>NC_143510.1:5808132-6134632 GCF_031878675.1 Megascapheus bottae
CGCGGAGAGCCACCTCCGTGGGCCTTGCATGCAGAGCTCTTCCATTTCGTGGGGACGGCGCCATCTTCAAGCCGTGGTGGTAAGGCTGGCGAAGTACCACCGGGAGAGTACACGTCACCCACGTCGCCCACGTCGCCCACGTCGCGGCTTCTGCCGCCCCCAGGGACGCTGACTTCCGTGGACTGTCCTGCCCTCTGGGCCCAGGAAGGAGCGCGGAGCGGGCAGGCACCGCAGGCTGGAGACTGGAGCCTGGGCCTCTCCAGGGCCCGGGGATCTCCCCACGGGGCTCCCCACAGGGCTCCCCATCCCCGGAGACTGTTCTCTGCCGGCCCCAGCCCGGGCCTCCCCGCACAATCCCGCAGGGGCCGTGCGCCCTCCACGCATCCACCCAGGCAGAGCTCACGGAGAGTGGAGGGCAGGAGCAGGGACCCGGCACAGTGGGCATTTCCAACCTCGACAGGGAGCTGTGGGGGACAGGCGATGCCAGCCGTGGGAGCAGGGGTTGGCTGCGAGGCACTGCGGCTGGCGGTCACAGGAAGAAGGGGTCCTGGGGTGGGAAGGCCATGAAGGTCCTTGCCCCGCTGGGGTGCTGTGCCTAAGTTGGCCTAAGTCAGAGCTCAGGACCTGGCAAGGGGGGCAGCGGAGGAAGCGAGGAGCGGGGATTTGAAAAGAAAAAAAAGCAGGGAAAGATCGGATGGATGGTGTCAAGGTCTTGGAATGAAAAGGAGCCGTGTGCCAGGCGCAGGGTCGTGAAGGAATGCTGACGGCATGGCCAGGAGATGGTCACACGTGCCTTGGCACTGCCAGAACCCGAGCTCAGGAGGGACAGAGTGTGCCAGTCACTCAGGGAACCCAGACAAGTCTTGCTTTTTAGTTTTTTTTTTAATATTTTTTCAACATGATGCAAGATGTTAAAAGGCTGTGTAAGATGTATATATAGTCAGAACTCACCACAAAGGCTCTTCTGGTACTCAGAAGAAAGGAGGTACAGACTGGAATATATTTACATTAAAACTCACCAGTGACAGGCATTGTTGGCAAGGAGATTGGCAAACCTATTCCTTGATTTCAGGTCAGGGTTGACTCATGTGTTGTGTGAAGATCAACAGGACAACTATTAAAAATAAAACCCTGAAATTTAGAAAAATACAAAAAAAAACACGTAAACGAATCACTTAATAAAGTGCTTATAGTAAAAAGCAAATCAATTAAATTACTATTTTAATAAATAAGTTATCACTAATATATATTAAATGATTAAATGTCATATGTAGAGGAATGTCTTTCTATTTTTAAGTTGCTTTCTCTTATGCTTTCATTCAGGTGAAATTTTTACCTTCCATTAATGTGTATCATATCATTTTCAACAAACAATAAATAAAATAAAACAAAACACCTCTTTGCCAGTCAGTCCTTTATTCCCAGTACTTTTCCAAGAAAATAAAACAAGAAGATTGAGAGAAAACGGCTCACACCTTGAGTATTCATGCATTTTATTTAGTTGATTGTCGATGTCAGTAAATGAATACTCCATAATTTTGTTAGTAATTAATTCTCAAAAAACTGCTGTCCAAGTATACCTTGAGGTTTGGTGAAGTGAAAGAAGAATTGTCAGGAAGATGTAAAATCCCCTCTCCAAATGATTCCTGGATGAAGTCAGATCGCCAGAGATCTACATATCTGGACATCGTTTAGTGACCTTCCTTTTCCCTTTTTCCAAAAACCTTTGCTAACTTGGGATTTGGAATGATGCCACTGCTTTATCTGGAAGGATACTTTAAAAAGTAATCACAAGAAGATGTTTTCCAAGATGATATTCATTATGGCATAAGTATCTATAGAAGACTGGGAAATCATTTTCTTTAGTGTTTTGAGCAGGCCTTTGCATTTTTATCTGCTGGTTCACTTTCCATCCAGGGACTGTGTATTATTGCCCATTCTCCTCTACTGCTTACATGTTTACAGTTGAACCTGAAGGTCTTCATTAACCAGAGCAATGACTCCAGAGGCAAACTTTATGGATTAACTGCTCATAGCATCTTACATTTTGAAAGTCAGGTTTACTTGTTGCATGTTCTTCATTTTTAACTGCATTTTGTCCTACTTTGTCTTTCAGTGTTAAGTGATTTTTAGAATTACTCCTCACATATCAACAACCAAGGACATAAAACAAAGCAAGTATCTGGCAAGGCATCAAGGCAGGGAGTAATGTGGTAGTGGAGGTGTGTGGGTCTGTGTGATGTTCTTTCTTTCCTTGTTTTCCCAACAATGACCTCCCAATCAGACACACCCAGGTTGTGTTTGTGCAGTAGAAGGCTGGCAATGAACCTGATTTAGTTTCATCAACTGAAAGAGTCAATCTGGATCATTCAACCTGCTCATTTAACTCTGTCAATACTGATGAGATTAATGAACACACAGCCAAAATCCACCCCTTCTTCTTTTGCTTCATAGAATTGAAAATAAAGAAAAAGAGAAGAGGTTAGAAAAGGAAAGGAGTAAAGAGGAAGGAAAGGTAAAAAAGATAGGAAAAGCATTCGAAACAAAGGAAGAAAGGGTAGAGAAAGGGAGGAAAAGAGGGAGGAACAAAAGAGAGAATGTAGGAATGAAGAAAAATTCTATTTACATTTCATTGCTTGTAAATATCGTGACAGAAAGGATATAGAGTTATGTGAGGGTTTTTCTGTTATTTTTCTGCTGATTTTGCTCATACATCTCTGAGGTGAAATGTATGATATGACACAATAGGAAGGATGCCAGTTCACATCTGTGTGTGCGTGTGTGTGTGTGTGTGTGTGTGTGTGTGTGTGTGTGTTCCACTGATCCGGCCTAATTATTTTCTTATGCTTGAATTTGAACCATGGTTAAAGTCAGCAGGAATAATTGTCTCAAATACATTGGGACACAGAATTGGTGGCATCGTGGGTTATGCTCTTCAGAAACTCACTGTTAGTAAATTAATTTGAAAATTGGGGAGAAAATGAAAACCACAAATACAAGTTAGAAAAGACAAAAAAAACCCAAACTGCATTTCCCAGGAAGTGTAACATTCCTTCTAGGTGATCTGCGTGATTTTTTAATAACTGATAACAATTAAAAAGAAAATCTAATTATAGAGATGCAAACACATTCCTCTCAGCAAGAGGATCCATTTGCCCATCCAGCCTCTCACCACCACTGAAACAGGTGGCTTTGCACCTGCTTGCAAATGCAGTTGGAGCTTTCAATATACCAATCTATGAATCGGGTGCTCTGAATGTTACCTTATTCTTCCATTAGTTAAAATGTTAAATGAAATATTGGAGATGTATTTACTTTATGCTCACATGATTTTCATTGTATGCTTAAAAAACATTCTTTTCAGCAGTTTTTGTGCTCTTAATAGTGCTCCTATCTTAAACATCATATTTAAGGGTATTTATTATTAGAGTAAGGATTTATTGTAACTACCATTTTCTGGGTGTCTGTAATTTTCAGTTGGATATCTTACAGTAGGGAAACAAAGGATGCACATGTTTGCCGGCTATGGAAATGTAAAATAAAATATATCATTCAATAATTCATTGAAAACTGGATATATGTTTCTATATGTCCTATTTTATAAACCAGAGATATTAAAGAAACTTTTGAAGTTGATAGTGATTATTGGCTGATTACTAGTGAAGAACATAATTCGGGGAATGTGGTTATAGTCTGGAGTGCATGGCTGGCTGAAAGCAGCATCAGCAATACATTTTTTTCACTTTCCAAGAGTCAGTATTTATAAACTAGAAATCCTTTGTAATTTTTGGAAATTTCCTTGAGAAAAAAGCTGCCATAGTCAAATGACACACAATCCATGTTAAACTAAAATATGTTTACATTTATGCTTGAGATTAAAAGACAATCATGGTATAAAAATGTATCTAAGGCAATTTTCCTAGAATCCATGTTTAACCACACTAGTCAAGGATGCAGGAACAGTCATTATTTATTCTTATCCTATTGTTTGATTAGGACGTTTTATATATCCATCAGTATGGGGAATAACTGGAATATTTTTGTCTCTTATTGAATCTTATTGACCATTTACATATACCAGAATTAAAGAATAGAAACATTTTTAAACTTTCAACTTTTGAGCTAGCTTTCTCAGTTGAATAACAGCACTGAATAAAACTTATTGACTTGTGAATCACACATATCTAATACTTGGAGAGCTAGTATAAAAACATATGGGAGGCAGTCATTTCGATAATATGTACTGTCCATATTAGGATTTTAACAAATGCTATCAAACCTATTTGTAAATTTCAACTATATGAGGAATCATAATCATGTTCCTGGCATATTGTAGCATATACTATGACGTTATTGTGGTTTTAACTGATCCAGATGCTGCCAGGTTAAAAAGCAGAGTATTTTACATAACTAGGTGGCTCTCCTCTACAGCATCTTCCATACATAATCCATAAATTCCCACTGAAGCTATAAAAATCTGATCAGGCCTGCTGGACATTGAGGACTGGGCCATCAACTCCAAATTCATGACTTTTATTATTCTGTGTTCTGGGATCGATTGTTTACATAGAATCTCTTCTTTCTCTTATAGCCATGCTACTGTCAAAGAATGGAGAAAACAAATCAAGGATAGCAAGGTATTCCACTGTAGAACATGGATATTTCCAGATGTTTTGTCATTGAGAATGTTTTAGTAAAGATAAATTCTCCCTTTCTCCAGAAAGGAAGATTGTAACCTGATTGCTTAGCATGTTGATTTAAATCCATCAGGCCCCAGGCCAATACTCCTCTGCTTCCTGTCCTCAGAAGGATTCCATATCAATGGCCACAAACAATGTTGAGTAAGGAAATATCAAACCATCATGAAAATATTGTCATGAGGCAGAGAAGGAAGGGTACAGATGGGACCTGTTCCTCTTGGTTTCCTAGCATAATGTTCACTTAGCTCCTCTCAGCATTTGCTGTTATTCCCAAAGAAGTGAAATTAGTATAAACTGAGTCTTACCTTTCCAGGATGTTTTTCTTAATTTGATATCATAATCCAGTTTGAATGATGAACCTCATTTTTGCCTAATGCTTCAAGCCTCAAATAATTTTTCCTAGGATCAGAGTGCAAAAGTCAGTGCTAATGTTAATATAAACTGCTGGGGAATTTACAGTAGTCACTCTGCCATTTCTCACATTTTTAAAAGAATTTATTAATGTTGATTTTTACATCATATTTTAAATGACAAGTTTAACAAACAAGTGTTCAAGGAGGGAATCTCTATTTACAATCACTGGGACTTAGTATTTAGAACTTAATCAAAATTAGGCTAAGGGTTTGTATGTCATAGAAATATATTAATTTAAGAAGTAAAACATTATGTCTATAGAGTCATAGGTTTTTATGTCTATATAGTTATGTTAATTGTTGGGAGCAAGAGTGGAATCAAACTGTACTTTGATTTGCATCAGATAATTGCTTGATTGTCTTATTGTTTTTTGGCCTTCTCCTGTTCAATTGATCTGAGATTTACCATATGAATGTAACCCCCAACAGTTCCCTGATTAACCATCTGGATGTAACACCTGGCAGTGCCCTGGTCTCAAGAAGGGATATAAGCTTTGAGTTGAGAATAAACGGCGTGCGGCAGTTTTTGCCTGGGCTGCAGACCTCCCGGACCGATGTGTTTGTCTCTCTTCTATTTTTTCCAGTCCCTGCCCCCTATTTCAGGAACCCCAATTTGCTGCCGGTAGGCCCCGGCATCTGGTGCCCGAACAGGGACCCTGAAAATCTGGGACGACGGTGGAGGACCCCGCTGTGGTGAGTAACACATCGTAGGACTATTAAGAGAGGATCTTAAGAGAGTGTATAGTCAGGAGTAAAAATTATGGGTCAACTTAATAGCCATAGGTCATTTGTACCGATCTTAACAGGCCTACTTGAAGCCCACGGAACGTGGGTGGAAAAAGGGGTGCTTCAGAGCTTCCTACAGTTTGTCGAGGAGGCATGCCCGAGGTTTTTAGAGGAGGAATTCCAAAAAACCTGGCAGCAGATAGGAAAAAGAATTCAAGAATATTATAATGTATATGGCCCCAAAAAGACCCCAGTAGAGGCTATTGATGTATGGAATCTAGTAAGTGAATGCATAGATCCTCGACATGAGAATGCTGAACTTAATCTTGAATTAAGGGAAATTTATGAGTTAAAGGACCCTTCTGAAAAACCTGAGGCTGAGCCATATGCAGCAGCCCAAGAGAGTCTAAGTGAGATCTTGAAAAGGGAACAACAACCAGTAGATATTGAGTATCAGAATTCAGGTTTGAATATCAAGGAGGAAAGTTATGATGAGTCAATGGAGGGCCGGATGGCTACAATGGAGAAGAAGTTAGAAGAAATGCTATATTTTCTATCGAAAATGGGGATGAAGCAGAGAGCCCCCCCAGAAGCAGGAAAGAAGGATGACCCTCAGGCCACTATGGTGTCTGATTCTAAACCTTACCCCTCACACCCACCGCCTCCGGCTGCAGCCTTACGGCCTCAATCCCTTTTTCAACCTTTAGGCAAGCCTAAAGGCCCTAGCAACAAGTCCCTTTTAACAGGCACTACAACCAGGCACAGTGCATCGCAATTAAACCTGACTCAGGCTGCTAGAGAGAGGGCAGATATTTCAGGGCCTCGATGCTTCCCTAGTTTAGTTGATCATGATGAACAAGTATACCATCAACCTGTTCCTGTTAAACTATTACAGGATTTAAATAGTGCCTGCTCCCAATATGGGCCAACTGCCCCTTTTACTCAAGTAATATTGGAGGCCGTGTGTGCTGGTATTGCATGCCCAAATGACTGGAAGCGGCTTGCCAGAGCATGCCTTAGTGCAGGAGAGTACTTATTATGGGAGACAGAGTTCACTGCACAGTGTCGGGCTAAAGTTGAAACAAATGGGTCTAAGAACCTGCCTTACACTTTTGATCAGTTGTTAGGAGAGGGAACCTATAAAAACACCGAAGATCAATTGGGTTATGCAAAGGAGGCCTATTTACAAATAAATGCTGTGGCAAGAGAGGCTTGGAAAAGGTTATGCAATTCCAATCATACAAAAAATCTAGTAGAAGTTAAACAGGGACCGAATGAACCTTATCTAGAATTTTTGTCTCGATTAATGGAAACTGCAGACCGCCTAGTACAAGATGAGAACGCAAGGAAGATTATAGTTAGACACATAGCCTATGAAAATGCCATGGCCGCCTGTCAGGCGGCTATCAGACCCCATAGGAATAAGGGAGGAATCACAGACTTTATTTCACTGTGTGCTGATATTGGACCCTCCCATGTACAAGGCCTTACTTTAGCCGCCGCTCCTCAAGGAAAGACTGTTACTGAATTTCTAAAATATAGAGGTCAGCGGCATTCTCGGGATGCTAGACCCCCAGGGCATTGCTTTTCTTGTGGACAAATAGGACATTGGATGACGCAATGCCCACGCCAGGCCAGGTTAAAGAGAGAAAAATCACCTGGCACATGTCCACGCTGTGGTAAAGGGAAGCACTGGGCTAAAGATTGCAAGTAAGCAACAAATCACAATGGCCGCCTGTTTTCGGGAAACTGGAGAAGGGGCCAGCCCCTGGCCCCACAAAACCATGGGGCAGTCCCTCCCTCTTCTCGGCCACAAGTGCATCTTCTAACAACCCCACAAAATCAGTCTCCAGCCTCGTCCGTGCCACCCCAGGAAGTGCAGGATTGGACCTCTGTTCCTCCACCTGCTCAGTATTGACCCCAGAGATGGGGACACAAGCTCTCCCCACGGGGGTCTTTGGCCCCCTTCCCCCAGGAGTGGCTGGATTGCTGTTAGGGAGAAGTAGCTCAGCCCTTAAAGGGATACAGATTACACCTGGCAAAATTGACCAGGATTTTACTGGAGAAATCAAAGTTATGGCCTCTGCCCCGAAACACGTGGTATCGATCCCAGCCGGTCAAAAATTAGCACAACTAATACTTGTGCCTTTACCTCCCCGGGAGACTGCTAATTCCCCATGTGGACAGAGAGGATTTAGATCTTCTGATATCTATTGGGTACAAAGCATAAAACAAGAGAGGCCTGAGATGACTATATTTATACAAGAAAAGCCCTTTAAAGGAATATTAGACACTGGAGCAGATGTGTCTGTGATATCTAAAAAACATTGGCCAGCCCAATGGCCCCTGACAACCTCTATGACTTCCCTACAGGGGGTTGGGCAAGCAACTGACCCACAGCAGAGCAGTGCGATCCTTGTTTGGAGAGATGAGGAAGGGCACTCTGGTCATTTTCAGCCATTTGTCCTGGATCATCTGCCAATTAATTTATGGGGTCGTGATATCATGGAAAAAATGGGAGTGTATATGTTTAGTCCTAGTGCTGCGGTCACTAAGCAGTTACTGGATCAAGGCCTCCTCCCCTTTAGGGGACTAGGCCGAGCAGCACAGGGGGAGCTAGAGCCACTCCAACCCCAGTCTCACCCTACGAGACAAGGATTAGGGTATTCCTTAACGGGGGCTGTTGTTTGTCCTGCCCCTCATGCTGATCCCATAAATTGGCTCTCTGAAGAACCGGTATGGGTCGAACAGTGGCCTCTTTCACTAGAAAAGATCATTGCAGTTCAGCAGCTGGTACAGGAACAGCTGGACTTGGGACATGTGGCCCCTTCTAACTCTCCATGGAATTCTCCAATTTTTGTTATAAAGAAAAAGTCAGGAAAATGGAGGCTGTTACAGGATTTGAGAAAGGTGAATGCGACCATGGAACTGATGGGGGCCCTACAGCCTGGCTTGCCTTCACCCATGGCAATCCCAAAGGATACTTACAAGATTATTATAGATTTGAAGGATTGTTTCTATACTATACCCCTGGCGCCTCAAGACTGTAAGCGCTTTGCCTTCAGCGTCCCCTCTGTTAATTTTAAAGAACCCATGAAGCGATATCACTGGCTTGTGCTTCCACAGGGCATGGCAAATAGCCCAACTTTATGTCAAAGTTTTGTAGCTAGAGCCATTTCTTCCACTCGTGAAAAATTTTCTTCTGTTTATATTGTTCATTATATGGATGACATCTTGTTGGCTTGTTCTGACCCTATCGTCGTACGACAAGCCTTTGGACAACTAAAGCAAGATCTGAGCCTCTTTGGCCTTACGATAGCAGCTGAAAAGGTTCAGGAACACCCCCCTTTTACATATCTAGGCCATATATTAGGCCCACACTATTTTAAAAGCCAAAAAATACAATTAAAAACTTCACACTTAAGAACTCTTCATGATTTTCAGCAATTCTTAGGAGATATAAATTGGCTTCGGCTTTATCTAAAGCTCTCCACAGGAGAGTTAAAACCCCTCTTTGATCTCTTAAAAGGAGATACCAACCCTACATCCTTACGCGAATTAAATCCTGACGCCAGGAGGGCCATCCAAATTGTAGAAAAGGCAATTTCCCAGCAACAAGTGACCTATTGTGACTATTCTAAACCATGGGGAGTTTACATTTTAGCTACTTCTCACTCCCCAACTGCTGTATTGTGGCAGGATGGCCCACTTTTATGGCTTTATCTACCATCAACACCCGGCAAAGTGCTGAACCCCTACTACGAATTGGTAGCTAATCTGATACATATGTGCCGAGTGGATTCCCGTAAATATTTAGGTCAGGAACCTCATTTTATCTGTGTCCCATATAATCTACAACAACAAGATTGGCTATTCGCCCATTGCGATCCTTGGGCCATTGCTTGGGCCAATTATACGGGAAAAATTTTGCATCACTACCCGTCTAACAAACTTCTCCAATTTGCTGCGTGTCATACATTTCTATTTCCTTCCATAGTACAGGCCTCGCCTTTATCTTCTGCCGCTTTGGTATTTACAGATGGATCCTCTAATGGAACGGCTGCTTTGACCATCAATGGGAAAACTCAATCTTGGGTTACGGGCTTTTCCTCCGCCCAAGAGGTGGGATTAGAGGCTGTTTTACAAGCACTCATCCTGTTACAAGACGAGCCCTTTAACTTATACTCAGACAATCAATATGTAATTCGTGTTCTTCAAGTCATAGAAACTGTTCCCTTTATTGGAACTACTAACTCCAATATCCAGACCCAATTTCGCCAAGTACAAACTTTGCTTTGTTCTCGCAACCACCCCTGTTTTTTTGGCTTTGTTCGAGCTCACACTAATCTTCCTGTCCCTTTAAGTGAGGGCAATGCGGTTACTGACTCCGCCACCAGAGTTTACTTAACTCAGGTTGAACTTGCTAAGCAGTCACATGCCATCCACCATCAAAACAGTCGAGCCTTGCACCAACAGTTTAAATTATCTAGAGAAGCAGCACGACAAATAGTTAAGACTTGCTCCAACTGTGTCCCTTTTTCACCAGCCCCCCATTTAGGTATAAATCCACGAGGACTGCTTTCTAATCACATTTGGCAGATGGATGTCACACCTGTTCCATCATTTGGCCGATTAAAATATGTTCATGTTACTGTAGATACTTATTCTAATTTTATCTTGGTCACCCTCCTTGCTGGGGAAGCCACTAAACATTGTATTTCTCACTGCATTCGATGCTTTGCTGTGATGGGGATTCCCTCGCAAATAAAAACAGATAATGGCCCTGGCTATGCAGGCCGAGCATTTCAATCCTTCTGCCATTCCTATAATTTCACTCATATTACAGGCATTCCTTACAATCCTCAAGGTCAAGGCATCGTGGAGAGAGCTAATGGATTATTAAAACATCAAATTGCTAAAATACAGAAAGGAGAGTCATATCCCGCTACCCCTGTGAATATACTTAATCATGCTTTGTTTTAAATTTTTTGAATTTGGATTCAAATAATTTATCTGCTGCTCAGCGATTCTGGGAAAAAAGAGAGCAGCGTGCTTTTGCCTTAGTAAAGTGGAAGGATCCCCTAACTGGTGCTTGGCATGGACCCGATCCTGTTCTAACCTGGGGTCGAGGGCATGTATGTGTTTTTTTCACAAGGAGAAAATGACGCCTGCTGGCTGCCTGAATGCTGCGTTCGGATCGTGGAGAGTGACAGTGGCCATCCAAGCAGCGACTCACTGGGCCTACACCCCCGACCCTCCAGTGGTGCATCCTGAGACGTGGGAAGGACCTGAGTTATTTGTGCATGTCAACTGGGACTGCTACTGATCCACTTGTTCCACACATTCATATGAGCTGTGTTTCTCCTCCTTTTACTATTATGTAGGGACCTTTTAACATATTCATTGACTCTACACAATTTATTATGTGACATTATTTTGTCTTTACCATCCCTCTTCTTAATAACCTTTTTTGTAAAAGATGCCCAGGTGAAAAGCAAAGGCCTCCAGGGGTAAGTAGAAGTCGGCCAACCCCCTTGTATGTCTGCGTTTTATTTTATTTTATTTTATTTTTGTTTGTTTGTTTGAAAAGGTGCACTGTGGGCCTAAAACAGAGGCCTGGGTGGTCAAGGGACGCCTTGACCCCCCCCTCCCCTTCTGAGTTTCTTGTCGATAACAAGGCATACCTGAGAGTCCCACCAGCAAGACATGTCTAAATCTAAAAATAACTGTTTGGTGAAAACATTCATTTGAGCTCATATTTTTTGTGTTAAGTGTAACTGATTGAGTCCAATTTTCTTGTTATATGTCAATGTCTGATTATTTAAAAGTCTCCGTTTCTCTGTCTTGTTCGTGTTACATATTTTTCCTTGTCCAGTTTTGTCTTTAAAATTGGTACCATTTCTAAGTATGGATCCTTATGGTTTTTCTGTGCATACTCAAGCACACATCCTTGTTATTTATTTGAACATTTCTGGGCCTAGCATGGCCGCTCCCCCATGTCTGCAGTTGTAACAAGCCCTGGAAAAATAAATTCCAGCTGAGTTGCCTTGCAAAAAGTTTTGTTTTGAACCTGGTTCTCACCTGTAAGAGTAAATTTGGCAAAACTCGCTTGACACAAACTTCCGGAAAATGAACGGCCGATATTAATTTTGCGCGCTTTATGATCTTTGAGTATGAATGTGTGTGAATGAGTGAGTGAACATGTTCAAGGTAAAATTGTCAGCATGCTGTAAAAAAAATGGATAAATTTATACTTAAACACAAAGACAATTGGGTAAATCTAAGCTTAAAACTTCAACAAAAATATTAGGTTTGAATGTTTTACAATGTCTCAAAGAATTATTGTGTTGTCTTAAAGAAAAACTGGTAAATATTTTTCTAGATCCTGAAATCTGCATTTTATTGCAGGGCATACAGCTGTTTACATTGTAAACATTGTATCCTGTTCAGCACAGAGGTGTTAGGGAATTTGGGATTTATTACTTTAAGTTAAAGTTTGGAAACATGTATTAGAGATTTAAATGTAAAATTGTTCATTAACGTCAGAAACTTTGCCTGTCCTTTCTTGCAAACTGACACTAGAAATCTGATGGTAAAATGTGGATAATGTGATTAGTATTTTAAAGGAATGTTTAAAGGTTTATCTCCATGCTATTGGGTGTATTTTAAAAAAGAGAGGAAACTAAGTCCAGACTTAGACTTTTGGTGCACTGATGTCTATAGTTCGTGAATTAGGGAAAAACTGTTATTTGAGTTTAAACTGTTGTTGGAGTTCTAGACAGTAATCTAAACTGCAAAAGAGCCCTTTTTTCTAAAAGGCAAGAGGAGTGCCTTGGGCCCTAGGGGGCCTGAGGGCAGAAGGAGTTCTTTGTGCCCTTAAAGGTTTTTCAATTGCAAATAAAGGCTAAGGTGTTAATTGTTTAAGCCAGTATCAGTAAAAGTTATTAAGAACATTGGAAATGGGTTTCTAAACAATATTTGAAAGTGAGGTTGTCTTAAATGTTTAAAGAAAGAGAAAAAAAGGAAAATTAGGACTACCAAAGTAATTGCTTAATTGCTATTTCAGCTTGCTCTTGTAAGTTACCTTATAGCAACTTCCAGCTAGCCCATGGAGAAGGACAGCAATCCTTATTCAGATGTAACTTTGGCTTTTACCAGGTTCTAGGTAAGCTCATGCTTAGAGACTATTTCTGTGTTGACCACCTTGTTGCTTTAATTGGAGTAACGTGGCCTTTTGTAGGACTCATTGATCTGATAGCCGCAGCTTTGAGCCTGCCCGGGCAAAGCAAATTCCCTGTGAGATTGTGGTGTCTAATCTGGCAGCAGAGTGCTATTAAGGCAGAGTTGCTTTGGAGCTCGAAGCCGCAGATTGCTAGCTCTGAGCTAAAAGCTGGGGGACAGCACTCAAGCACCAAGCTCAGGATTCACAGTGGCAGAGTGCAAGCCTTGAGCTGCAGAGCTGAGGTGCGGCACTCAGGCCCTGAGTTTGGGATTCAAAAGTGGCAGGGTGCTAGCCTTGAGCTGGAGAGCTGAGGGACAGTGCCCAGGCCCTGAGTTCAAGTCCAGAAACTAAGCAAGTGAAATGCCAATGGGACATTTATCCCTGTGTAGAGAAACACTACTGGGACACGATACAGAAAGCCTCTACTTGGCTGGCAGAGATGGTGTCAGATCTTAGTCACTTGTGCTTGGCCAATCAAATTAATCAGAGCCGGGAGGTCATAGAATAGTTTGTAAGCATGCCTTACTAATGCCCGTGCCTTTCATAACTGGGCAGGAACTTGTCAATCTTCTGTGATAGTGGGTAGTTTAAAGTCCTAACTGAGCGAAATTTTTATTTATTGATTTATTTATTTTTGACACCAGCCACAAATTCAGGAAAAGTTTGTGGATCTGAGGCTTGTGTCTCTATTAATCTGTTTAGATCTGACAACTGAAGCATTGTTAAGGTTGCAGAAATTTAGTTCCCCAGACAATCAAGAAAAGGCCTTTGCAAATGGGTGCTATGTAAGCTACACTATTGTAGCCAAAGATGGTTTGTGCAGTTGTTAAATGTTAAATATGATCTCCAGTTTGGAGCAAATTATTATTCCTGATATCTAATCCTTGCAATCCCTGATAAAACAGGCTAGGCTTCTTAAGGTCCCTGGTCAAGCACAGAGACAACGCCCCTGAGTCAGCTTGAAGAAGTCACAGAAGCTGAATCTCTGCCCATCAATCCCCTTTAGATGAAGGGACCAGTCATTTTTGGAAAGTGAGACAGGATAATTAGAGATAATTAGAGATAGTGGAAAGAATAGAAATTGCACTTGTGTTTCTTTTAAAATAAAGATGGGGGATATGTTGGGAGCAAGAGTGGAATCAAACTGTACTTTGATTTGCATCAGATAATTGCTTGATTGTCTTATTGTTTTTTGGCCTTCTCCTGTTCAATTGATCTGAGATTTACCATATGAATGTAACCCCCAACAGTTCCCTGATTAACCATCTGGATGTAACACCTGGCAGTGCCCTGGTCTCAGGAAGGGATATAAGCTTTGAGTTGAGAATAAACGGCGCGCGGCAGTTTTTGCCTGGGCTGCAGACCTCCCGGACCCGATGTGTTTGTCTCTCTTCTATTTTTTCCAGTCCCTGCCCCCTATTTCAGGAACCCCAATTTGCTGCCGGTAGGCCCCGGCAGTTAATATTTCCATTACCATGTCCATAGCTTTGGGTATGCAGTTATTGAGTCCTCGCTCTGGTACTCTCTGGATTTAATAGGCACATATTAGGGATACCATGCACCTTTTGTTCCTTAGGTCTTGACTTGTCTCACTCAACATGATTCGCTCTAGATTCATCCACTTCCCTGTGAATGCCATTATTTTATCTTGTCTGTTGGTTATGTAGAATTCATTGTGTATATATACCACATTTTCTGTATCCATTCATCTGCAGTAGGGCATCTGGATTGATTCCATTGCCTGGCTATTGTGAATAGTGCAGAGATGAACATAGTTGAGCAGGTGTCCTTGTAATATCCTGGGACATGATGTTCAGGATAGATGCCCAGAAGTGGTATGGCGGGATCATAGGGAAGGTCTATTTTCAGTTCTTTAAGAAACCTCCATACTGCTTTCCAGAGTGGCTGAACTAGTCTGCATTCCCACCAGCAGTGTAGTAGGGTTCATTTTTCTCCACAACCCTGCCAGCAACTGTCATTGTCTGAGTTCAAAATCTTGGCCATTCTTGTTGGGGTAAGGTGATATCTTAGGGTTGTTTTTATTTGCATTTCCTTTATGACCATGGATGATGAACATTTTCTCATATGCTTTTCTGTCATTTTAATCTCTTCTTCTGATAGGTCTCTCTTTAGTTCCCTTGCGCATTTAGTGAATGGTTTATTGGGTTTTGGGAGGATTCGTTTCTTGAGTTCCCTAGATAGTGAATATTAAGCATTTGTCTGATGTATTGTTGGTGAATATCTTTTCCCAGTTGGTTGGCTGTCTCTCTACTTTTGCAACTATGATTTTGTCTGTACAGAAAATTTTTATTTTTAGGTAGTCCCATTTATCGAGTCTCTCTCCAATCTGCTGTGACCCTGAGATATTGTTCAGGAATCTTTTGCCTATGCCTACGAGTTCCAGTGTCTCTCCTACTTTATCATGTAGCAGTTTCACGGTTTCCAGTCTGACGTTGAGGTTTTTGATCCACTTTGAGTTAATGCCTGTGCATGGCAACAGGCTAGAGTCAATTTTTAGTTTTCTGCATGTGGCTGCCCACTTTTGCCAGCACCAATAATTGAATAGACTGTGTTTCTTCCACTGTATATCTTTGGCTCCTTTGTCAAATACAAGTTGACTATATGTATGTGGTTCTATTTCTAGGTCTTCTACTCTGTTCCACTGATCTTCTGGTCTGTTTTTGTGCCAATAACAAGCAGTTTTTGTTATTATTGTTTGAAGTCTAGTATTGTAATACCACCAGCATTGCTCTTTTTGCCTAAAATTGTTTTGGCTATTCTAGGTCTTTTCTTGTTCCATATGAATCTTTGGATTATATCTTCTATTTCCATAAAGAATGTCTTTGGGATTTTGATGGGGATTGCATTGAATTTGTATATCAATTTTGGCAGTTTTCCTTTTTTGTTGGGTCTTTCCCTGGCTTGGGGATGAGAGTAATATTAGCTTCATAAAATGAGTTTGGTATTGCTCCTTCTGTTTCTATTTCTTGGAAGAGTTTCAAGAGTATAGATGTCATCTTTAAATGTCTTGTAGAATTCCTCAGTGAATCCATCTGGACCTGGGCTTTTTTTGGTTGGCATTTCCCTGATTGCTTCCACAATTTCGTTGTAAGAGATTGCTTTGTTCAATGTTTACCTCATCGTTGTTCAGTGTGGGTAGCCTATATTTATTTAAGAAATCATCCATTTCTACTAGATTTTCTTGTTTCTTTGAATATAGACCCTGGTAGTACCTATTCATTATGGACTATATTTCTTGGAAATCAGTTGTAGTTGTTCCTGTGGGGTCTCTAATCTTGTTTATTTGAGTCTCCCCTTTCCTTTTTTGGATTAATGTTGCTAGGGGTCTGTCTATTTTGTTGACTCTTTCAAAGAACCAACCTTTTGATTTATCAATTCTTTGTATAGTAGATCTTATTTCCATCTCTGATATTTCTGATTTTATTTTTGTTATTTCTGTCCTTCTAGCTGTTTTAGAGTTAACTTTTTCTTGTTCCTCTAGGTGTTTCAGTTTTTTTTAAGGTTATTTATGTGCTCTTCTTCTGTCTTTTTAATATGGGCTTCTAGTGAAATAAATTTGGCTCTTAGAACTGCCTTTGCTGTGTCCTATAAGTTCCTTTGTGATGTTTCTTGATTGTCATTACATTCAAGGAAGTTTTTAATTTCATTTCTGATCTGATCTATTACCCAGGAGTTATTCAGAAGAGTGTTGTTCAGTTTCCATGTGATTGAATGTTTTTTGACTTTGACTGCATTGTTCAGAATTAGCCTGACTCCACTGTGGTCTGATAGGATGCATGGGATTATATCAGTCCTCTTGTATCTGCTTAAGTTTTCTGTATGAACTATTATATGATCTATTCTGGAGTGTGTTCCATGTGCTGCTGAGAAAAATGTAAAAAGTTTCGCCATTGGGTTAAGCCCAGCTGGGCTATGGTGTCGTTTAAGTCGATGGTGTCTTTGCTTAATTTTTGTTGAGTTGACCTGTCATTTGTTGAGAGTGGTGTATTGAGGTCTCCCACTATGATTATGTTTGAGTCTATCTTGTTCTGTAATTCTAAAAGAGTTTGTTTGACAAATTTGGGTGCTCCCGTGTTGGGGGAATAGATGTTTATAACTGTAATATTATAGGCATGGATTGTACCCTTTACTAATATATAATGACCGTCTCTATCTTTATGTACTGATTTTACTGAGAAGTTAATTTTGTCGGAGATTAAAATTGCTACTCCTTTTTTGCATGGTGCATTGGAGTGGAAAATTCGTTTCCATCCTCTCACTTGGAATTTGTTTCTGTCTTTGGCAGTGAGGTGGGTCTCTTGGAGGCAACATATGGATGGGTGGTGTTTCTTAATCCAGTCTGCTGCTCTGTGTCTTTTGATTGGATTGTTCAGCCCGTTCACATTTAGGGAAATTATAGAGAAGTGGTCAGTGTCCATTGTCATTATTTATTTTTACTTCTAAGTTTCTTTCTCTCTCATTTTTCCCCTTTTGTGTTTAGTGAATTATAGATATTCACTTCTTGATGGGGGTTCTTGGTGTTCTACAATTTGTTCTCGATTAATTAATATTTTTTGTAATGCTGGTTTAGTGTGCACATATTCATAAAGCTTCTCTTTGGAGTGAAATATTCTTGTTTCTCCTTCAAATGTAAATGCTAGTTTTTCTGGATATATCAGTCTGGGTTGGCAGTTGTTGGTCTTCAGGACATCAATGATGTTTTTCCAAGCTTTTCTTGCATTTAGAGTTTGTGTGGAGAGATCTGGTGTGATTGGAATATTTTTCCCATTGTAGTATAGCTCTTCCTTTGTTTTTGCAGCATTTAAGATCCATTCCTTGGTATTCAGGTCTAGTGTCTTTACTATGATATATCTAGATGAGTTCCTTCTAGGATCTTGCCTGCTTGGAGTCCTGAAACCTTCAATAATGTGAGTATTTTCCCTTTTGAGGTTGGGGAATTTCTCTGCTATGATTTTGGTGAATAAGGGTTGCATTCCTTTGTCCTGATCAATCCCTATTATACGAAGATTAGACTTCTTTGCTGCATCTGCCAGTTCCTGGAGCTCTCTGATAGATTCTGACTGATTTTTCCAAGGTGGTGATTCTCTGTTCCAGCTCTTGTGTTTTATCTTCCGTTCCTGATGTTCTAGTCTCCATCTCCGTCAATCTGCTGCTTAATGCCTCCATTTTTGCTTGAAGTGCGGACACTGAGCTGATCATGTCTGCTGAGAGGGTATTGAACTTTTCTTCCACTTCTCTTTTGAATTCGAAGAGTTCCTTGGAAATTTCTTGTTTTTGTTTTGGGAATTCAGCCTTCATTTCCAAAATCAGCTCCTTGATTTGGGTCATATTTTGTGTCCCTTCAGGTGCCATTTCTTGGGATGGTGACATCTCTCCTGTCCCTTTGCTCTTGTTTCCCTTTGGGCTTTGCGTGGGACTTTGATTATTTATGTATGTTGTAATTCGTCTTTGTGCTCTTCTAGGCATTGAGAACTCTTGTTGTAGTTTGCTCTGTGGTCGGTAGGTGGTGGTCTTTACTTGGATTGGGAGTGGTGGTTCTCAGCCAGATTGATTTCTCTGCTAACTAGGTCAGAGTTTGCAGTTTTTGCAGGTGTTAGGCCTGTTCTCAGAGGCTGTGTGCTGCTGTATGACTAGGTCTCAGCCCAACCAGTGGCCTTACAGTGGGCTGTGGGATGGGTCTGCACGCTTCGATCTCAGCAGGCTGGGTGGATGGTTGGTTTTCCTGCACTGCTTCCAGGGGCCGCCTCTGGCCAAGGGTGTGGAGTTTGGGAGTTTCCAAGGACTCTCAGGTAGGCCAGCTGGTGTCCGCTCTGTTCACAGGGGCGGGGCCCAGCTGAGGACATGGGAGCCACGCCTTTCTGGTTCTCAGAAGGCAAGCTCAGCTACTGGTCGGCCCTTCAGTTCCCTGCTGTGTTTCCACTGCTTTGTCACAGTCTGTGACTGTGGGGGGCCCCTTGGTGCTGTCTTGCTCAGGATTCTCAGCTGGAGGATGCCCGGCTCAAGATTTGAGTGGGACAGATGCTGGTTCCCAGACTCCCACAGACCCCACGCGCTGTTGTAAGGCAAGGTCTCAGCGCCCCCCACTCTCCAGACCCAGTGGCCTGGGAGAGGAACCTGTTGGGTGGGTGGGAGCTGGGACACCCACTCCCGCTTTGGTGGGTTGCTCGGTTTTTGCACCACCCACCCGCCTGCCTGTCAGTCTCCAGACAAAGGCCTGGGAGAGGATCCTGTTGGGCGGGTGCTAGCAGAGACAGCTCTGCCCTCTTTGGTGGGGTGCTGGGATTTTGCCCTGGCCCGCCTGCCTGTCTCCAGTCCTACAGTCCAAGGCCTGGGAGAGAAGGCTGTTGGGTGGGTCGGGGCTGGGACACCTCCACCTCTCTTAGTGGGGTGCTGGGTCTTAGCATAGCCCGCCTGTCAGTCTCCAGTCAGAGGCCTGGGAGAGGAACCTGGTGGGCAGGTGGGGGCTGGGACAGGATTCTAAATTCTTTGCCCCCCTGCTCCTGCCAGTCTTTCTTGGGCGGGGTGGAGGGGTCTGAATTAAGTTCTATAGCTTGGTACCAGCTCTGCTTTCCCGATGGGTTTGGGGACCCGCTGGGCTACTCATACCTCTGAATTTGGCTGTGGGTGCTGCACGGTGTTGGAGAGTCATTCACTCCCCTGGGATCTCTGCAGCAACCTGTGTTCCGCATCTGGGTTCCACTGCTTCCTGTTCTGGTTCCGCGTCTGGGTTCCCCTGCCTCTGACGCTCACTGACCCAGTCCTCTGCTGGTTTCTGCGGGTCGGGGCTGCCCGGCCCGGCGCCCTCCGCCCGGCTTAGAGCCTGCGGTGAGGGGTGGGGGAGGGGTCTCGCGTTCCGAATTCTTTGAGAAAGTTGGATGTAAGCTTTATCTGGATTTCTTTTCCGGTTTGAGTCCTTCTCCGTTGCTTCTTGAGTTTCTTGTGGATTTCTTAAGGTAGTTGGCTAGTGGGACTCCCTGGTTCTGTTTTTGTGGGAGAGAGGTAGGCAGCGTCCCTACTGTCTGGGCGCCATCTTCCACCTCCCATTTCTCCCATTTTTATTATCGCAGGGGTCACTTTGAATACATCAGCTCCTTGGGTAATCCAGAAAACCATCCTTATATTGACTTAAATCAATTGTTCCAGGCATTGCTCATAGAATAGCAAAAATCCAGTGCATTCTTTGCTGAGGAAATATCATAATCCTTTCCGTCTTGAAGAACAATCCCAGTATTGCTGTGTAATCTTGTCCTGTGCTCTTTTTTTTCTGTAATACTGTTTCTGGGTTGAATTCCTTGATTCCTCAGATATTGGCCATATATTCTTCTGACTGAGAACAAGAAAACACCAGAGCTAATATGTCTACTCATATAGACTTTGCAATAATGTCATTTTTATAAAAATAAGATTACATTAATATTTTTTCAAAGCATATTATTAGTTGCTAAAGGCTGCAAAAGGCTGATTGCTGATCAGTGATTCTGTATTTTTCTTCCTCTTTCTTCCCTTACCCTTTCCTTCCTTCCTTCTTTCCTTCCTTCCTTCCTTCCTTCCTTCCTTCCTTCCTTCCTTCCTTCCTTCCTTCCTCGGTCTTTCCTTTCTTGTTCTTTCTTCTTCCCTTTCTTCATTTCTTTCTCTCTCTCTTTTTTCCTGTCTTCAAATGGTTATTTTCATGTATAGTTTATCAAAACTCAGTCAAAACATAACCTCTTTTTGTCAGCCTGGTGGATATATAATGACCTATCGCTGTGATTTCAATTGTTTCTTTTTCTATGTTTTAAATTTGTTTTGTATTAAATAGCTTCTGTATGTATATTGAGTATTTATATTGAGTGTTGAATTTTCATGGAGAATTTTCACATCTTCATATATTTAGAATCAAAAATTAATCTTGAAATCAAACAAAATTTCAGATTAATGTATTTGTTTCTTTGTTAAACAGTTATGTCACCTTGTATAGATGACTTCTCCCTTGTGTTCCTCTTTTTTCTGTGTTCTGGGAAGAGCAGTATCTTCTAATCCTATTTCACAGAATTCCTCTGGGAATCAAGATGAACACCTGTAAAAATCCTGTAGATGATAAAACATGGGATGTTTCTGGATTCTACATGAATCCCTTCTACTATTGCCATGTCATTGTTGTTTCATAAAAAGAAAAAGAAAAAAATCCAACTATAAGAAAGACCCACATGTTTTCTCTTAATATCAAACAATATTCTGATACCAACTGGGTTGTTCATTATTCATCTCAATTCAGAGGAACTTCCAGAGTTGTAAATCTCCCAGGGGATGGGAATGGTCCTTGAGCTGACTTCTTCCTTACATGGGGGGCAGAGAAGGGGTACTGAGATGTGCACACATCAAATGCAGGTTCTCCCACTCTTGAAGTTTGGGAATACCCAAACTTGCCAGAGAAAGCCAAGGAAACACCATATATAATGGTGATTGGATTACTATGAAAAAGACAACTCATCCATGGTCCAAGAAGAGATGCCAGGACCCTGTGTTGGTAGGGGGATGGCAGAGTGGTGGGGGCAGCCCTCTCTGAAAGCGTGCTTTTCTTACAATGCTTACCAGCTGAAGCTCTCAGAGCCCCAAGTTCTAAATTGTAAAGGCCATGTACGGAGCGGTTACAGTCATGTAAGTCAGATAATGAGCACATCTCATCTTGAACTGTGTCACCCTACTTCCCAAAGCTATACAGTTCATATCCAACAAAGCATCTAGTGAGTGTCCCTGCTGTGTTAGTTCATCCTGTGCCTCAACATCTTTTTATAACCAGTCTTCAGCTCTGATGCTGCTCCTCCTCCTGGATGGTGGCCCTCTTGGGATTTGGGATGACTGACTGTCCCACAGCTGTCCAGGACTCTCATTCTTTTAGCCTAATTCAGAAGAAGGTTTGCTGTGAGCAGTAAAAGACATTCCCATAGCTCTGGAGATCTGGGGCCAGAAGCAGCTTGGTGCTGGAGCTGGAGACAGAGAACAACTTGGTTGTTATTACACCAGATCTGCCCATGTTTAATGCTAATGTTTCTCTTACATCCTTCCTTGTGGGCTCAAGCCTTCCTCAGTACCTCCATCCCTTTGGCACAGGGCTGTGAGAGGGCTGCTCATCCTACACAAGCCCTCAGTGGCCTCTGAAGCAGATCACGCTTAGCCTTTCTCAAAGTAAAGCCACGATCTCCTTATCGTTCTTCCTTAGTTTAGAACGTGGAAGCTCTTACAATGAGAGGGAAGAAATTATGATCACTTGAATAAGACCTTGATCAACAGAGATTTATATTATCTGAGAACCATAGACACAATTCTCTTTAATTGTCATCAACAGTAGTATTTTGCCTCTTAGGGGAGAAAAATATTGCTACCAAATTTTTACTTTTATATGATATCTCTGGAGAATTGTAAAATAATCTCCTCAAAAGCAACCACAATTGTGCATGCCTATGTAATCACGTAGTTACCCAGAGGTTTTGCTTAGAAAAATTCCACACATTTCACTTTCACAAAAAGAATACCCAGTAATTTTTCTTCCCCTTTCTTGACAGTTTAACCCCTCATGCTGAAACTGATCTCTGAAAATAATTCTTGTGCCAGAAGTTGGACCTTTCAGCTGCCTAGATGAATTTGAATGTGAATTAACCATAAAGATACTTTCAAGTTGATTCTGTGGTTCTAAATCAATGCTACTAAGAGGACCAAAAATAATCCATGGCCAGAAATATTCTGGATTGAAATTTTGAAAACCTTTGTCATTGAATACCGGGGAAGTGAGCTTAGTAGATTCTATCCACCATACTTCACATGCTTGGCGTGCAGGTCTCAAACTGCCAAAAGCAAACAGTGTGTGAGGAGTGGACATTGTCAGTGCCCCGCAGTCAGAGTCTGTAATCCTTGTGCTCAGTGCTGTTTCTGAAAAGAGTTTGGCTCTGCACACAAAGTTCAACTGGTTCTCCAATAATAGTTGGCTTTTCAAATCTAAGTAAATGAGAACAGTTTTAAAAGATGACCCCAAATAAGGGATTGGGTCTCGAGTCACATTGCCCAATTATATACTCAGCTAATTCTGAATACATTTGCTTAATTAATGCTTATGAGCATCTTCACAGCATATTAGGAGACTTACTAAAGCTATTGTGTTCTGGAGCACCAGTGACAAGCAGATCTTCTCTTAAAGATGGGACTTTCCTATGTCACCTACGCAATGAACTCCAGAGGTGAAGAGATGTCCATACCTCAGTCTCCTGAGGAGCAGGAGTAGAATTTGGCGCTACTCTATTTGACTTCTGATGCTTCAAACTTTTACTCTTAAAAACAAACTTTGAATCACTGAAAAGGGGGGTAAAACATTAGAATCTCTCTATTGGTGGTTACAGTCCCTTCCATTATTATCTAGCCTCATATCGAACCTTTCCCTGGACGCATGTTTCTTCAAGCATTCTAACTCTTGTCTAAGGTTCCCATTTTTGGCCAGGAGCAGGGCCTAGAGGTAGAGTGCTTGCCTAGCATGCATGAAACCCTAGATTTGATTCCTCTGCACCACATACACAGAAAAAGCCAGAAGTGGCCCTGTTGCTCATGTGGTAGAGCTCTAACCTTGAGCAAAAGTGTCCAAGGACAGTGCCCAGGTCCTGAGTTCAAGCCCCAGGACTGGCAAAAATTTTAAAAAAAGTTCCCATTTTTACTTATGTACCTTCCTCATGCGAACCCTCCCGCATTCTACATCATTTCAGCTTCCAGGTATTTATTTTGTTAGCTGTCTGTTAATTGTTCTAAAGATGTACTCTTCCCCCAGTATCATGCTTACATATACTGTAAACAGTCAATTTAATCATGGATATATGAATATGCCTCTGTGTATGTTTGTATGGGAAGTTGTATTCTAGATGTAAGATTCACATATGAGTGGAAAACATGTCTGCTTTAACTTTATAGGCTTACCTTACTTTGCTAAGTATGATAGTTTCCAGTAGTCCCTAGGCAAAGACCTAATTCTATTATTCCTGATAACTGCATAAGAAATGCATTGGATTTAGATACCTCATTTTTGATCCATCAAAGCTCCTGTATGCTTGTGCCCATAACTTGGCTACTGTGCCCCACAATAAAGGTGTCTTTCCTCGTATCCTGACATGAAATCTTTTGAATAATCACGTTAGGGCTGTGATCACCAATTCACTGAAGAGCACTTCGCTTCGTTTTTTGAGGACTCTCCATCTTGGATTCCATACTGGTTGCCGTAATTCACATTCTCCCCAATGCTGTAACTGAGTGTCTTCTCTGCATCCCCACTAGACTCCAGATACTTAAAAAAATATGCTCAGTTTTTTCTTCCAAAGCAGAGTTCACAAAATGAAAGATGAGCTTTGTGTTAAACAGAGAGAAATCACTTCATCTTCCTATATAATCTTTTAGATTACAAAATTTATCATCAGCAGTATTAAAGGAACTTAAATTTCTCTTCCCAGTTTTCAATTGTGTGATTAATTTTTGTTAGGATTCTGCTGCGATAAGTGATCTCTAGTTTAGGGCTAGTTTGAGAGTCCTGGAAAGCCGTAGCAGGTGTCCAGAACTAGGTAAGTAAGTTCAGAAGTTGCATAGAGAAGCCATTCTGCAAGCCTCAGTGCAACAAGCCACTGCCCCTGACCTCTCCAGGAGAATCAGAGTTTATCTCCGTTAGTGCAACACAAACAGTGATGTTCACATCTGAGATGCAAATAAGCCCCTATCTATAGATGATAAAGCCTGAATGACAGTGGGAAATTTATTATAATAACTTATCACATCAGAGTGGGAACATAATCCCTGAGAATTCTATGTTGACTTCCACCAATCTTCCATTATTAAAACTAACTTCCATGGTAAAACTAACCAGTTTTCTAACTGTTAAAAGAGCAAAGATTATTTACCTTCTCAGTTCACTTTAAAATACTTTAATGTCATTTTGATTAATTAGTTAACCAATCATGTTTTTTTCAGGTACATAGATTTTTATCTTAAACAAATACTCAATTTCCTCTAACAACTCTTTAATTTTGGCTCTAAGACTGTGTGCTAAATTAAGAGAAATAGATGAAGTGTTTGCATATCTTTTCCACCTCAGAACATTTCTCAGATTTTGACAAGATGTGCTCTTTTACCAGGTAGACAGAAAGAGAGGGCCTACATGTAATTAGTTTCTTTGCTGAGTTTAATCATCTTTAACTCAGTTCAGCACTCTTGTAAGAGTTACATGGGAGAAGTTCTGAAACCAGAGGAGACATTCAGTCACTGTTAAAATTTGAGTAGGAAAATATTATTGTATTAGTCTGCCTGGCTGCCATAATGAAATACGACAGACAGAGTGGCTGAGCAGTGGAAACTCATTTTCCCACAGTTTTGGTGATGTCCAAGACTGGGTTACTGGCTGTGTTCTGGCAAGTGTGTTCCATGGCCTGCAGAGACTTAGCTGCCTTCCTTGAACCATTGCCTCTCACTGCCCTTCTCATGATGATAAGAGGCCCATCATTAATATCTTACTTGACCACATTTGGAATTAGGAAGACTCTACTCAATACCCAGCAGTCACTCTGGTGGCATACTATAGGATTGATTTATAAGACTTTGGAAAGAATTTCCTCTGTGCTAAGAATATTTCATGAACTACCAGAACACGGACAAATCTCCAGGGCCACACCCTTGATTAAATAACTTCTGAAATAGTTATATAAGTAATTGTTCAGGACTGAAATGTATCCCTGAAGATCACATATTAAAGTCCAAGTCATTCTCTGCTGTTCTGAGAATAGAGGCCCGAAATCTATTGTCTGGCCTATGAAAATCACTTGTTCTGCTGCCGTTAACTCCTCTTTTCCATAAAGACTTCACTAACCACGTTCTCTCTCACTTCTTGTTTCAAAAACAATCATTTTTTTCAACCTCTTTCTATCAAGAAATCTCAGAATTGCTGTTTCCCTAAGCTGCAGTGTACTTCACACCATACATTCCAGGAGTCAAGGTTGTCTCTAAATTCTAACCAGTTATAGTCTTGTGATGAAGTTAGTGCTTACATATTTAGGAGATAAGCATATATTGACTGTTATTTACTGGATGCTGTGAGAGGATTTCCCAACCCAATGCATATGTGATATGTTCCTAATTCACTACAACTTTAGTAAAGAATAAAGCCTTACCATCTCACATTTACATGACAGTCAGAGGCAGAAAAGTTTCCATAATTCATAGGGAGAATCAAGTGAGGTCACAAATCAAAGGCCATCGTTCTCATCTGTGAGCCACCTAATTACAGATTACTGAACATTATTAAAGCAATATTCTTGGTTAGAGAATGATGATAACAAATGTCACCACTTGAACAGAGGTTCTTTGAGAGCTACTGATATAATATATATGAATTCTCTGAGAATTATTCCAGCACTTCCATATTGTTATTAAAATGACCTTCCAATATCTTGATCTCTGTTATAAAATATCAGAAAAATTCACTTAGGAGAGGAAGAGCTCCTTCTGGCTCATGGTTTCAGCCCTGTGTCATCCGGATTCCGTGCATTGTTGCCTAAGGTAAGGCAGAAGGCTGTGGTGTGGGAAATGATGGTGCTCTCTCATGGCAGACAGGAAGCAGGGAGAGGCAGGAGAACCAGGAAGTGCTTTCAAGGGCATGCCCTAAGATGACCTACTTCCTCCAACTAGGTCTCACCTTCGAGTAATTCTATCACATTATCGATCCATCAAGAGCTGAACCTATTGGTCAGGACAGAGCCCTGGTGATTTGGTCACCTTTCAAACACACCCTAGCTCGCAAGGAAATCTACAGAGGACAGCTGAGATGCAAAGCTTCCTAGGTGGCTCCTGTGCCTGGGGTCTGTGGATGGTCACTTGTATTGAAGTCCTCACTGGCTTTTGCAATCAGACTATCTTCAAGTACTTCAACTGCTGTGAGCAGAGAATAACCATCATGGTATATTCTCTTTTGGGACAAAAGTAGAAAGGTAAGCAGTTGGGGACAGTAGAAGCAAGAAACTTAGAAACCTCAGGAAACTTAAAGAAAAAAGCAACCAAAATGACAGCCCACACTGATTTTCACAGAGCTGCCTACAAGCTATCATTGCTAATAGAAAGAAGGGGACATGGAAGCTCCGGGCTCTGAGGCCTAAGCACCAGAAGCCAACACAGCCAACACCACATCACGATGTGGGCAGATGGAGAGAAGGGGCTTCTCCACCCCAATCCTGCATGAGTTCAGGCAGCTGAGGTGGTGGCCTTGTTACCTTCACTGTAATCTTGAAACATTCTAGGCAATAAGATTTGCATCCTTTTGAATACAGGGCCTGCCCTTGAGTGTGCGTGAGAAACACGCACTACCAATCACTGCTGAGGTAATGAAGGTTATTTTCAGGAAAGAGCACGGCTTCTCATACTGAAATATCTGGTGCAACACCTCATTTGTTTTATTTATTTATTTATTTTTTGAATCCTGAAATAGCAGTTTGAAAAGAGAGGGTAATGTTTTCTTTTCTTTCTTTTTTGTTTTAAGGCTGCCAAGAAAAAAAGCCTTTTCTCATTTGTTAAACAGAGGTAATAAGCTAAAATAAGAATACATTGACCTTACTCTTGAACCTAACTTCCTCTAGAAAAAAAGTGCTTCTTTTAAAGTGAAGCTAAGTTCAGTTATTTTTACAGTCACTGCCTTTTTGTAGAACCTTGTTATCTTTCACACTTTACTGAAAATAGAAATGACTAATTGAAAGACAATGTTTAAAATATAGATTCATGGACACCCCTTGGGTTTGTCAACATTCTTGGAAAGGAATTGGTTTATTGCTTTAAACTGGCCAGGGAAACAGATACTTTCATTTTTCAATTGAGCAAATGATTTTATAAGCATCACCATATTCCCTGTGTGGGCAAAAGCTGGTACTGTAGTAACTTAGATTCTCACTGGAATGTGACACCACTACACCCACATCCTTTCAAGTATCTGATGTTATCATTCATTAATTATGATAACAACAAATAATTCATAATCCATTAAAACACTATATAATTTTTGTGGGTCAGGTGGCTTGAACTAGGCCTGGGCACTGTTGCTAAGCTCTTCAGCTCAAGGCTACCCCCCTATCTTGGAGTCAAGCCACACTTCCTGTTTTCTGGAAGTTAATTGGAAATAAGAGTTTCAGGTCCTTTTTTTGCCCAGGCTGGCTTTGAACCTTGATCCTCAGATCTCAGCCTTCTGAGTAGCTAGGATTATAGGTGTGAGCCACTGCACCCAGCTAAAACACTATATTCTTATAATAGGACAGTATGAAAGGCATGTTCTGAAAACACAAGAGTAAGTAGAACAAAAATTTCAAAATACTTATGAAAGCAATTTATCATGTTCCAGTCAATATACTACTTCAAGTAAACCAGAAACATTTGGTGAATATAGGTTTTCCTTTTATGCCTCTATATTTCTTATAAATTCTGATTTAAGACTCATGGCCATCTCTATATAAGAAGACTTGCAAGTGAAAAATTTCTAAAAAAATACCATGCTTTTGTTTCTTTTTTTTAAAAAATATTTTGTTCCTTATAAAACTTTGCCACAGATTTTAGTTTGAGGCTTTATTATGAGTTTTTTTAAAGTAAATATTTAATTTTAGAGTAGATGTCTTTTTAGATGCAGCTTACCATAATATAAATGTCTCATATTAGGAAGCCATATTTAAAGAAGGAATATCACTACATCATTTATTTGTACTACTGGAGGTTGAAGTCATTAGACAGGCACACTCTGACTTAAGCCATGCCTGTCTTCCCATTTTTGCAGTACTAATTTTCTCCAATAAAGACTTGTGTTTTTTGCTTGAGGACAATCACAGACTACAGTCCTCCTATGTAGAGCTTCTGGCAAAGCAGGGATTACAAAGCACACTACCAGACCGGATTAATGCATAGAAACAACATGCTCCTGAGTGGCTGAATAACAGCCATGTGTTACCATATTGGCCTTGTTTTTTGTCTTAAAATCACTTTTATAGTATTGTGACATTTTCAATCCCCTTTTTATTGGGAAAGGTCCTGAGAAGTAAAGGTTTGCCTTTGCTATGCTAAACAAGTGCTCCACCACTAGTCAAATACTTAACCCTGATCTCACCCTCCATCCTCATCCTACTGTTTAGCCCTTTCTTGTTTTCTGACACATGAAAGTACACAAGGCCAATTTATGTGTCACCCAATCTAGCCCTAGTAGTGATCACTCCCCAGTGCTTTGATAAATTGCTAATATCATGTATCCAACATCTGAATATCACATAGAATTGTTACAGGGCTACTGAGAGCCCTCTGTCTCCACACGATCCTTCCCAAAGCCCTGTCAACTACTGATTTTTTTGTTCACAGTCACCCTAATATGTCTTCTAGTTTGTATTTTTCCTTTATTCTACCATTTTGTTTCATAGAGCATAGGTGATTACTCCCCCTCCCCATACAAATATAGGGGCATTTTTGTTATTTTTTTGCTCAGGCTGATGCTCTGTCATTTGAACTATAGTCTATTCTCAGCTTTTTGCTGCTAAATTGGAGAAAAGAGTCTCTTGGATTTGTTGGTCCCCATTAGCTTCCACTGATATCCTCAGATCTCAGCCTCCTGAGAAGCTAGGATTACTGGTAGCAACCACTTACACCTGGCTAGGAAGTTTCTTTTAGTGAAGTCTAACATAACTCTTATTTTTATCAGTTTGGACTTGTAGATAAAAACCAGGGCCACATAGAATTTTCCCTTCTTTATAAGAAAGGTTATAGTTTTCATTTTGCATGTATCTGTGACTCATGAGCTGATTTTTGTTGAAAATGAGCCTTTATCTAAGTTTATTTATTTATTTGTTGGTATAGACCTCCTAATTCTGTGTTATTTATTGAAAGAACTATCTAGTATCCTTTCTTCTGGGCATTGCTGTGGACCCTTTTCCAAGGACAAGTTGAAATGCTTGTACCTGTGTAGATATGTTGCTTCTCTATACTGCTTCTTTGGTCTAAGCGTTTTCCTTAGGCTATGACTAGGCTATATTACAGCAGCTTTGTGGGGAAACTTGCAATCACGTAGAATCAGTGCTCTGACTACCTGTGATCCTCTTTTGCCCCTCACGTATATTTGCAATATACGTGAAGTTTAAAGTTACTTTGTCTACACCTACAAAAGTACTTATCACAATATTTTTTGAGAAAGGATTTACACCGTATCACGTGGAGAAGACAGATATCTTAACAATATTGGGTCTTGTAATCCAGAAACATCAAATATCTTTATTCATTTAGCTCTTTGCTTTCTTTCACAAATATTTTATAGCTTCCCACAGGTTCAATTTATGTCTGAATATCTCAAGTATAATATAGTATTTTAAACAGCCAATGTTTGTCTGATTTCAGCTTCCAGTGACTTGTCTTTTCGGCACAGGAAAGTCATGAATTGGTTTTTGTGGAATTTGTATCCTATCCACCTGCTTTGTCTCTCCAGGCAAGCACATCACAGATGTGCCAGCAGGCAGCCATGGTACATCCCTGACCTGAAGCCTCAGTTCTCCGAAGGAGCCAATAAAACTCATTGATTTTCAATTTGTCCATCTTTTCCTTGCTGTAAAGAGAGACATGATGAAATGCTTACTTTCACGGATCAGACATGAAACTGGAGGTCCTCTCAACTTGAGTTTTAAAATCTCCATTTGTATTTCTACTCACACGGGCTTTAATAATAATTCTCTGTAAAATATGAGTTCTCTCTATACAATGCACTATCCACAGAAGAATATGATTAACAAATAGGTATAAGTCTAAAGATACCCAACAAAATATATATGAAAATTATAGTGGCTACTTTTCATTTAAATAACACATATGTGCACATATGTGCACATCCACATATGAAAGTAACCAGCACCTTTCCTGAGCTCAAAGATAGAGGAAGAAGGAACATGCTATGAGAATGGGACTGTGTCAGATCCCTTGCAGCTCCACATTGGTGCATCTCTTCACATGGCTCTCCTCCAGATCTGTGGATGAAAGTGGGGGCATTTCCATAGGACATACCACCAGCAACCCATGTTCCCACAGACTCTACCCTGAGTCACCAGTAATGACTGAGTCTGAGATGATCACATATGGAGAAGAGCTTTAAATCCTGACAAGCAGACACTGGCCCTTTAGTTTCATTAAAGCTGTTCTAGGCATTTGCCACCTTTGTTTCCACTTTTGTACTTGAGAGAGAAGGAATATTAGCATATCTGCACAGAGGGTAAGAATGAGTGTCTCTGGACGGGTGGATGTCAATGAGAGCTTAGAAATCAAATACCCATAATGAAAATCTTGAATATCATAATGTTCACATGTTTATAATATTCAAAGATATTTTCGTGCCTACAGTCTGTGGGCTCACAGGGGCTCTGCAACCTTTTCATTGTTGCTCCTCTCCTCTCCGGGCAGCAACACGGGAACGGGGAGGGACACACAGGGCCAGCCTGTAGTCCCCCGGGAGCTGAGCGAGATGGTAAGTGTCGAAGACCCAGCCCTCCCCCAATCACTGGGGAAGAAAAAACCATGCTGAGTCAGAAGCAGTGTTAACCATGAAAGCGCATCAGATCTCTCTGCTGATCTCTGATGCTCTCAGATGCTCTCCTCCCTTTATTGCGTCAGACAATTAGTTATATACTGTTAGGGTAGGAGAAGGTGGGCACTGGGAAGCTAGCCAATAGGAAGAGGGCCTCTGTGCTACCACTAAGGGCTGGGTGGGGCTTTCAGGTACTGGGCAGGACAGGTGCAGGAAAGGGCGCGAGACTTGAGCTGCTGCGAGACCCGTGAAACTGCGGGGGGTTCAATCGAGTCACGTACACAGAGATGCCTTAAGAGAGGTATGCAAAAGACTGAATGCCTAGACAAAGCCCTTTAATTGCAGCTGAGCCAGAATCAGGCCTCAGAGATGGAGGCTAGGCCCCAACAATTCCCCCTTTTTTGTTTATTAGAACAGGGGGGACAAGCACGCAAAGCCCCTGTCTTAGGTTGTCCCCTTCAGGGGATCTTACCCGTCATTGAGTGCTCTGCGGCCTTCTGTCCCACAGTACAGATCACCCCTGGGCCTGTCTTAGGTTGTCCCCGCTCCAGAGATCTTACCCGTCATTGGCTCTCGGGGAGACATCTAAGGGGAGTCGACGGATCCCTCCTCGTCATAGGGCTCTCCTTGGTCATAGCGGTCATTGGCATTGGTAGCAAGCCTCTGGTAATGCACCTGTACGTTCATCAACTGAACGGATTCATTCATCAACTGAATGGTTTCTATTCTGCTTTGAATGAATTTTAACCTTATTGATAACACAGGGCCCAAAAGTTAAGAGTAAGAACAAGAGGAGTATAGGACCAAGAAATGGAAGGACAGAGGGTAGCCATCTGTGCAGTCCGGTCCAGAGGAAGTTGATGATGGGTATCTTGACTCCAAGAAGAAACAGGATCAGCACTGTAAGGTCCATTATTTATTCTGAAAAAGAAGAGAGAGAGAGATATCCTCAGGAGGCAGAGAGCCTTCTGGGTCCTCATCAGTATTATTGGGGTCCCTCCTTATTTGGGGACAATATTTAAGATCCCTTGCAGGGACCCAAATTGGCTTTGTTTCATCAGTGGGGAAAACACAACCAAATCCTCTTCCAGCTGTAATGAGGGGGTCCCTCCACTCCCCACTAAGGGGGTCCTTCCACCGGACATAGACAGTTCGATAGGGAATAGAGGTTGTCCAATGTTTCTGGAAGGGTGAAAGATGTTCCCCTTTGGCAAAATTTAAAATATTGAGAGTAAACAAAGCCATCTTTAGCTGATCATGGGGGGGGAGTGTATTCCCCCTTTTTTGTTTTATTAATTGAGATTTAAGGATATGGTTATATCTTTCTACTATTGCCTGTCCTCTGGGATTATGAAGGATGCCAGTAGTATGGATAATTTGCCATTGTTTAAAGAAGTCATCAAGAGATTTGCTTACAAAACACGGACCGTTATCGGTTTTTATTTGGTCTGGCAATCCGAGAGTAGCAAAACATTGAAGAAAATGTCTGATAGCACGTTTAGCTCTCTCCCCGGAATGGACTGTAGCCCAACAGGCATGGGGAAATGTGTCTATTGTTAAAAAAATGTATTTAAGTTTTCCAAAAAAGGGAAAATGTGTAACATCCGTTTGCCACAGATTATTAGGCTTAAGGCCTCGAGGGTTAACACCACCCATTCGAAGCGGTGGAACCTGTAAGAAAGGGTGGCATGACTTGCAGGTCCTAATAATCTTTTTTAGGTCTTTAATAGCGACTTGGGGAAATCGGTGGTGTAGTCCCCTCCAGTTGGCATGCGTGAGCCGATGGAAAGAGATAGCCTCCTGTAAAGTGTAACATTCAGGATTAGAGGCTAACTGGTCAGCGAGGGCATTGCCTTTGGTCAAAATACTTGGAAGGCTTTGATGTCCCCTCAGATGTTGAATAAACATAGGAGCAATCCTTTGTTTGAGCAGATTTCTAGCTTGAATCATCAAAGGAGTGATAGGGTTACTATCAAGTTTAATATGAGCTTCTATGAGGTTAGGTAACAAATTGACCACATAAAGGCTATCTGAGAAGAGATTAAGAGGACCAGTAACCTCAGATAGAGCTAAGACCACCACATAAAGTTTCTTAAATTGTGCTGAGCCCTGTGTTTCATGAGACAGGGTCACTGCAGGAGAAGAATTGCCTTTACCTGGGGAGAAAATAACAATGGAAGCCCCTTCTTGCCTCCATCCATGAATACGGTGGGGAAGGAGGGATCAGCTTCACTTAGAAAAAGTTTTGGAGGTCGCCACTCCAGCTGGCTAAAGAGCTCATCCATTTATGGGGACCATAATGACAATCCACTTTACCTGGAAAGCCTTCCATGGCTATTGCTAGTCTAGCATTATTTCTTTGTAGCCAAGAGAAATCATTAATCCTAAAAGGGACAATAAGAGAGTGGGGTTCACTCCCAAAAAGACGAGTGGATAAATCTCGTCCTTTGACAATACATTCTGCCATCTGGTCAGTCATGGAGTAAACTCTAGGTGTTCCTCCAACTGACAGGTGAATCCAGTGAAGAGGTTCCCCTTCCAGGCCTAAAAGGGCAGTAAAGAGGTTCTGTCCTGACAGGACATAGAGCATTAGGGGCATAGCAGGATCATACCTCTTTAAGGCTGCTTCATTGATAGCTAATTGAATTTTATTTAGAACCTCTTTATGATCAGCTGACAATGTTACCATGGAGGTCAGATCAAGACCCTTTAAGAGATCAAAAAGAGGTGTAAGAGTTACAGTGGTTATGGGGACCCATGGTCTCATCCAATTAATTTTACCAAGAAGTTTTTGAAGTTGGGGCAGGGTATAAGTATCTTGGATAGCTAATTGGGGTTTTAGAGGAGACACAACATCCAGTGTTAGGACAGATCCCAGGATTTTAAAGGGGGATTTTTTCTGGGGCAATTTGGAAGCCATTAACTTTTAACAGTTGGAGACATTTATTAAAAAGACAATCTAAATGCTGAGTGTCTGGGCTTCCTATAATGATATCATCCATATATACATAGAAAAGTGAGCCTGTCTCCTCGTTAAGAGGGGATAGGACTCTAGACATATAGTCCTGACATATAGGAGGACTATTGGCCATACCTTGAGGTAGAACTGTCCATTCAAAACGCAAATCAGGCCCCTTATAATTTAATGAAGGAAGGGAGAAGGCAAACTTCTCAGTATCTTCCGGGTGGAGGAATAGAGAAAAACAGTCTTTGATGTCTATGACTATGAGATATTGGTCATTAGGAATGGCAGGTATCCAGGGCATCCCCCTTTGGGGGGTCCCAAAAAGTTCCATCCTCTCATTTATTTTTCTCAAATCTTGGAGTAGTCTCCACTTGCCATTAGGCTTTTTAATCACAAATACTGGGGAGTTCCAAGGGCTTAAAGACTTCCTTTTTATGCTTTTCTCAACTCTATCAACAAAAGTAGACAGGTCCTCTCCTGGTCTTTGGTTAATTCCTGCTATGGGAGACTCAGAGGGACCCTCCTCCAGTTTTCTCCAGGCTGCTAGGCCCAAAGCTCTAATCTGATCCTGATAGGGAGGGGGGATGGCAGCCTGCTGGATCCCCGTTGAGTACTGATCAGAGGTCCCTGCAAGCATCCCCAAAGTAATGGGGATTACAGGTTGCACGTGTTGGTTCCTCTCTGCCTGTTGGTGGCATTCTTCTTTATATAGTGCACACCAGTTAATGAAAAGTGGACCTGGAAGAACTGCTTTGGCTAGAGCCATCCAATCGGCTGCAGTACATGGTTGATGAGCAAGGCCTTGGAGGATGGTTTCCGTCCAAGGAGCATTAGGGCCAACTTCTAAGACAGCTTTTTTGAGTTCCTTAAGGTCACCAGGCTCCCAGGGATACCCGGTTGCAGGGCGGTTACCACCCGGGTCAATATTAACCAGGAATAGCTGGCAGGACTCAGGGCCAGGTTCAAATGGTGCCTCACTAGTGACACTGTCTGTTGGGGTCACGCTCTCTGGCCTTTCTGACACACTTCCATTCAAAGGCTGCAATATCTTGCGGACCTCAGAAGCACCATGCAGAAGCCTGTCTGGTGAATGGAGCCCTGGCAGGCCCAGACCCTCCTGTGAGACTACTGAGGGTGGATGGAGCCCTGGCGCTGTGGGGGTTGGGAAACTACCTGGGCAGCACAGGCCCAGACCCTCCTGTGAGACTACAGAGGCCTCATGGCCTGGGTTTGATGGGGGAGGGGTAAAGGGTGGCTCCTTCTCATCTCCTTGAGGGGAACTTGGCCTTTCAGTAGACAATGAGAGATTAGCATTTCTGCAGGGAGTAAGGGAGGCATCTGGCCTCTCTTTGTTAACTGTGTCCGGGGGGGGGGGGGGGGGGGGGGACTCAGCCCTCTGGTTGGAAAGTTGAGGAGAAAAACTAGACTTTAGAGCATACAAGACTGAATAAACTCCTCCTGGAGGAATCTCCCCTTGATTTATCTGGGCTTTTCTGATTAGATGCTCAATTTTGTCCCAAGTATTCCAGTCTACCAAGTTGCTAGTTGGCAGCCACGGGGCGATTTTAACTAAAGTATCCCAAACTTTACATGTCTGTGTAGCTAAAATCTCTAACCCTTGACTTTTAAGGAAGAGCTTAAGAGAGTCGAGGGAAGGGTCATTCTTAGAAAGATTCTTTCCCATATTTGATGGGAGTACACTTACCCGCAGTCCGATTAGCTCGTCGGCGGTGAGTTTCTCGAGCACATGGAGCCCTCACATGGGCGGCAAAGTTTCCTCACACGGGGCACCAGCTGTTGCTCCTCTCCTCTCCGGGGCAGCAACACGGGAACGGGGAGGGACACACAGGGCCAGCCTGTAGTCCCCCGGGAGCTGAGCGAGATGGTAAGTGTCGAAGACCCAGCCCTCCCCCAATCACCGGGGAAGAAAAAACCACGCTGAGTCAGAAGCAGTGTTAACCATGAAAGCGCATCAGATCTCTCTGCTGATCTCTGATGCTCTCAGATGCTCTCCTCCCTTTATTGCGTCAGACAATTAGTTATATACTGTTAGGGTAGGAGAAGGTGGGCACTGGGAAGCTAGCCAATAGGAAGAGGGCCTCTGTGCTACCACTAAGGGCTGGGTGGGGCTTTCAGGTACTGGGCAGGACAGGTGCAGGAAAGGGCGCGAGACTTGAGCTGCTGCGAGACCCGCAAAACTGCGGGGGGTTCAATCGAGTCACATACACAGAGATGCCTTAAGAGAGGTATGCAAAAGACTGAATGCCTAGACAAAGCCCTTTAATTGCAGCTGAGCCAGAATCAGGCCTCAGAGATGGAGGCTAGGCCCTAACATTTCATTTCATTTTTCTGGCTCCTGGATCCATCATAGATTTATCTGTCACATCGCCTCTGTCATCTTTAATCCCTGCCAAGCCCTCTCTCTTTCTTTATCTCTTGTGACTGTGAAACCTAGGAATCTGGGCTCCTCTGACATTTCCCCATGATTTCTTTACAATCCTACTGCTGAGTTGGTTCTCTGCCTGCCTTGCATATGACATCAGGAAGTTCAAGGGAAATGAAAACTTGGGATATCTGGATTGGATGATGTCTGCCAGGTCTTTTCATTCTAAGGTGATAGCTTTTCTTTTGGCAATTAACAAGTATCTTCTGGAAAGACTTTTTGAATGTACTCTGTTTCTCATCATACATTTGGCCACTGATTTTTAACCTCAGTAATGGCTTCAGTCTCCAAGGGCTGTTTTTGTAGTGCCTGCTAATTGTGATGACTTTTATAGGCACATATAAATTAAGCAGTCCAGTGGAAAAAATCACAGAAATCAAATTCATAGCTTAATACTGAAAGGTGACAGTCTAGTTGGTGAATTAAAAAAATAAAGTTAGAACAACAGTTTGTTTCATTAGTGAAAACAAAGAAAAAGCCTGTGCTTTTAATGTCTAGTCATTAGAGAAGTATTCTTGACTTTCTGAATACAAATCTGACTAATTTTTTTAAATTTCAAAAATGGAAAGAGCTAGATGCACTTAGAAAATCCAAAGAGAATGCCAAGGAACTGCCAGTCTCCTTGTAAGTCCAGCAGATCTTGCTAAATAATCACCACATTGCTCTGAACATATATTTTCCAAAATGAGAAGACACAGAGCAAGGCTAGTGAGGACCAAAGGCACAGCCATCTCATTCAGCTACACCTGGCTTGGGAGGAGAGAGAAAGACTTCCATTCCTCTACTTACTCTAAATCACCACCATATTCTTCAATGCACCTCACACAATGGACCTCCATTGCTTGCTAGAAAATGAATTTAACAAGAGGTTGGCACCCACACATTGAGACGTTGTGGCATCTGTCTACAAAGTCAATAATTCTACTTCTGGGATCCCAGGCATAGATTTCGTGCATTGGAAACGCAGAACTTTGGTAGCATTTGAGGAACATAACTGAGCGGAATCAACCAAGAGTGTTTAAACAAAACAATCTGGATGTCAGAAGGTTACTCCCAGCAGAGGGCTGGCGGTGTTAATTCTGCATGGATTACCACCATCACGATTTCCGAAAATAGAAAAGACTTGTAATACCAGTTGCACTCAGAGCTCCGTTCTTGTATAAGCTGTGGATCACACAGTTATCCTTCTTTCTTTAAACTGATCAAGTGCTCTTTCATGAATTCTCTGGGCCAGGCTGGATCCACACGACTTAAGAATTCATCACAGAAGCCCCTTCTGCACTTAGACCCCAGGAAGAAAGCAACATGCCTGGAGTCTGGTTCTGCAGTGTCCCCAGCGAGTCTCCTGCAGACAGGGATTGCACACCTGCGGTGGAGACGGTGGAAACAGAGTAGATAGACTCCACAGCTAAGGAAAGATGGCCAGAACCATCCGTGGTGTGGCCACTGGAACTCCTTCCTGCCTCAAGGCTGAGCTTAGCAGCAGGAGCAGGGCTGTCTCTTGGGTTGTTCTCCAATGCAGGTGGTGGACTGGTCTGCATCCTGGGAATCAGGAAAATGTTTTCTCTCATGGTCAACGAACCACCAAAAATGTGACAACCCCAGAAAGGGCACAGAATGGCTGTGTGTGGAGGTGGAGGTTACAAGGTAAGAGGCTGCCTTACCGAATCCATCAGATTCTAGGAGGTGACAGAGAAATCTACCAAGGCTAAACAGAAGTAGAAGTAGGAGCTCATGGTAACCACAGGGGAAAGCAAAGATGACAAGGATCACATTGTGAGGCTCAGCAAGCACTGCTGCCAGGCTTGGGTTCAGTGAGGGTTCACCTCAATAGACAAGTTGGACGTAGTTAAAGGAGACTGGGATCACAGAAGCACGGGAAGCATTAGTAGAATCACAGGGCAAGTCTAGTCCAAGCGCAAAGCAGAAAATCCTCATTAAAAAAGGTAAGGTAGTGTAGTAGTGATCCCTCCTGGCCACATCCCCTCCAGCATCTGTTGTTATTCATTTTCTTGATCCTGGCCATTCTAACTAGAGTGAGGTGGAATCTCAGAGTTGTTTTGATTTACATTTCTTTTATGACCAGATATGTTGAGCATTTCTTCATGTGTCTATAGGACATTTTTGTTTCTTCTTCAGAGAAGACTCTTTTTCAGTCTTTGGCCCATCTTTTAATGGGATGGTTGATTCTTGGGAGATTAGTTTTGGAGTGATTCAATTTTTTGAGTTGTTGATATATTTTAGATATGAGGCCTTTGTCCGTTGTATGGTTAGTGAAGATCCTCTCCCATTCTGTAGGCTTCCTAATTAATTTACTAGCTATGTCCTTTGCCTTACAGGAGCTCTGCAGTTTAATGCAGTCCCACTTATCCAGCCTTTCTCTGATTTGTTGTGATTCTTGGTCCTTATTGAGAAAGTTTTGACCTGTGCAAGGAGGCCTCGTGTATCTCCTATTCCTTTTGCAAAGTTTTCAGTGTGTCAGCTTTTACCTCCAGGTCTTTGATGCATTTGGAGTTGGTTCTAGTGCAGGGTGACAAAAAAGGATCCAACTTTAGTTTTCTGCATATGCTTAACCAGTTCTGTCAGCACCACTTGTTGAAGAGGCTGTCTTTCTTCCATTCTATTTTTTTTGGCTCCCTTATCAAATAGATAGCAGTATGGCAGTTCCTCAAAAGACTAAAAATAGAGCTCCCCTATGACCCAGAAATTCCACTACTAGACATTTACCCAACCGTCCAGAAACAAGGACATACTAAATCCACTAGCACAACGATGTTCATTGCAGCACTATTTACCATAGCAAAGATATGGAACCAACCCAGATGTCCCTCAGTTGATGAGTGGATCAACAAGATGTGGTATTTGTACACAATGGAATTCTATGCTGCTGTCAGAAAGAATGACATCACCCCATTTGTTGGGAAATGGAAAGACTTAGAAAAAATCATATTAAGTGAAGGAAGCCAGACTCAAATGAACATAGGTCAAATAGTCTCCCTCATTTGTCATAATCAGTAGAAACCTTGGGCTCTCCTAACAGAGATTTACAATAGAACAAAATCTAGAGACATTAGGCCAAATAGTATGACACTAAATATAAGGACCTCCAGGATAAGGAAACAAAAGCTATATAATGAATGACTGTTGTTCTTAATGTACTATATTATCTCTCATCTCTTTTGCCATCTCTTGATTATCTCATATTGTTACAATATTTCACCTTGTTATCTGATATATTTTATATGTGCTTAATTTGTTATTTGAAATTGGATAGGGAAGGGGGGAAATCAAGATAAGTGGGAGGAGGGTGGGAGGGAAATGGGGACCGTGTCATGAGAAAGTGTATCAATGTTTGTGAAATTATGCACCTTTTATTTGGTGAATATAATGTACCCCTTCTATTGATCACAATAAAAAAAAAAACAAAAAAAAGGTAAGGCAAAAGGAAGGCTGAGGGCAAGCATCAAGTGAGTATACTTGCCTAGCCAATTCCCCTTTGCAGTTGTTCTCAAAAACATGTTTATATCTTTGTAAATTCACGTCTTCTAGATACCTCAGGTAAATGTCCCCATGCGTCATCTTTCTTGTTGGTGTCTGACTTATTTCCTTCCACACAGTGTTTTCTGATGTTACCACAGACATGTGGATAAATAGCATTCCATTGGGGATCACACATTTACTTCATTCCTCAGTGGATAAAATACATGTTGCTCACACACAAATGATGTGGATGTGAATTCTGATGTATGAATGTTGGTCTGAGTCCTGATTTTATTTGGATTATATGGAAATTTATTGTTTCAGATGTTGGAGAGATCAGCAAGCTGTTGTACCTTTGATAAAATTACTACTATGAGATAGGGCTAATAGATTTCCACACTGGCTATGGCCCAGTTAGTACAGTTGGATGGATCTTGATATAAAAGTACCTGTCTACTCTTTTATACATATTTCATATGTATAGATATATAAATATACATGTCATATATATGATATATATATCCTTACATTATTCCTTTTTACTTCTCATATTTTATGTGAAAAAACTGCATTCCAGCTATTTACCACAGACAAGATATATAATCAGCCCAGATGCCCCTCAATGGAAGAATGCATCAGGGTAATGTGATATATACACACGATGGAATTCTACTCATCCATCAGAAGGAATGATATGTATTATTCATAAGAAAATGGAAAGACGTGGGAAAATTATAGTAAGAGAAATAGGCAAAGAAAGACCCAGTGAACCAAAGTCTATATGGGTTTCCTCATCTGTGGTGCTTATAAATTAAATCTATAAGTAAACATATTGGGTGGTAATCAAGGGGTTACAAATGAATGAAGTGAAGCACAATGGAGTCCGAGGAAAGGACACATAGTGTAATTCTTTGAAAAGATGACATCAACGTAAGTACCAGGAAATAGATACTTGTAAGGAAATGAGGAGGGTGAAACCTAAAGGAGAGGATTAGAAGAATGAGGAGGAAGGAGGGAGAATACAGGCAAGAATTCATTGTATGTACTACAGAAGTGAGAAATACAAAGGAAGGAATGGTTTATATAGAAAGTGAAGATGATGAAGTGAAAATACAGATCAAGATGCGTGGTAAATACAAACAGCTTGGTTAAATGGCAAAAAAACTCAATACATAACCAAAGATTAAGGAAAGTGAGGGAGAGGCTGGCTTGGGGAGGGGTGAGAATGTTGAGAGTAGTGATCAAGATTCCCTGTATTCAGAAACTGCTTTGGTGAATGGCATTTAATAAAAATATATTAAAATATATGAATAAAAGAAAAGAAGAAAAGCAATGGAGACACAACTAAGACAAGCTCTTTGTTTTTCCTGCTAGAAATCAGGAATTCAAGGGAGTATAAAAAGAAAAATTAATCTTCTGGTGTCATCTGCATTAAAGGTGTTCAGATCAAAATTAAATCCACGCAATTGTATTCATATACATAATTGATTTCATCTGGCTATCTATCCACAGATACGTATATGTATTGTATAATTACTAGCTTTGGAAACTAAAGAGCACAGTTCACATCCAAGGCTTTGTAGGAATTCTTTGTCTTAACTAATGAAGCTTAAAGGGGAGTCTTTTAAAGCTGAGAAAGATGTCAGAAAGAAATCTGAAGAAAGAAGAAAGCAGATATTAAAAGAGAGAGCAAGAGCTTGGTGAGCAGCCAGACCCAGTTCACAGTTTGGGGCCAGCCTGGGCTTTTGACTCTGGCAGCTCCTGTAGTATTTTGATTCTTAACAACCCACTTTCTTGAAAAATTAACCAGGAAACTAGCATGAGCTAAACATCTCTACGTTTGAATTAGAGACCAGGGAAGGTCTTCCTGCCTTTTGGGAAGGCTTTTAATCAGAATGTCTCTTCTTTCTGGCTTTTTGACCTTTCCAAACATTTAACTGAGTTTTTCATTCTGTTCTTGGAGTAGCCTATGGCTGTGAGGGACGATATCTTCAATCTGGCTTAGCCTGGTTTTTGTCAGGAGTTTCCCCCTGTCAAAGCACCTAAGTGTGCTGATGGAGAAACCGAGAGAAATGATGATGCTGCAGTAGTTTTGACTTTTGCTAAATTTCTTTTCCCCTAAAAGCCAATGGTAGCATTTCCCATCACTCTTCTGGAAAGTTCTAACTTCGGGTAACTTTTTAAAAATGATATGATCCCTAATAAATCACAGGTTTCTTAACTACTTTCCACTTCCCTTCCTTTTTCCTGACACTGCTCTTGATGCACCCCTGTAATAATCCTGCCCTGTGAAGTTTTCTACTTATTCTCATATGTATACACAGCTTACAGTGACAATGCCCCATAGCCTCTGTCACCATGCCTTGTGCTCAGAGTTCTCCAGAGGACTCACTGCATGTGGGATGGACCGGAAATTTCAGCTTTGCACAAGAAAGATGCTAAGCAATTCACTTAAAGTTGTTTGCTTAAACCAGTCGGTTCTGATGCTGTTGCCAAAAACAAACCTTAGAGGGTTGTTGCTCCCCTCCTCTCCGGGGCAGCAACACGGGAACGGGGAGGGACACACAGGGCCAGCCTGTAGTCCCCCGGGAGCCGAGCGAGATGGTAAGTGTCGAAGACCCAGCCCTCCCCCAATCACCGGGGAAGAAAAAACCACGCTGAGTCGGAAGCAGTGTTAACCATGAAAGCGCATCAGATCTCTCTGCTGATCTCTGCTGATCTCTGATGCTCTCTGATGCTCTCCTGATGCTCTCCTCCTTTATTGCGTCAGACAATTAGTTATATACTGTTAGGGTAGGAGAAGGTGGGCACTGGGAAGCTAGCCAATAGGAAGAGGGCCTCTGTGCTACCACTAAGGGTCTGGGTGGGGCTTTCAGGTACTGGGCAGGACAGGTGCAGGAAAGCTCGCGAGACTTGAGCTGCTGCGAGACCCGCGAAACTGTGGGGGGTTCAATCGAGTCACGTACACAGAGATGCCTTAAGAGAGGTATGCAAAAGACCGAATGCCTAGACAAAGTCCTTTAATTGCAGCTGAGCCAGAATCAGGCCTCAGAGATGGAGGCTAGGCCCCAACAGAGGGTCACTGTGTCTAGTCCACACCAGGAGAGGACGTTGAGCTCAGATATATCTGGTCAGGTACCAATCAGGTCTACAGAACTTCTGAAAGGTTCAATTTTATGAAGAAGTCCCACCACAATCTTTAGGGGATTGTTAAGAAACCGAGACAATCTCTAGTTCACAAGCTCTGGAAGTCATTGGAGGTCATGGTGTCTATCCCAGAAATTTCCATGATTTTCTAGAAGACGCTGAGACCACAGGGAAGCTTATGAATTACACGTCTGCCCAGATGCTCATGTAGCTTACCTTCACGGGTTATTTTCAGGCTGTTTGAATACCAAGGAATGGCTGACCCATGATGATTTCATGGCATGTTCGGGAAGGGTCTTCTTCCCTCCCTCCACTGCTACTGAGGTTCAGCCCTTCTTCTTTTGCTAATATCAAGTGATACTTTAGTGTGTATCTGGTCACTTGATTAATCTAGTGCTTTCTCTCAGGTTTAAAATTGTGAGGATAGAACAATGATTAACTTAAACTTTTTTTCATGTATATTTTATTGTGATTAATAGAAGGGTTACATGATATTTGCCAGATAGACGGTGCATTAATTCCCATACATTGATACCTTTTCACATGTTTTGGCCCCCATTTCCTTTCCCCCCACCCCCACCCCTCATCTTGTTTTCCCCCATTCCTTATCCAATTTCAGATAACCAAATACAAATGTATCTGATATATCAGGTAACAAAGTGAGATAGTGTAACAATAGAGATAACCAAGGGACAGCAAAAGTGAAGAGAGATAACATAGTACCTTAAGAACAACAATTATTGATTATATGGCTTATGTTTACATCATATTTTAAATGAGAAGTTTAACAAACAAGTGTTCAAGGAGGGAATCTCTAATTACAATCTCTGGGACTTAGTATTTAGAACTTAATCAAAATTAGGCTAAGGGTTTGTTTGTCATAGAAACATATCAATTTATGAAATAAAACATTACGTCTATAGAGTCATAGGTTTTTATGTCTATATACTTATGCTTGTATTTCCATTACTATGTCCATAGCTTTGGGTATGCAGTTATTGAGTCCTCGCTCTTGTACTCTTTGGATTTAATAACCGCATATTAAGGATACCATGCACCTTTTGTTCCTTAGGTCTTGACTTGTCTCACTCAACATGATTCGCTCTAGATTCATCCACTTCCCTGTGAATGCCATTATTTTAACTTGTCTGTTGGCTATGTAGAATTACATTGTGTATATACATCACATTTTCTGTATCCATTCATCTGCAGTAGGGCATCTGGATTGATTCCATTGCCTGGCTATTGTGAATAGTGCAGAGATGAACATAGCTGAGCAGGTGTCCTTGTAATATCCTGGGTCATGATGTTCAGGATAGATGCCCAGAAGTGGTATGGCGGGATCATAGGGAAGGTCTATTTTCAGTTCTTTAAGAACCTCCACACTGCTTTCCAGAGTGGCTGAACTAGTCTGCATTCCCACCAGCAGTGTAGTAGGGTTCATTTTTCTCCACAACCCCGCCAGCAACTGTCATTGTCTGAATTCAAAATCTTGGCCATTCTTGTTGGGGTAAGGTGGTATCTTAGGGTTGTTTTTATTTGTATTTCCTTTATGACCATAGATGATGAACATTTTCTCATATGCTTTTCTGCCATTTTAATCTCTTCTTCTGATAGGTCTCTCTTTAGTTCCCTTGACCATTTAGTGAATGGCTTATTGGGTTTTGGGGGGATTCGTTTCTTGAGTTCCCTGTAGATACTAGATTTAAGCATTTGTCAGATATATTGTTGGTGAATATCTTTTCCCAGTTGGTTTGCTGTCTCTCTACTTTTGCAACTATGTTTTTATCTGTACAGAAACTTTTTATTTTTAGGTAGTCCCATTTATCGAGTCTCTCTCCAATCTGCTGTGACCCTGGGATTCTGTTCAGGAATCTTTTGCCTGTGCCTACGAGTTCTCCTGTCTCTCCTACTTTATCAGGTAGCAGTTTCACAGTTTCCGGTCTGACGTTGAGGTCTTTGATCCACTTTGAGTTAATGCTTGTGCATGGCAACAGGCTAGGGTCAATTTTTAGTTTTCTGCATGTGGCTGCCCACTTTTGCCAGCACCAATAATTGAATAGACTGTGTTTGTTCCATTGTATATTTTTGGCTCCTTTGTCAAATGCAAGTTGCCTATATGTATGTGGTTCTATTTCTGGGTCGTCTACTCTGTTCCACTGGTCTCTTGGTCTGTTTTTGTGCCAGTACCAAGCAGTTTTTGTTATTATGTCTCTATAGTAGAGTTTGAAGTCTGGTATTGTAATACCACCAGCATTGCTCTTTTTGCCTAAAATTGTTTTGGCTATTCTAGGTCTTTTCTTGTTCCATATGAATCTTTGGATTATATCTTCTATTTCCATAAAGAATGTCTTTGGGATTTTGATGGGGATTGCATTGAATTTGTATATCAATTTTGGCAGTATGGCCATTTTCACTATGTTGATTCTCCCTAGCCATGAGCATGGGATGTCTTTCCATTTCCTAGTGTCCTCTTTAATTTTTTTCATTAGGCTTTTATAGTTTTCATTAAATAATTCCTTTACATCTTTGGTTAAGTATATTTCTAAGTATTTAATTCTTTTGGGGGCTATTGCGAATGGGATCATTTTCTTGATTTGGACTTCTGTTTGTGTATTCTTGGTGTACAAGAAGGCTATTGACTTCTGAAGGTTAATTTTGTATCCTGCCACTTTGCTAAAGTAGTTTATTAATTCTAGGAGTTTGGGAGTGGAGTTTGTTGGGTCACTCAAGTAGAGGATCATGTCGTCTGAGAATAGGGATAGTTTAATTTCTTCTTTCCCTATGTGGATCCCTTTGATGTCCTTTTCTTGCCTTATTGCTCTGGCTAAGGGTTCCAGCACTATGTTGAAGAGAAGTGGAGAGAGTGGGCATCCCTGTCTAGTTCCTGATTTTAAGGTGAATGGTTCCAGTCTTTCACCATTTAGTATAATACTGGCTGTTGGTTTTTCATATATGGCTTTCACTATTTTGAGGAATGTACCTCTTATTCCTATTTTTTCTAGTGCTTTCAACATGAATGGATGTTGTATTTTGTCAAATGCCTTCTCCATGTCCAGAAAAATTATATGATTCTTATCCTTAGCTCTATTGATGTGATGTATTACATTGATTGATTTGAGAATGTTAAACCAACCTTGCATCTGTGGGATGAAGCCTACTTGATCATAGTGTATGATTTTTTAAATTTGTTTCTGGATTCTGTTAGCTAATATTTTATTGAGGCATTTTGCATCTGTGTTCATTAGAGAGATAGGTCTGTAATTATTTTTTTTTGGGGGGGTCGTTCCCTGGTTTGGAGATGAGAGTAATATTAGCTTCATAAAATGAGTTTGGTATTGCTCCTTCTGTTCCTATTTCTCGGAAGAGTTTCAAGAGTATAGGTGTTATTTCATCTTTAAATGTCTTGTAGAATTCCTCAGTGAATCCATATGGACCTGGGCTTTTTTTGGTTGGCATTTCCCTGATTGCTTCCACAATTTCGTTGTAAGAAATTGGTCTGTTCAATTTGTTTACCTCATCGTAGTTCAGTGTGGGTAGCCTATATTTATTTAAGAAATCATCCATTTCTACTAGATTTCTTGTTTCTTTGAATATAGGCCCTGGTAGTACCTATTCATTATGGACTGGATTTCTTGGGAATCAGTTGTGATTGTTCCCATGGGATCTCTAATCTTGTTTATTTGAGTCTCCCCTTTCCTTTTTTGGATTAATGTTGCTAGGGGTCTGTCTAATTTGTTGACTCTTTCAAAGAAACAACTTTTTTATTTATCATTTTTGTGTATAGTAGATCTTATTTCAATCTCTGAAATTTCTGATTTTATTTTTGTTATTTCTGTCCTTCTAGCTGTTTTAGAATTAAATTTTTCTTGCTCCTCTAGGTGTTTCAGGTTTTTTTTTTAAGGTTATTTACGTGCTCTTCTTCTGACTTTTTAATATGCGCTCGTAGTGCAATAAATTTGCCTCTTAGAACTGCCTTTGCTGTGTCCCATAAGTTCCTTTGTGATGTTTGATTGTCATTACATTCAAGGAAGTTTTTAATTTCATTTCTGATCTGATCTGTTACCCAGGAGTTATTCAGAAATGTGTTGTTCAGTTTCCATGTGATTGAATGCTTTTTGACTTTGACTGCATTGTTCAGAATTAGTCTGACTCCACTGTGGTCTGATAGGATGCATGGGATTATATCAGTCCTCTTGTATCTGCTTAAGTTTTCTGTATGAACTATTAAATGATCTGTTTTGGAGTGTGTTCCATGTGCTGCTGAGAAAAATGTAAAAAGTTTCGTCATTGGGTGGAAGACTCTGTGTATATATGTTAAGCCCAGCTAGGCTATGGTGTCATTTAAGTCAATGGTGTCTTTGCTTAACTTTTGTTGAGTTGACGTGTCATTTGTTGAGAGTGGTGTATTGAGGTCTCCCACTATGATTGTGTTTGAGTCTACCTTGTTCTGTAATTCTAAAAGAGTTTGTTTGACGAATTTGGGTGCTCCCGTGTTGGGGGAGTAGATGTTCATAACTGTAATATTATAGGCATGGATTGTACCCTTTACTAATATATAATGGCCATCTCTATCTTTATGTACTGATTTTACTGAGAAGTTAATTTTATTGGAGATTAAGATTGCTACTCCTTCTTTTTTGTATGGTGCATTGGGGTGGAAAATTCGTTTCCATCCTTTCACTTGGAATTTGTTTCTGTCTTTGGCAGTGAGGTGGGTCTCTTGGAGGCAACATATGGATGGGTGGTGTTTCTTAATCCAGTCTGCTGCTCTGTGTCTTTTGATTGGATTGTTCAGCCCGTTCACATTTAGGGAGATTATGGAGAAGTGATCACTATCCATTGTCGTTATTTATTTTTACTTCTAGGTTTCTTTCTCTCTCTTTTTTCCCCTTCTGTGTTTAGTGAATTATAGATGTTTGCTTCTTGATGGGGGTTCTTGGTGTTCTACAATTTGTTCTAGATTAATTAGTATTCTTTGTAACGCGGGTTTAGTGTGCACATATTCATAAAGCTTCTCTTTGGAGTGAAATATTCTTGTTTCTCCCTCAAATGTAAATGCTAGTTTTGCTGGATATATCAGTCTGGGTTGGCAGTTGTTGGTCTTCAGGACATCAATGATGTTTTTCCAAGCTTTTCTTGCATTTAGGGTTTGCATGGAGAGATCTGCTGTAATTCGAATGTTCTTCCCATTATAATATAGCTCCTTCTTTGTTTTTTGCAGCATTTAAGATCAATTCCTTGGTATTCGGGTCTAGTGTCTTTACTATGATATGTCTAGATGAGTTCCTTCTAGGATCGTGCCTGTTTAGGGTCCTGAAACCTTCAATAATGTGAGTATTTTCCCCTTGGAAGTTGGGGAATTTCTTTGCTATGATTTTGGTGAATAAAGGTTGCATACCTTTGTCCTGGAATTTGGCCCCCTCCTCAATCCCTATTATACGAAGATTAGACTTCTTTGCTGCATCTGCCAGTTCCTGGAGCTCTCTCTGGTGGATTCTGACTGATTTTTCCATGGTGGCAATTCTCTGTTCCAGCTCTTGTGTTTTATCTTCCGTTTCTGATGTTCTATCCTCCATCTCCATCAATCTCTGCTTAATGCCTCCATTTTTGCTTGAAGTGTGGACACTGAGCTGATCATGTCTGCTCTGAAGGTATTAATCTTTTCTTCCATTTCTCTTTTGAATTCGAGGAGCTCTTTGGAGATTTCCTGCTTATGTTCTTGGAATTGTTTTTGGAGTTCTGTTTTAATCTCTTTAGTCATGTTCACAATCATCTCCTTGAATAGGGTCATGTTTCGTGTCCCTTCAGGTGTCATTTCTTGAGAAGGTGACATCTCTCTCCTCCCTTTGCTCTTGTTACCTTTTGGGCTTTGCATGGGACTTTGATTATTTATGTATGTCGTAATTTGTCTTTGCGCTCTCCTTGGCATCGAGAACTGTTGTAGTTCACTCTGTGGTCAATTGGTAGCGGTCTTTACTTGGATTGGGACTGGTGGTTCTGAGAATATGTGAATACCTGTGGTTCTCTGCCAGATTGATTCCTCTGCTGACTAGGTCAGAGTTTGCAGTTTTTGTAGGTGTTCAGCCTGTTACCAGAGGCTGTGTGCTGCTGCACAACTAGCTCTCAGCCCAACCAGTGGCCTCACAGTGGGCCATGGGATGGATCTGCGAGCTTCAGTCTCAGCGAGCTGGGTGGATGGTTGGTTTGCCTGTGCTGCTTCTAGGGAGGCCCCCGATCAAGGGTGTGGAGTTTGGGAGTTTCCAGTGGCTCTCAGCAGGACCAGCAAGTGTCCACTCTGTTCCCAGGGGTGGGGCTCAGCTGAGGACGTGGGCTCCAAGAGCGGGGCTGCACCTTTCTGATTCTCAGAAGTCGAGTGTGGCTGCTGGTGAGCCCTTCAGTTCCCTGCTGCTTTGTCAGAGAGTCTGCGACTGTGGGGGGCCCCTGGGTGCTGTCTTGCTCAGGATTCCAGCTGGAGGATGCCTGGCTCAAGATTTAAGGGGGACAGGTGCTGGCTCCTATTTTCCCACATACCCCACCCGCTGTTGTAAGGCAGGGTCTCAGCGCCCTCCCCCACTCTCCAGACCCAGTGGCCTGGGAGAGGAACCTGGTGGGCGGGTGGAAGCTGGGACTCCTCCGCCATCCTTGGTGGGGTGCTGGGTCTTAGCGCCGCCCGCCTGTCAGGCTCTAGTCAGAGGCCTGGGGGAGGGGGCTGTTGAGGGAAGGGACAGGATTCTAAATTCCTTGCCCCCCTGCTCCTGCCAGTCTTTCTCGGGCAGTGTGGAGAGGTCTGAGTTAAGTTCTATTGCTTGGCACCAGCTCTGCTTTCCCGATGGGTTTGGGGACCCGCTGAGCTACTCACGCCTCTGTGTTCATCTGTGGGTGCTGCATGGTGTTGGAGAATCCTTCATTCCCCTCGGATCTCGGTCACCGCCTGTGGTCCACGTCTGGGTTCCGGTGCTTGCTGTACTGATTCCGCATCTGGGTTCTGCTGCTTCCGCCTCTCGCTGGCCCGGTCTATGCTGGTTTCTGCAGGTCGGGGCTGCCCAGCCCAGAGCCCTCCACTGCGGCTTTTTGCAACTTGGAGCTGGTGGCGAGGGGTGGGGGAGGGGTCCTCGCATTCCGAATTCTTTGAGAAAGTTGGATGTGAGCTTTATCTGGATTTCTTTTCGGCTTTGAGTCCTTCTCCGTTGCTTTTTTGAGTTTGTTGTTGTGGATTTCTTAAGGTAGTTGGCTCGTGGACTCCCTGGTTCTCTCTTTTTGTGAGAGAGAGCTAGGCAGTGTCCCTATTGTCTCGGCGCCATCTTCCTCTCCCCGATTAACTTAAACTTTTAACACACACACACACATATACATAATCCATGGTATATTGATACACAATATACAACATGTAATTCAGGGTTGATATATAGCATGCAATATATAATACCTTGTATTTGTGTGTGTGTGTGTGTGTGTGTGTGTGTGTGTGTATGTGCAAAGCATAGTCTAAAGCAAATAGAAAATCTTCAGGTAATGGAAGTTGTGAATCACAAAATGAATTAAGGATATCATTTGTTGTTCATTTCAACCATCTTACCAATTGTTAACTAACAAATGATATCATAAATGCGTTGTCCTTAGAGTTTTCCATCTAGTTGTTAGTTGTGGCCATCTTCTCTAATAAATTTTAAACGAGGTCTATTAGAAAACACCAGACTTACTAAGGCCTAAGAACTTAGGTGAGAGGAATTAATCAGACTATTGAAAGCACAAGACATTCTTTGTGCCTTTCAGCAGTTTTAATTTAGTTTATTTTTAAACTGAGTCTATCTTTTCGATTTCATTATAGAATGGATAGGTGTCCCTTTTTCATGGAATCAAGTTTTAAGAAAACAGTTATATATGTTTTTTAAAAAAATAAACATATTGAATGAATCTAGTTTATAGCTATAATTATAACTGTAACATTACAGGTCATATCCAGAGCCACCAGTTCCTCTGTCAGGATATGAGAGTTCGTCTTTTCCAGTTTTTAGTCATTTTTGGCTATTGAATCATAAACACAAGTAAGATAGCAAGTGCCTTCCTTTCCATAATGTGCCACACAGAATATTTTATTTCCAGCTGAAGATAATTATTTTTTAAAGTTACTAAGAAACAAGAAATAGGGATGCTTTGACACAAATAGACAGCAGTGAATTCAGAATGCAGTGCAGAATGTTCAAATTAAAGCAAATGTTTCCATGCCCAATTATCTAATTTGTAATTGTGACTATTCATCGCATTTGATTCTTCCCTTCAACATTTCCTTCCTCTCTTCAGTCTCCTCCCTTATACTTTTTTTGTGATTGTTTAGTAATAAACCCAGAATAGCTGGCTATTTCTTTCCCAATCCACTCAATTTCCAAGAGCTGTGATTAAGAATACCCACAGTAAGGACTTTTTCAATGTGAAATTGAAGATATCAATTTATCTTAGACATTTTGGATGTGAACAATTGTGTTAAATACAAGTAGAACCAAAAAAATCCCGAACTTAGGTTAAAACTATATATATATATATGTATATGTATATATATATATATGTATATGTATACGTATATACGTGTATTTGTATAAATAATGCATGAGAAGAGAGTGAATGAGAGAGAAAGACATGCAAGTTAAAGACAAAAATATGTATGTTTGCCATGCTTGTTATAACAAAATATTTGAGATGAAACACATTATAATAAAGAATATATATGATATATAAAACATCATATAAAATCTGATATACTAGAGAAATTTAGTTACCTCATCAGTGTGATGGCAGGAAAGTTTAATCACCATGGTACCAGCATCTGGTAGGAGGTGTTTGGCTGAATTACCACAGAAAGTAGATCAGGTAGAGGAGCAACCCTTGCTAATGGGATGAAGCAATGGGAGTCCTTGTTCTCCAAACAACCTGCTCCACCTTGAGAAAACAAAATCTGACAGCAGAGACATAGCTCACTTCCATGATGTGAACATTCAAACCTTCTCAAATTGCTGTCCATAGTACCCAGTCATTTCTCTCTCGGCTCTACCTCTGAAAATTTCTACCACCTTTAATCACTTACATTATACCTAGCATGAATCTTTGAGAAAGTAAATAACATCCAAAGCATGCAAGGCAGTAATGCAATGTTAATAGGATTTAAACCTCCATATTACTGGTGTGAGTGTCTTTCCACTGACTGGTTGCTTGATTTTTTTTGAGAAATCTTAATTTTTTTTCTTATATTTTGGTAAATATTTCATTATTTTATTCTTTTTGATGCTATTATAATGCAAATGTTTTCAGGATTTTACTTCTGAATCATTTCTTGTTGCCATATCTGAGTGTAATTTTTGAGAGGTGACATATCTGGCAACTGTGGTGAATTTATAAATTCTAGAATTTTTTGTGAAATTGTATTTGCTGAATAATGTTCTTAAAATCTGTGAACAGTAGCAAGTTCTTCTTCCCTTTTCCCTTCCTCCATTCTCACGTTCCCTTCCCTATTCTTCCTTCCTCACTTTCTCCCCCTCCCTCCCTCCCTCCCTCCCTCCCTCCCTCCCTCCCTCCTACTCTCCCCTTCTTTCCTTTCTTCCTTCCTTCCTTCCTTCCTTCCTTCCTTCCTTCCTTCCTTCCTTCCTTCCTTCCTTCCTTCCTTCTTTCCTTCCTTTCTTCTTCCTTCCTTCCTTCCTTTTTTTCCTGTGACTCTCTCATCTGGTTAAACACTTAATTGTATTGAACAGAAGTCGCCAATGTAGCCAACAAGGCATTGACCTTGTTTATAATCTTAAATCAATATTTTCTCACCATTTTTAATAATACTCATTGAGTGTTTTCCATGTGGTTTGTATTATGGTGAGGCATTTTCTTTCTCTTTCTAGTTTGTTGAGTACTTTTTATCATGAAAGCACATTTACCAGCTCTGCCAGCACAACTTATTGAAGAGGCTGTCTTTCTTCCATCCTATTTTTGTAGGGGCCTTATCAAGGATTAGGTAACCATAGTTCGATGGGTTCATTTCTGAGTCTTCAATTCTATTCTCTTTGTCCTCAGGCTTGTTCTTGTGCCAATACCAAGCAGTTAATTTATTTTTATTTTTTACTATAGCTTTCTAATAGAGTTTGAGTTTGGTATTGATATTCCTCCTGTGCTGTGCTTTTTTCTAAGGATTGTTTTGCTGTCTGGGGTCTTTTGGTATTCCATATGAATGTTTGGATTTCTTTCTCTATATTATTAAGGAATGATGTTGAGATATTGATGGGCATTACATTGCATTTGTAGATAGCCTTTGGCAGGATTGACATTTTCATGATGTTGATCCTCCCAATTCAGGCACCTAGGAGGTTTTCCCACTTCCTTAGTTAGTTCTGCTTTAATTTCCCTTTTCAAGTTTTAAAAGTTTTCATCATAGAGGCCCTTCACTTCTTTGGTTAATAACTAAATGCCCATAAACAAGGCCATACTAAATCTACAAGCATAATCATGTTCATTGCAGCATTATTTACCCTACCTAAGATATGGATTCAACCCAGATGCCCCTCGATGGATGAATGGATCAAGAAGATGTGGAATTGATACACAATGGCATCCCATGCTGCCATCAGAAATACTGACATCACCCAATTTGTAATGAAATAGAAAGTCTTGGAAAAATTGTAGTAAGTAAAGTAAGTCAGACCCAAAGAAACATAGCTTCCCTGGTCTCCATCATTTCTAATAATTAATATGTATCTAGGATAGTCCTAATTGTGGATTACCACTACTTAATAGCTATATGCATATAAGCATATAAGATGATGTAAAGTGAAATCAACTCCAGGATATGCAATTGTTTTTAATGTACTGTATGATGCTATTTCTTTTTTTCTTTTCTCCTAACTTGATGATTTTATCCCCTGTTGTTACTATATCTAATTTTGGTACCTGGTGTATTGTATATGCCTTTATTTGTTTATTTGAATTAGGGAAATAACAAGACAATGAGATAAAGGACAAAAGGTAGACCTATGTAACAGCGATATTCACAAGACAACATGTTGGAAATAACTTTACAACATGGGAGGATGTGTGGGAGGGAAAGTAGAATAAAACATGGGAAGGGATAACAATGTTCAAGGAGAAATGTACTCACAACTTCAGATATGTATATATATATATATACATATATATATATATAATTTTAACCCCTCTGAACATCCCACAATGGAAATTCTTTTTCAAAGGAAAATATATTGAATTTTTAAATGACTTTTCTGGATTATGGAATATGATTATTATTTATTTCCATTCTGTTAATGTTTTCTCTTATCCTAACTAGTTTTTGAGTATTGAAACTTTTGTTTCCAAGGAACTGATTCTATTTGGTCTTAATATACAGTCCTTTCATGGATACACTGATCAGTAACAAACATTCCAAAATTTTTAGTTTTTGTTTTATTTTTTTATGTTGGGGATCAAACTCATATGGTATTGGATCCTAGAATGTTTTCGAACTCAGTTATCTAATGTGTTATTGAGGATTTGTAAAATAAATATTAATGAGGAATATTGTTTTGATTTTTTCTTATCCTATTTCTTATTGATTTCTGTGTCATTTATTGAACAATTTTCTTCCACACTTACTTGATTTCCCAGTGAATCATATAAAGTCTTTTTTACTACTTTTTCTTTGGTTCTTTTTTCCTATTTTTGATGGTTACCATGGTGATTACATTCAATATGCTAAAATTATAACACTCTAATTTGAATATATGCCAGCTTACCTTCAATATCACACAAAATTTTCTTTTCAACGGCTCCAGTCACACCCCTTCCAGTTGTTCATGCTCCAAAATTATATCTTTGTTCATTGCATGTTCCAAATATAAAAATAAAATATAAATATATTTTATACCCTTGTCTCTTAAATTATATACAAAATAAAATGTGACATCAGGCCGGGAGTTTGGCCTAGTGGTTAAAGTGCTTGCCTAGCATGCATGAAGACCCGGGTTCGATTCCTCGGTACCACATACATAGAAAAAAGCCGGAAGTGGTGCTCAGGCTCAAGTGGTAGAGCTCTAGCCTTGAGAAAGTCCAAGGACAGTGCTCAGGCCCTGAGCTCAAGCCCAGGACTGGAAAAAAAAATAAAATGTGACATCACAAATTTACAATAGCAATCCTAGAGTAATTCTCCTTCAAAAATAACTGAAGTCCTCAAATCATGTATTAAACATGGGATTAAACAGTACTATGCTATTTATCCATAAAAATTGCTCCTGAGTTTCACTTTAGTGGGATTTTAATTTTCTTCATATGGATTTGAGTCATTATCAAATTTCCTTTCATTTTAATTTGAAGAACCCACATTAGCATTTTTGTCCAGCAAGTCTAAATTTGATAAAATATTCCAGTTTACCTGAGAATATCTTAACTTCTCTGATTTTAGTAACATAGTTTTGCTGGATGTAGTATTCTTGTTTAACTTTTTTTTAATGCTTTAAATTTTATATGCGCATTGGACATTTTAATCCCAAAGTGTGAGAATTCTAGAAATCATATTCTCCCCATTATTGGAGCAATTTTTTCTCTTCAGAATGTTTTCCTTTTTTTATGATCTTATTGCTCAATCATTTTAGCCCATTTCTACACATAAAATATCATTGGCCTGGAAAGCAAACTGGCTGTCCTCTCATCTTTATCTTTCTTATAATTTTCCTCATGTATAGAGTTGTTTTCTAATGTCCTCATTATATATGTCTAGCTTCAAAACAAGAAAAAAACAAAAGCAATGGGAGAGAAAATGGTTCACTAACTTAACTTCCCTGTACATCTCCTCAGCCTTTGGAGAAACCAGAGAAATTGGGAAATTTTGCAATGAAATATGACTTCTGCCACTCCCATGCATAGTTAGAAGAAACTATCAACACAATGGCCATAGATCCCTAAAGACTGAGTTTTTTTCAGTGCTTCAGATTGTTTATTTCTTCTGAGTAATCTGTTTTTCATATATTTTATTGTAATTAATAGAAGGGTTACATTATATTCACCAGATAGAAGGTGCATTACTTCCATACATTGATACCCTTTCACATGTCTTGGTCCCCATTTCCCTCCCCCCACCCCCATCCCTCATCTTGTTTCACCCCCCCTTCCCTATCCAATTTCAAATAACCAAATACAAATATATCCAATATATCAGATAACAAAGTGAGATATTGTAACAATATGAGATAACCAAGGGACAGCAAAAGAAATGAGAGATAACATAGTACATTAAGGACAACAATCACTTGTTATATGGCTTTTGTTTCTATATCCTGGCGGTCCTTTCATTTAGCATCATTCTATATGGCCTTATGTATCTAGGTTTTGTCCTATTGTAAATCTCTGCTAGGAGAGCCCAAGGTTTCTACTGATTATGACAAATGAGGGAAGTGGATCAACAAGATGTGGTATTCATACACAATGGAATTCTAGGCTGTTGTCAGAAAGAATGACATTGCCCCATTTGTAAGGAAATGGAAGGACTTAGAAAAATCATATTAAGTAAGCCAGACTCAAAGGAACATAGGCTCAAAGATTGAGATTCTTGAAGAATGGATTTTTTATCCTCTGTCTGCACATGACTTTATGTCACCTCTAGGGTAGATGTTCCATAAACAATTCTCAGATGCCTGCTGTGAAGTGAAGGAATAGGTGATGCATGTCTGTTACTGTAAAATGGGATATTACCTTTACTACCATTAATCACAACCTGAATTTCAAGACTTTCCCCTGGAAGTGGCTTTCAATGACTGTAGATTTCCAAACTAGCTACAACACGAGCATTCTGCCATCTTCCTTCATGTGCAGGCACCATGTCCCAGTGCTGTCCTTCTGTTTCCTGAGCTATCCTTTCTCCAGTTTGTCATATTCCCATACATTTCTGAGACAATAGCCAAATAATCTGTATTTTGTAGCTTCTTTAGCCAATTGTTTGCTTACTTTTTGATTACATCGGCGTATAGCTCTCTCTTTCCTTGTGTAAAATGAAATTACCATGAAAATAAGGCTCTGTGAGTACATTTTTTTGCTCTAGGCTAATGCTCTACCACTTGAGTCACAGCTGCTTTCACAGCATTTTTTGTGCTTAATTGTAGATAAGATTATCACAGACTTTCCTGCCTGCACTGGCTTGGACCCATGACCCTCAGATTTCAGCCTCCTGAGTCAATAGTGTAGCAGGTGTGAGTCACTAGTGCACTTTTTAAGGTGGTTTTCTAATACAAACTTCTGCTTCTGGTCTGGTGAGTTCTATTTGTCAAGGTTGGTATCTTCTTATATAGCTGAAAAATTATCAAGGAATTTTCCTAGAAATCCTCTGTTCTTGCTCCATCCCTTTTCACATGGGATCGATCTCTTCCTTGTATTAAAAACATCAACAAGTCTTGGTTTTCCATTGGCAAGATTTCAAATAAAACTTTATTACCAAGTCTTAACAGAGGGTATGCCAACTTTGTTTCTTTCAATAAAGTGTAATTGCTGCAGGGCAATTATACAGTGGGCTGTGTGCCCGTGTGTACGTGAAAAATGACATTTTAAATGCTTTGTGGGGAAAAACAACTATTCTGGATTGAATCGAATGTGAAATTGGCTTTCCACTTGGAAAAAAAATTCGTAGTGCCTTATAAGAGCTTTAAGCATCTCACCTCAAATGAAGCCTCTCAGAGCACAATATAACAGCTGTCCTTGTTTACAGAAAAAAGAAATCCTTTGAAAACATGGATGATAACAAGAACTTGAGAAAGTATAGCAACAAATATACAAATGTGTCTCAGTATCTAGGGAAAATAACTATTACTGGAATTCTATATCAATCTATCTATCTATCTATCTATCTATCTACCTATCTATCTATCTATCTATCTATCTACTTACATGCCTACCTACCTAGCTGTTATCTCTGTGAGAGGTAAAACTCATGAGCTTGAAGTAACTGAAATTTTGATGCTGTATTTTTCCCTCAGCCAGGAGAAACAGGCTGAGTATGTTTGTTCAGGCTGAGTGTGTTATAGTCTTTCTCACTTCAGTCCTCTGTTATGTACTCTTCTTCCCCTTTTGAATGACTGAGGAACTCTCCTGTATCTAACAAACTGCATCTCACAGCCAATCTCCTCTACCACAGGTGGCAGTTCAGTGTTAAGATGCCTCTGAACGATTGGCTTCATTTGTGTTACCAGAACTAGGGGGACCCAGTCTTATGCACAAGAGGTAGAGGATTATAATTCCTCAACATTCTTTATTTCTATGGGACTTAGGCCTGGGTTTTTAAATTTTCGTGCCCTGGGGGATGAATGATTAAATTAGTTGTCATGTATAATGCATCTTTTATGGAAATGGAGATTTTGTATTGTGGCTAAAGAAATGCCAACTTTCATTTGCTTCTTCCTACTTGAATGAACTACTAACAGTCTACCTGACACACAATAAAAAAGGAAGGGCATTGAACAAATATAAAAAGACTGACTTACAGTAACATAACCAGGATCCTGTCCTATGACAGGATCTGTATAAACATTAAAAATACATAAAATAGAAACAAAATAACTCCGGTTTCCAACTGAGGAGCGTAGATAAATATATATATCTATATTTTTGATGAACCTGTGGTAGCCATCTGCATATCTGAATTTGTTTTGTACTTCCTTAACTTGCCTTTCTGCTTCTGTATACCTGCTTGCTAAGACCTTGAGGAAAGTAGTAACTATTCTCGTGGTTAATCGGCAACCACCCACTAGCCCTGGACCCCAGACACTCCCGGATCTGGAGAATGAGTTAACGACCCTCCAATCATTGCTAGAAGTTTGGTATGAATTTTCCCACGTGGTGTATTGATTTGCTGTCCATGCTTACTGGGGCCTTCCCCCACCAAAGAATGTATAAAAGGTGCTGTAATTTTGGGCTCGAGGCCTCTGGTCTGCACTGGGTTATCAGTGCGCAGAGACCCATGCTCGAGCTCGTCAATAAACGACTCATTGCAGTTTGCATTGATCTTCGGCTACTGGCATCCTTCCGGGGGGGCTCCAAGTTTCTGGGCATTACAAAACCAAAGGACAAAACTTGTCAATATGATGTTGGTGGTATGCTTGCTTAACCCGTTTCCCATTTTGTTCAATCTGTTTCATTTAAGTGTGTCTTAGGCACATATCTCTACAATTTTAACACAATGGATTAGACTATGTCATGAACCATCCTGTGAGTAATTTGCCAGGACATATTTTAAAGTACATGTTACCTCTGATGACAGCTTATCTTAGCAGCTAGATTTTGAGAGAGACAGCAGAAGGATCTGAAATCTCAGACAAAAATAGGTTCTCAAAGCCTTCTTTGTGCTTGCATTTGCTATTTTCCCAAAGTCATGCTGAGTCAAATGTGAAGCCACACACTTGCCGTTCTGATACAAAAGATCATTGCCAGGCACTCATGAATACAAAGATGAAAGAGCACCAGACCAAATGTGTCTTTCATAGAACATTCCACATTTAGTTTTAAGGCTATGACAGAGAAATGGTATATAGCTAATGAATGAGAATTCAGACATAAGAACTATCCTCAAGAAACTGATAGGCATTAAGCTTCAACTGCTCTAAAATATCTCTCCATTCCTCATGTTGAGGAGGGAGAGTAAGGCCCTGGTATTCGAATGGCTAGGGAGGAATTCCAATCTTAAGGCTAAGTGTTTACACATGTTGGCATTGCCATGAAAATTTTGGAAGGCACTGTTTTCAGACTGCTCTTATGTACTTTATACATAAGTTACCCTGGTTTTCTATTTTCTTTTAATGATTATGAACTTTCAAATATAACTTAAAGGCTGGTTTTATTATTTGATTGCCTTATGCCACAACTGTATAATATTTCTGTGGTGGTAATATAGTGTTAAATTTTAATGGAAGTAACTGGTATTAATTTAAAGGGTTATTCAAACTGAAAATTAAGAAACTATGGAAAGGCTAAGCAATCATATCAAGATATTATTTTCTACATTGTATGGTGCATTTTATAGCAATGAGGTTGAATGTTTATTCGTATAAAGGACATAAAAAGATAGAACCTATTCTTACTTGATTTTTATTTTGTTATTTTTCTATTGTACAATCTGTGCTAAGTGGTTGACACACAAAATTGTAATTCCATGTCCTTTGACATGCATGTATTCTCACTGTGAATAGAAAGAAAAGGAGAGAAATGAAAAAAGAAAAATGTGAGAAAGAACAAATCTTTCATCAGGGAAAAATTCTGCGAGGGCCAAACGTCTTGAAGAATTTATTATTATATTGAACTTGACCCAAATCTGAAACTCTTGACATTTAATGCTTGAAAATTTGTCAGTTTTCTTGGCTCCCTCTTCAGAACTCGATCCCAGCTTCTTCTGTAAGATCCTGAAACAGGCAAATACAATGTGCTTTGGCCTAAGGAGGCAGCAGGTGACAGACTCTATACTGCCCACAACATTCTTAGATGCTTTGTTGAAAATCCTGTGCACATTGATGTGTGTTCATGAAGCTGGCTGGGAGAAGGTCCACATTCATTGGTTTTTTACCCTAACTTTTCCTCCTAAGGTGCATGATGCCAGAGAAAAGAAAAGTTAACTGTGTGAAGCTCAGCAGACGTCTTTGTTAGGATGCTAGTGATTTTTTTTAATCCACATTTCTTTCACTTTCTTAGCTTCAGTCATCCTTGAAGAGAGCAGATCAAACTTTGTATTTTAATTAGGATTTTCAGTGCTCATGGCCTTGAGGAGAAAGGCGTTGAAAAAGAAAGAAAAAGGAATTCTATAGATTTCTGTGGAAGTAGAAAGGGCCAAAGTTGTTCTCTTTGTAATTAGCATTTACATTGTGTAAGAGTAAATAACAAACTCTGGTTTGAGTATGTGATTCAGAACCAAATGAACTAAAATGGATGAATATTTTGAATTAGAAATAGTAGTTTACAGCTACACCACAACCCAACATATGTGATTGCTTCTGAATTGGAAGTACTAGAAAATACTAAGAGAAGAGAAAAAAATATTAGAAATGCTCTTTCGTGGCCAGTTATAAGATTTGCAAACAGGCTTATCCTGTGTCATTCCTTAATTATTAGTCAAAGGTAAAGTATAGCATATTTTTTTAAGATCAGAGCAAAGAGAATCAACTTCCCCATCAACATTTTGACAGGCCTTCTAAAAGACTTTATGCATAATTCCAATTATAATTTCTCCATAACCATGATATGAATAATAAAAAGAATATGGATGTTTTAAATAATGTCTATGCCCCCCTTTGAGCTATTCTTTGTAATATCATCTTCTTTTCTTACTTCAATTGAAATAAGTACAATAGAGAATTGTTGACCACATGAATAATAATTTGGCATCAGTCTGACAATTCCCCACCCATAAATTTACATTCTGTCTGGGAAATGTATTTTTGGAGTAGGGTAAGTCACTTGCTAATGTTCAAAGTACAAGATTAAAATGTTTTCTGTACATGTTTCCATTACTGAAATTTGGATATTATATTATGTTCTAGAGGTTACCAAGCATGATTTGCATTGAAATTCTTCTGTTCTCATGTACTAGTATTTGGGCTTAATCATGATAAATTCTTTGTCTACAAACCACAATAGTTTTTCTCTAGAAAGGAACATTATATTTTGTGTAAGACCTCATCTTCTGTAAAATTTTATTTTGTCTAAATCTTGAGAATAATTTAGAGTTGCTCATCAGAGAAATCTCTAGTGAAAAAAATGAAATTTATAGTACACAAGACGAGCTTCAACCACCACCTGTTCTACTGAAAACATTTGTCTCAAATAATATGACAATTCCAAAAAGATGATGGGTTAGGTCACTGTATTATCTTTTATTAATTCATATAGCAATCAACTCTTCTTAAAGCTACTATTTGGGATTGTTTATTTATTTGTCGAACATAATGAAAAAAAGTAGTATACTCATCCACTTATGTTATTATGTGTTCCGAATTTCATACTCTGTTATTCATATAGGAAAATAACCCCATTTCAAGAAAAAGAGATGACAATATTCAAGTTTCTTCACATATTAAGGGATGTGAGACAAAACACATGGGTAGTAATAATTGTATTATTGTATTCTCCTTTCCAAATGCATCCAAGTCCCAATCCTCCTTATACACACAGAAGCACTCCCACTCATAGCTACAGAGCCAGTGAAAGACAGCCATTTCACTGCCCAGGCCTTTACAGTCAGCCATTACCTGACCCACAGTCAGGTGTGTTTCTGAATGAATTCATCTTCTGAATTAAGCTTTTGGATGTCTGCTATGCTGAAACACAGACTCTGTGGTGGCTAGCAAGGACTCGGGGAGAACTGTATCAAGATATATGAACTGTATGAATGGAAGTATTTAAAATTCTAAGAGAAGGATGAACTTGGTCTTGGTCCTTTTTCGCTGTTGAAACTGCTGGGGTGTCACAAACGACAAGAGTTTTTTGCTCACAGTTGTAGAACCTGAACCCTGAGCTCAAGGAGCACATGGGAAGCCTTTCTTCCTGGCTCCCTCCTCCTGAGGATGGCCCGGACAGCGCAGAGCTCTCTCTGATGTTGTAAGGGCGTGGATTCCATTTGTGAAGGCCCCTCCCTAGTGACCAAACCATCTCCCAAAGTATTCACTTCCTGATATCACACCACTAAGGATTGGCACTTGAAGATCGGAAATTGAGAGTGATACAAACACTTAGGCTGCAACAAATTGGAGTCAGATTTACAAGTAACACAGAACCGTCCTCGTTTCTGAAGCCAAAGATGGGAGAACGCATTCCTTTTCCACTAGAGCTTGGGATCTGTCTTGGAGAAACCTGAAGGGAATCACACACACACATACACACATGCAATGTAGCTATCACTACACAATACTTGTGGACACTACATGCATATTTTAACTTTCTCACTCATAGGGAACAAGGTTTTAATTAGCTGTTACTGTGGTGTAGGTTGAAATCTACTAAAATCTCATTGTTTTCCTTTCTTGCAAACAAAAGTGGAGTAGAAAGAATTTTTGTGCTGACAATCATACCCTCAAGTGTTAACAATATTTAAGAGAGTAATTAGGTTGGTTTTTTTCTGTGATACTTGCATAGCAATTACAGTGGGACCTTTGTTCTATTTATACATACAAGTGACATATCTTAACAGGATAGTTTATAAAAAAAGAAACATGTAATAATAGCTCAATCCTCTAACCGAAAAATTACACAATAGCTCCTAGATGACCTTACTTTAGGAAAAATTTCAGTGAAAGACACCTGTATAAGAGCTCAATTTCCCCATGTTCAAGCTGAATTCACCATGCTGAGTTGCCCAAGGACACCTTTCTTGTCCTGTTACTGATGGAAATGATTTCCAGGTGCTTTGTGATTCAGGTCCATCCTGCCTTAGACAATACAATGACCTCAAACATCACAGCTCTTTAATTGACTGGCTAAGTGTGCTCTATAGAAAATATTTTCTTCATTTTTACTTTGTAAGTATATTTGAAGTAAATTTGGATAGGAACAGCAGCTCCCATGTTGAAGAGCAATTCTGCATTTAAACACTGTTTACAAATATCACTTCAAACATTAAGGGCTTATTTCATTTTTTATATCACAGGAATTTTAAATATGATGTGACAATCTAAGCTCTAAGTTTCCTTTTCATCAGTTTAACCCAGGTCTTTATTGGGCAGTTCTGAACACGGCCGAGTTTCTAACTGAAAACCGGAAACATGTGGTTAAAATATCCACATCTGACTCTGACAGTTTGCCCATAGCCTTTCATGTGATATTTTGGTGATGCCTGAATAATATGCTTATGATTGCCCAGATACATTTTGCCATGCTGAGCTACCAAAAAATTACTTTTGATTTTTATCAGTTTTGTTGAAGAGTATACTAATAGAAATTTACATCTTAGTATGAATAAGGCCATAATCTTCCAAGTTGCCTCCTCTCCTAAGGGACACATCATGCCAGTTAACAAACTAATTTGCTGCCCATCACAGCCTGTTTCTCTGAGCAAGTGTTCACAGGATCCCCTAAAATTCCTTGTACATGCTCCCATTTTTTCAGGAATCTTGGGTGCACATTCTCAAACTGAGATTCTGAAAGTCTCCCCAATGATGGCATGCAAACACTGCCATGTTTGAGCCATATTAACTCTCTGGGGGCACTTGAGACTTCACTTAGAGTAGTGCAGTCTTCACAGGGTAGGTTCTAGACATAGGGAGATGCAAAGATGGTTTTCCTTGTGGAGGGGCAAGTCACCCCGAATCACTCTGTCAATCGTCACTAGCTTTCTAAGCTTCGTGGAGCCCTAATTCCACTAGTTAGAAGTAGAACATAAAGCATTTTAAAATAAAATCATCCTCAACTTCAGAAAATGTGCTTTAGGTACATGGTAGAGTTTTATTTAGTCATGCAAAAGAAGGAGATGATGCCATTTGCCAGAAAATGGGTATAGCTAGCATTAAGTGAAATCAGTCAAACATTGAAAGACAAATGTTATTTTCTGTTGGAATTTAGGTTTGAGAGCATATGACATGATTACAAAGGAAGCCAATTCGAAGGACCAGTGGGAGTCAGCATCAAGAGGGTTGCATTGGGCTGGTTGGATCAAGAGAGAAATCAAAATTGGATCATCTGTGCAAGTGCAAAAACAGAACTCTGAAGCCCACTATCCCATAAATTAGTAATAATAAAAGCAGGACACATTTCCAGCCAATGTCTATGCAGGGAGGTAGGACACCGCTTTCTTTTCCTGGCTCTCATTTGAGCATGTTGTTACAGCATTGCTCTAATTGGTGGATTCCAGTCTTTCTTGCTGCTCATTTTCATGTCTCTTGCCTGGAGCTGCTGGGGAAACTAACAAAGCCTTCAGCATCACTGGGGGGTGAATCTCTGTTTTCTTAGGATTGCTCTGATCCTCCTCGACACTCAACAAAGGGTGTAACCTTTCCATCCAGTTCAATCAGAAAACACAGAGAAGGGAGGTAGAGAGCTTTATGCCCAGGAATATCAATGGGGTCAGAGCAGAAGACCAAGATGAAAGAGGGACAGAAAGACTCAGGATGGGAAGGAAAGAAGCTCTGCATGGACTGCCCCAGGCTTTTAATCAGACGTTTCCTGCTTTTTTGTATTGGAGAAAACTGACAAAGGAAGATAAGTATACCAACTTCATTACTAAGAATGCAGAATGCCACTCAGCTGTGTGATCCTACATGTGAGGGAACCAAGTTTCCCCCTGGATTAAACACATTATTGATCTGATACGTGATTTTATTTCCTCATGTGTTGGGAACGCTGGCCTTGGGAAGATTGGCCATTTCTGGGGATGAATCCCCCAAGATCTGACACACCTGGGAGAAGCTCTCTGTCTCTTTTTGAACAAAGTGAGAAAACTCTTACAAGGGAAACATGGTGAGTACTGCAAGCAACTGCCCTTTCTCAGGGGGGAAGTTCTGACCTGTTGTGTGTGTGTGTGTGTGTGTGTGTGTGTATAAATAATATATATATATATATATAGAGAGAGAGAGATGTGTGTGTGTGTGTGTCTGTCTGTGTGTTATTTACAGTTTGGGAGGTTGGGTTTGCATTTTATAAGTAATCATTTTTTTTTAATTTTTGGTGATAAAGCTGCCTACCTCAGCCTGCTCCTAAGTTTCCTTTTGTTTTTGTTATCCTATTTCCATCTGTTTAGGAAAACATAACTTTACTTGCTGATCACAAATGGAAGTGTCAGCTTACAGAAAGTTTAGAAAGTCACCCATCTTTTTCTGTTGATTGAGCATTTCGCTCAAAGTGAACAGTTGAAACCCATAGAATTTCAAGCAAATCCTGCAACCAATCACACTACATCTGAAATATAACCATATTACAAATTGATGTGGATTTTAAACAATCTGTTTTCTTTGGCTTTAGAAGTTGCCCAATAGCATATTGCATTAAGAACAAAATGTTCTTTAATCAGGATCAAATTACAATCTTATGGCAGTAACACGTCACTACATAGAGGGAATATTGGAATTTTATGAGCAGTCTTTAGACAAAACATCTAAAGACAACAAGATTTTGATTATTAAAAAGCTATTTTTTAGTTTGCTGAACAAAGATAAATATTAAGCATTCAATTTTATTTGATTGAACTCTAAATTTTTTAATCCATGTATGCAAAGCAGACGTGAAAGAAATGGTAAATATATCTTGGTGTGACGGTTTGAAAAGTCTGGCTTAATCTAAAAGCAACTTTCCATCTGGCAGGCACAATAAGAAAATGGAATTTGTAGGGCTGGTCTCTGTTTCTTCATGTGAATAATCATAATTAGTATAATATCTGCAGTCTAGTCTGATTAGTTTTCACTTCTGTTTTTCAGTATATTAGTGTAGATGTACATGTAGGATCATGTTTCTATTACCCTATAGCTTTAAAAAAATTGGAAAAATATGTGGATATTTGAGGTGTGGATTTTGGACACACCATTGGTTGCCTGCTCAATACTTCTTGTTTGCTTCTTGGCAGGATCCAGAGGATAATTACGTTCCTTCTAGAAGATGGCATTGCCACCTCCTACATGTGTATCCCCAAGGTCTTGGGCCTGTGTAATCTAGCAAAGAGCAGAAGAAGCATGCCTGAGCTCTGACAAGCGAGAGGTGAAGAAAAATCTGCGGGAGGACACATCAGCAATGGCTCCCCCTTATCTTGCTTCCCTGATACCTGTGTGCAAATTCTGCCTGACAAAACCATTTGTGAAGAGATGAGGAATGCATTTCCCCAGGCTTGTATGAATAAGAGAAGTTGGCTTATGTAGTTCTCCCACCTGTGGACACCTGGTGATGAGATAGAATGCGTCTCCCTATTGTTCATCATTTATTATTATTATTATTATTATTATTTTATTGTTATTATTCTGGCATTTACACCCATTTCATGTCAACCAATAGAATCTGCTTTGCTTAAGTATTTAGAAATCTATGTACAAAATCCAAGTTAGGCCTTTGTTTTCTAAGGGTCTCTGTCTTGGGCTTGTGTGCAGTTTAATGATTGAGCAATCGAGGACCTCACACATGTGGGACTATGGTCGGAACACCAAAAGGAGCCTCTCAAGCAATGTTGTGTGCAGGTGTGTTTTGCTCATGACACTTGGAAGTATTTGGATTTAGATTTTAATGGTCACCTTATATCCTGATTTATTGCCCACATTTTTTATTTAATATTATAAGAAGCACATATTTGTTGTGATCATAAAAGCACCTGTTTTAATAGAATCTCATTTGTCCTTATGTGATAAGTGATATAATGTACAGGCCCTTGGTTCTCTTTAAGCAGCTATAAGGAGGAGTGGCCACTTAACAAAGCACTTGGTGAATACACCCTTTTCAACATTCTCACCCATCCCTCCCCTCTCCTCCCCTTCCTCTTTCCTATTGATTTTGTAGAATATACATTGGATTCTTGACTGTATTCATCCCTCTTCTTTTGCCTACACTTTTTCCCTTTGTGTACTTTTGATGTTGATGTTTTATACTTTAAGTAGCTATGTAGTTGCTTACAAATTACTCATACTCTATTTAGAAGGTCAATCAGTATTCTTGATTGTTATTGCTATTTTGTTTCACACTCCATAGTAATTGCTAATAGGTTTTGATAAAATACTCAGTATTTTATTTTTTTAATTTTTATTATAATTAGTAGAGGTGATAGAGTTATATTCACCAGATAGAAGGTGCATTACTTCACACACATTGATACCCCTTTTCATGTTTTTGTCCTCATTTTCCTCCAGAGAATGCTAGCTAATCATTTTCTACCAGTATATCAATTCAATTCCAGAACAATTGACTTTTTCTCTTAAGTTATTCTGAAGTAAGATTTCCAAAATCCTTGAGCAAAAACACTTCTGAAACCAATTTTTACAACCTTACCTAATATGGGAGATTGGGAGGGAGACTCGTGCATTTAGTTTGGTGTTTTAATGTCTGCTTTGGTACATCTGAAGTGAATAAAACTAGTGCGATTCATAACATATGGATGATCCGATGCTGGAGTCACAGGCATGTAAAACACATTAAAGCCATTCTGTGGTGGATCCATAAAGCCCCACAACATAAAGCAAGTACAAAATAATGAACATTAATCCAGATATCTGAAGGATCTGAAACAGCGCTGTGTGTTCTAATAACCCCTGAGAGCGCCAGCTGTTCTGAAGGAAAACCTGAAGTAATGTTGGTAGCTGGAGGAAGAGAAATAAAATACAGGTCGTCTTTCCCACCATTGTGCAGAGGATTTTCAGCACACTTGTGTAAGGGCTACTTGGAAAGGAGAATTGACTTCACTTTCTGGTTTCTTTTGACCTTTGACGCAGCCTTGGTGTCAGGAAGTCTTCCCCTCTGTGCCTCCCTTGCTCATGCTCAGATTCAGCACCCTTCCTTGTGTGTCATCGGTGAGGAAAGCACAGCCAGCCACCATCTGATGCACACCAAGTCCCCCCACCCCAACTCTTCTCGGTTTTATCTGACTTCCTAGAATCATACAATTGGAGCAGAGCTTGAAGTCATCCCATCCTTCCTCTGCCTGGAGGGGGGACTACCCTAGTTTTCCTGAACAGATGAGCCAACACAGCCTGTTCGGAAGACATCAAGCCAAAGCGAATCAAAAGCCTCCACCAGTCACGCAGGCCTGAGGAGACACCAGTGTTTGCAGGAAATCATCATCATTACCATCAAACATCATTTTCCAAATATCCACATATGTCTACGTGCTTGTGAATTCAGACTTCAGAGAGGGTTCCAGAAGCCTAGAAGTGAGGACTGAGAGACACTGCTAAGGTGCCTGGGTGGCGTCTGTCTGTCTGTCTGTGCATGTGGTACAGTGTGGGACAGCCCAGATGATTCCGTCTCTTCACACAATGAGCTATTTCCATGGACCACTCAGAAGCTCCAGATCACTTTCTTTCCCTTCCCTTTTCTTCCCTACTCTACCCTCCTCTCTTCTCCTCTCTTCTTGTTGTCTCCATTCCTCTCACCACCCCTCTATATTCTTCTCCTCTTCCCCCTCCTCCCTTCCTCTCCCCTTCTCTTCTTCAACCTATTTTCCATTTTTCCTTTCTCAGTTCTTGAAGCCATGTTCTTTACCTTTGCGTTCCTTTCCTACATTCCTTCTCTTTTCTCTCTTAGCTTCTTGCCTCCCTGCCTCTTCTTCTCTTCTTCCCTTCTCCTTACCTCTCCTTTCTTCCTCTCCTTCTCTTTTCTTTCCCTCCCTTCTTCTCCCCTCTTACTTTCTTTGAAAAAAATGACCTTGTAATTACAATTAGTTATTTCCTTTTGACATAAGTCCCTTCCCTTCCTCTGCTGGCTCCTTTGCCTTTTTCCTGGGAGGGGTGACCAGAGCTCGTGGGGTTCTCCTTTCCTGCCCATAATCTCAGTGCTCTTTCCTTCCCCCACCTGTGCCATGATCAGGCTGGAACATGCTGCTGTCCTTGGAGGTGAGCCTTCCCACGATTCTAAGACATTGGATTACAGGGAAGTTATGAAGTCGGGTTTGCCCACGTGGCCTCCAGAGCCAGGCACTGCTCTCACTGCGTAGCTTCTCCACCGAGGAAAGAGGGATCTAAAGCAAAGGCTCAGCCCACAGGCAGTGCATGTTATGAAAATACGCACTGTCTTTTGTTGGCTACAAGATACCTATGACTGCGTTACCGAAAACCACCCACAACTGAAAGCATGCTTTGCGAGCAGTGAAGAAACCTCAGAGACGATAATGATGGAGTGCTTAGGGATTACAAGTGAGTTGGACGTGTGGCTGTCTTCCCCACTGCCTGGGAGGCCGGGTGAGGAGACTCTTGGTCTGAGGCTAGCCCGGACTCAAGGGTGGCATGTCTGCTGTCATCCCAGCTGCACAGGAACTGCACAGGAAGGTGGGGTGAGTGAGCAGGTGCTAGTTCATTCCCAGACACCTGGGAGCACAGGTTAGAAAATTCATGATATTACAGCAGCAAAGCACTTAAGACATTGTGTGATTGTGTGGTCCTGCAGTTGTAGGTAGCAAACACTGTCCTGACAGTGATGGGCTACTCCGCAAAATCGCTCAAGACCTGGTCCTAAAAGAGGGTAAGCTAGAACTTTCTGAGAAGTAGAATCCTTGTAAAATCCTTGCGGATTTCAAAAATCAATTATCCTGTCAAAGCAGACCATTTATTATCCCTGTGACTGGATGTCACAGGAAAAATAAAAGAAAAAATACAAAACAATAAAGACAAAAAACCCACTGCTGTTAGCATCCAAGATGATATTAATTGCTTATATTTTAGTAAGTTTTTTATTGCTCCATAATATCAGTGAACTGTCATGATGCTATTATGGATTCAAGAAGTAATATATTTTATAATCATCCCATTTGAAAGAAAACTTTAAGGTCAGATAATTTTGGCCATTTTTTCCAAGTGATTTGATTCATCAGAGTTGAGTCTAAATTCCAAAACCTTGTGAGTGAAGTTTAATTATTTCTATTCTGTGGCCATATACATTTTGCTAATAGTTATGAACTGGTGTTATAAACTGAGAATACATTGGAGTTATGAATTAGAGAATGCCTTCAATTCACAATTATGTAATCACATAATATCCAAATATTTCTAGATGGTATTTCAAAAAAATTAAGAATGCAAATGTAGTTATATTACTTTCCTTAAAATGAATCTAAATCCTTTTAGCCAACACTCTCAATTACCATGTAGGCAATTTCATTCCAGATTATTTGAGATTAGATGAATTATTGGGATTAGGCAAACACATCAAGATAGATGCCTTAACCTTGGTTTGGTTGGCATTTTCACTGAACAATAATTTGTTTTAGGAGGATTATATGTACTTTGCATAGTGTCAAGCTCTGGCCCACAACTAACTAGATTCTAGCAGCATTCCCAGGAGAGATAACCCAGTTAGTTATCTTCTGGTATTGCCACATCACTTTTAGTTGAGTGTCATTAGTCTACCTTAATTTAATTGCTGAGACAGATGTTGTATCTGGAATATTAGAAATATATTCCATAAATTAGCAGAAGCATGAATGTTTAATTAATAGCTTTATATGGAACATACAGTAGTGTGCTAGATAATCTTATAATTCATTCCAGAGACAGAGTTGACCCAAAATGACACCCTTCCAGGCATCACTTGTAATTCTTCTGAAATTATTCTTCCCAGAGATGGAACTTTTCAGCTTGTTGTGTTTACCATCAGCACTTGTCTCCTGGGAGATGATGGGTACCTCACATTTTCATGCATCTTGCAAGTCAGGCACCAGCTGCCCTTTTGTTGTCACCTATCTTTGCTAGCTTGTTTGTACAGAGAAATGTTAGGAAAGAGAGATCTTGTCTCTTTGTAGAACAGCTCGTAGACATGGCTTCTCCCCATCAAAAAGGATTTAGGTTCACCAAGCTGAGGCTCACCTCAGTCCTGAGGGGACCTGCTCATTTTATTGGGTGATAGTGGCATGGGCTTGCAGGAATCAGAGCTCAGGGAACCCACACAAAACTGTCCTTACTTGGTCTCCAGCTACTACTGGTAGTAACAAACCCTCCTTGATCTGTGACCCAGAGGCTCACTATCTTCTGTCAATAGCTATATCCCTACATCAGGATGAGTTTTGTTGCATAAGAAATTAAAATACCTGAATCCTTCACAATTCTTGAATTACCTATACTTCAACATGCTGGGAACTTAAAAAGGATACTTATTAACCATGCTTAAACATACATGATTTTGGTGTGCTTATACGTTACAAAGTAGAACACATTTTTAATTTATTGGGATGATATTCTTTTTTTGCAATAAGAGAATGAATTTTATTTCACTTAAACCCTCTCCCAATTGACCAATTTTATGCTACAATGAAAAATATAAGAAGTTCTAGAATCGTGTACATGTTTTAAAATACTCACATTTGGGAAGGAATTCTTAAAGGTGCCATCCACTGTGCACCAGACCTTTTCTGCTCATATAAGCATATTGGCATTGTAAAGGAGAGGCTATGCTTTGCACAAAACAATAGTTTCATTTTATGGATATCATGAACATTGTGATTTACTGCATCGGCATCCTTACTATGTCTTTAGGAAATGAAGGCTTCCCCCCTTTTTTTTCTTTCCAGCAACTCTTAGCAGCTATGCAGTATCACTTGGTAATAATGTTTGGTGTTAACCTTACCACTGATTTATTATTTTTCTATTTATAAATAATTGGACATCTGGGGAAATTGAATTAAAAAATATGCCAGCCTCTTAAAAGTTTCACATTGTAAGTCACTTTCAGACACATTTTTATTATTAATGGGGGATTGTGGGAGGCATTCCCCTACATGTCACGAGAATTGAAGAGATCAAAAGATCTCTGTTTTTCTGTCTCTGTTTCTTCTCCCCAGCCTCCCCACCCTCTGTGTGTATTCAGGGATTGGGTCTGTGTTTGATTCCTTTTTATTTCTCTCTGGGGATAAAGTGACTGAGGTCTCAAGTACTGGAAATGGGTCTGGCAAAGTACTCCGAAGGCATGTTCTGTACCAACCTAATAATACCCAGAGCATACGTCAGGTGCTTAACCAAGGTCAAAGTTTGATACGAGCTTTCACCACAAGTTCTGAGGAGATACTGAAACCACAGTGCTGGAGAATCCTAAATGCCTTTGGCTTGGACAAGACACCTTCCTGTAGCTTAATCATGGAATACCACCTAAAGAATCTTACTTCTGTGTGAGACAACATTCATCTGGGGTTGGTGTGATTTGGACTGACCACTTTGCTCTCTAATACGTCATTTTTGAACTGACAAAATGTAGCATAGATTTGTCAATATTAAGAAGAAAGTATTCTGGGAGTTTGGCCTAGTGGTAGAGTGCTTGCCTAGCATGCACGAAGACCCGAGTTCAATTCCTCGGTAGCATATACATAGCAAAAAGCCAGAAATGGTGTTGTGTCTCAAGTGGTAGAGCTCGAGCCTTGGGAAAGACCAAGGACAGTGCTTAGGCCCTGAGCTCAAGCCCAGGGCTGGCACAAAAAGAAAAATCTTGCAAAATACTGCAGAGTACACTGCTTGGTGCAAGGCATTGCCCGTCCCTCTGCTCTGTCTTCTCTTAAGGCATACACAAACTCACTAAAATATGTGCTTGACATCAGTCTGGAACATATCGTCTTGTTGCTCTCTTTCACTCAGGATTGTTACTGTACCATGTTCAAACAATTCATTTTGGAAATTTCAAATCCATAGAGAAGTTGACAGAAATCTACAATGAATGCTGGTGGATATATTTCATTTATATTTATCAACTGCAATTTTTTTCAAGTTTATTTTTCTGTCAATATCTCTACACTTTTATAGTAAAAGAAGGTCTGCAAGGCATGGGTCAGTGGTAAAGAACCTGTATACTGAGTGCAAAGCTCCAAATTCAAACACCAATACCACAATAAGAAAAGAACAAGGAATCGAATTCATTTGGAAGACTCAATGTTTAAGATATAAATTTGACTAAGTATCTAGCACCTTTAATGATAGACTCCACATTTCCTCCAAACTTTACCTCATTCCAGTTAAGAAAGCAGCCAACTATCTTTACTGTATTTCCATCAAATATTTTTTTATTAGCACATGTGTAGCTTCTGATTCATTTGGCATTGGTAGAAACTCTTTCTGCCTCCTTTCATGTTATTCTTGACAAGATTGTATCAGTAAATCTGACTGGTGTTACAAGCTCATGTTTTTCAGGCATCCTCATTTATCATGGAGTGAGTCACTTTGCTGTTTTTGTTTCCATTTTATTCCAAAAGCACCCACAGAAGCATTACAGGAATGCAGGATCGCAGCAAATCCTTTCACACAATGTGTCTGTTCTGTGTCTCACAGTCACTTCATCCCATACAATAGCCTTCCTGAACAATGCAATCATGCCTAAAGATGAAGGAATAAATTTAAAAAAAACAAACAGAATTTTCCACCACCCTGAATATCCACCCCACATTTAATTTGCAGCCAAATATTGTAACATGCATGCATTCTGTATGCTCTTTTCCCTGGGCCCTTTGTGGTGGAGGTGTGGTACCTGGGACTTCTTTGATTTTTGTTTACTTGCATTTATGCTTTCTGTAAGTTGAAATTCAAAGACTTTTGAGCATTTGTTTGATAAGGGAGATTCTTTAAATTCTAACTTCTGATATGCTTTCTTAACTATGTTCAGTTTTGCTCAGAGTAAGCAAAAATCTATGAAGTATACTCACTGGCATGAAAACTAGTTGCTGGTGTGCCAAATATAAGTTAACCAATGCCATTTATTAACTTATTTAAATCTATTATTTTTAAATTTTTCAAAAACAGAAGTATGTAAGAGCTGACCCAACTTTGTGGTCTTCAGATGCTGATAGGAGACGTACTATGCACAAAGGAATGTCATTACAGGAAACTCAGTCGCTGTTTGCACCATCGCTCCTCCCAATCACACCTGAACTTAGAAGCCTGGCATACAAACTCCACACATAAGAGAAAGATGTCCTCTAGACATGTGGGAAGGGGGAAGAGAGTGTTTGGTACTAGACCTACATAGCTGAGTTTTCTTAGGTGACTCCCACTCCCCTAATATCCCCTTTCCCAGTGCTGTCTTCTGGGAAGTCAGTTTTTTAACATTTCCCACCAGAAGTGGGTGGATGAAGGAAGCATGGACAGAAATAAATGGAGAAAATTGCCTTCTTTACTATAATTGCTCCTGCTATCTGTTTGAAATCTTGGGAGAAAGTATTTCAGGTAGTTACATTTTGGGAAAGGTCTCTACAGAGCTTGGTCTGGCCAGTTTTAGACAAATACTAAGAGGGGGGAGAGACAGACAGAGACAGAGAAAGAGAGAGAGAGATGATTGAAGTTAAATTTTGAGTAAAAATGAGGTTTCTAGGTCTCTGAGCTCATATTCTATATTGTGAGGAAGGACTGTTTATCCTCTGTGTGCTAAAATACAACAAACACAAAAGACAATCCTTCAGTAATCAATACTGGATGTCTTTTCACCGCTTTTAGCTTCTTGCACTTCATAGATAATCAAAAACTTAATGCCACAACAGGTGAGCCTTCCTTCAAAATCTTTGTCTCTCGTAAGGTTGATAGGTATGAGAACACATATTTAAATCCTGTATGCAGATTTTATAGCATTTAATTCATTTTTCTCATTCTTACGTATTGAGTAAGGACCATTTAAAACTTTTGTCATATCAATAGAACTGACTGAGCCAGAGACTCCTTGTTGGAAATTTATAGGACTAATATATCTTCAAAAGAATGACATAATTTTTATTTCTGTGGAATAACACAAAGGGAACCATAAATATAGAGCTATCTAATTTAGAGAAAAATTGACTTTTTCACTAAAAAACTATGCAATGCCAGACAGTGGTCATGTATCCCTGCAGAGCTGAAGATTCTCTTTTTCTTTCTCCTCTTTTGTTTCTGTGCCTCTCTCCATCTTTCTGTCTCTTTCACACACACAGTTTACTTATTTCAAAAAATGCAAAGTAGTCGATGTTGACTTTACTTGTATACATAATATATTTACCATCAATGTAATGCATTAAGCCTAGTTCTTGAAGTTGGCAAATTAAACTAAGTCTGTACCAATGTATGCCTTGGAAAGGAGCCTTTTGGAATTGTCATTTGTACTCAACAGCTGCAGAAATAAAGGACTTTCAAAGTTTGATGAGTTCATGTGTGATTGAAGTGATTTAGAACAATCTTCATGAATGCTCTTTCAGAAACACACACACACAGGACAAACTTAAGTACAGAAGATCAAGGTGCACTATTCTCATAATCTGACATGTGGAATTGAAACTCCATTGTATAACTACTTAAATAAAAATGAATTGTAGATATGAAAACAAAATTAGAAGTATATTGCTTACCATCCAATTACCAGAGACATTTCTAGAATCATCTTTTTGTATCTATTTGTATTTCTCTTTATTTTAAAGGGCATGCTGGGTATTTGATCTTAGTGAAATTTATTAAGTACTAAAAAGATATGACTTTAACATTTTTACAAAAAAATTATTTTGGAAAAAACAATCTATATGACCAGACTACTTTAGTGTGATATTCGTTTTAATCCATCTAAAAAGGTTTGAGCAGTGGCATGTCTACTCAAGACCATCTTAATGTTTAATGAGACACATAAGCCTTTGTGCTGCTGGCTCTCGAGGGTCAGTCAGTCAGTTTGGTGGCTGTGTTGCTCTTTTAGCCATGAGAACCAGTTAGGTTCTGTGCAAAACAGAAGTCATGTGCTTTCTTTTGAAAGTAATTCATTTCCTAATTGAGAATTATAAGTATAAATTGTAAATGGAATCACTTATTATGTTTTGAGTGTGTGCATGAGAAGAGAATTCTTGAAAACTCTCTGATAAAATAGGTTTCTTACATACCGCTACATGTTAATTTAAATATCATTTAAATGTTATTTTAGACAGGGGCGGACCTATGATTCTTCAGAAGACTAGGACAGCACACACACATACACAGGTCTACTTGGTAATAAAATACATCTTTTCAAACCACAATCATAATTAGTCATAAGGGGCAAGTCATTTTCGTGGAAAACTCTAAAAAGCGAAACATTAACTGCTGAAGTTGCTTTTTACCCTTTGCAAAATTCTTTCTCCATGATATCATTCCCCATATATTTTTGAATGTGTAATTTCTAAAGAAATTACTTTTTGCCTAATATAAAATTCTAGGCAATTACATGCAAAAATGTATTAAGGCAACACAGGAGTTGCCAATTTCAACACAGGGAAGTAAAGCAGCCGGTAGTAAAGCCCCAGAGCCAGGCTAATAAGCACGCATGGCCAGAGCCTGTGAGGCCACAGGCCCATGGGCCCAGGATTTCAGGGGGGGGGAGGGGGGGAAGTTCTGAAACCTGAGAGAAGTCACGTGATGGGGAGGACCATGCTTGTGCAGATCTCTGGTGGACATTGCTCTGCTCTGGGCCTACAGTGTAGCTGGTAAAGAAGGGAGGCCTGGCAGCTCCTGGCTTTCTGGAAGTGCCCTGTACTGAGCCCCATGGATCATTCCATTTCCTTCTTCCACACCCTAAGTCACAGACATTAGCAAATGAAGTAGTGATACTGGCAGGGCATTGTTTGCAGGTAGAGATTTTTTTTCTTTCCCTTCCTTTCTTTTATCTATCTTTGCTCAGACACGTAAACAAAAACAATGGCTAAACAATCCACCCACTTGCTTTCTTATGCCATGCTGCTGCCCATACCACACCAGGAAAACTAAGAGAAATATGCAGTGATACAGTTTTTCCCAAAATGAAGGCCTGTACTGCAATGTTTGATTCCTCTTTGCCTTCATATTCAGAGTTATTTTTTTAGATACACCTTCTCAGATCAAACCCATACTTTCAGACTGATGTTGTAGAGCAAGGGTTTCTGATCATAGTTCCCTTGGGTGTAAAACAGAAGGAATAGATTCTGTTCTGCGATATTTTTGGTGATTGGAGATATACAGTAAACAGAGAAGACAAAGTACTCTGCGTAAGGCTAGGTAAAAGAGCATGTATTTAGTCTAAGATGAAAGTCATGGAAAGTTTCAACATTATTCTCATTGTAGCCAATAAATTGTCACAAATTTAAAACCTACTTTTATTGGTGAATTCCATTTAACAGCGTGCAGGAACTCAGTGGGTAGACTATATGATCAAAGATTTTGTGACAGGGTGGGCTCAAAACTTGACCATCCCAGCCAGGAGTTTGGCCTAGTGGCAGAGTGCTTGCCTAGCATTCAGGAAGCCTTGGATTCAATTCCTCAGTTTAGTATAGACACAAAAAGCCGAAAGTAGCACTGTGGCTCAAGTGATAGAATTGTAGCCTTGAGAAAGCTTAAAGACAGGGCCTAGGTCTTGAGTTCAAGCCCCAGAAATGTAAACACACACACACACACACACACACACACACACACACACACACACACACCCTGCCTAACCTGTGGCTAGCACCCAGATTTCTTGTGTGAACCAGGTTTTAATTATTCCTCTTCGTTCCTTTCTCTCTCAAGTGCACTGAAATGTCTGTTACATTGCTCTGTGCTAGATATTGCTTAAAGTTAAAGAAGAAAGACAATTAGATCTCTTCTTTTAAGGAAATTCTAATGCAGTGAATGGACTGCAAATTATGATTGGCTTATGTCTGATCGAGCATAGGTCTGTTTGAGATGTGGGCACCAGGGTAACATATTTTTCTTTGTCCGTTTGGACCAAGCTTTAAGTAGCCACTCGTAGCCAATGTCATATTTGCCTTGGTTTTAATTACGTGTAGTCAACCATAGACTGGAAAAATTAGAGAAATGAAGCATTCATATGTCTTAAATTCCACATTATGAAATCTCACTGAATTGTGCCACATTCCACACAGGATAGAAATGTTTTTTGGCTCACAGCATCCACAGGTATATGTTACTGTTCTGTTAGTCATTTGCAACATTACAGTTTGTGTTCAACTAACTCCTAACAGCAACTCAAAAGCATCCTCCTGGCTGTTTATCTATAAGAAATTGTCATTGCTCTTCTATTTTCCTGTAGTTACTGTTAACCTCTTATTGTCTCTAGTGCCTAAAGTAGTCATCAGAAGTGTGTGTACAGGGTATGCAGAATTTCAAACTTTCCCTGAGGTCCACTTCATCGCCCATGGTAAGGTATGCAAATGGTAAAACAGAAGGGAAGTAAATCTAGATAAGCCCATTTCAAACTAAAATCATTCAATTTCACAACCCAATAGAACATTTGTAAAAGACAGATACGTGCATGGTTGCTTTACATGATCAACTCAGCTACTTTCTTATGCACCTTTTACATATGCATCTGGTTATTTATGGATAACTTGGTTGGCTCACAAATATTAACAGTGAGGAAAACTTCTATCCTTTTCTCAGGATACCAAGGATTTTTAATTTATTAATATGTTCAGAGATTCTACGCTATGAAAAATAAATGAAGAATGGAAGCATTCAAGGTATGTAGATACAAAAGAAATGACGAGGTCAAAACTAGAGGGAAACTGAATCTAGTGCCTTATAGTCAGTTTTCAGCGGAAAAATCTTGAGTTTTTATACTGAATAATTTATCAAAAGGTTTGAAATTAAAATGATAATCAATCTGAAGTTGGAAGATAGAATATTTTATTAATGTTAAGCTGAAAATATAAAAATCGCCATCCAAGAAAGCTTGAATCAAAGTGAACCATGGATTTGCAAGCCAGACATATGTTGCTTTGGGGAAATCAAGGATATTCTTGAAAAGCAAGGATTTTGTTTCAGGTGGTCTCTGCCTGGCAATATTCACAAGCTGGATATGGCAGGATCAGTGCCAGTTAATCTCTTACCGAGGGCTTCAATTTTCAGACCTGTGTTGCAGCCAGCAGTATAGGCTAACCAAGAGCAGGCCAATGATGCTCTGGAAGTGGGAATCCAGAAAAAAGAGCACCACGGTGTTACAGACATGAGAATTGTCAGCAACATTCTAGAATAGTGCTTCGAATATTATTCATTGGGACAACAGTAAATTTATGCAAATAAGCGAAGTATGAGAATGTGATCAAAGAAAACTTGTAGCTGGGCATGGTAGCTCATGCATGTAATCCTAGCTAGTCAGGAGGCTGAGATCTGAGGATTGAGGTTCAAAGCCAGCCTGGGCACTGAATTCCATGAGACTCTTATCTCCAATTAACCACCAGAAAACTGGAAGTGGCACTGTGGCTCAAGGGGTAGGTTGGTAGCTTTGAGTTGAAGAGCTCAGGGACAGTACCCAGGCCCAGAGTCCAAGTCCCAAGGCTGGTAAAAAGAAAAAAAAAAAGAAAGAAAAAAGAAACTTGTACAAGTGAAACTAAATAGTTGAGTCAAAATGTTGAATATATCAAATCAACAATGCACTAATAGTAGAAGATAATAAAATCATTGAATTAGAAGTTTGAAGGAATTGTACAGAATACATCAGAAAAATTGAGTTAGACACAGTTAATTTTAATAAATATTTTATTAGAGTTTATTATGGGATACATAAGAGATGCCCACTGAAAACTGCTCATTTACTCAAGGTTTGCTCTTCAACAGCTGGATTCAGTCAGGAATCTTGAAATCCAGGAAATCACAACAATGTCAGCATGTTAAGTAGTTAGTTCTAAAGCTGTGAGTCATTGGGAATCAATAGAATTGAAAGAAATTCTGAGTCATACAAAAAATTATTTTGCTGGGTCGGGAGTTTAGAAGAGTGATAGAGTGCTTGCCTAGCATGCACGAAGACTGGGGTTCAATTCCTCCATACCACATACATAGAAAAATGCCGGGAAAGGTGTTGTGGCTTAACGAGTAGAGCTCTAGCCTTGAGAAAGCCCAAGAACAGTGCCCAGTCCCTGAGTTCAAGTCCAGAAGTGGCAAAAATAAATATTTTGCTCATGGAAATACTGCTGAACAACAAAGATAATGGAAATAATTTAACGCAAATGGTAAAATAAAATGATGTTTTTAAGAAATTGACCTAAAACAAAAAAATTGAAATCAGTAATTTCTCACTAGTTTTTCTCAAGAGAAATGATGGAATTCTAGGTAACACAAGCTGTAGCTTGGAACCATATAAAAGTGGAATATTTCCTCAGGCTTTATAATAAAAAAGCAGACATTATTCAACAGAAAGACACAGTAGAAGTTGATTACCAGCATGTTGACATAGTAAGTAATTCTAAATTTAAAATTCCATGTGAAAATAAAACAAACACTAAATTCTGAAACTGAAGAGAAAAGAGTGCACAAATATTGGGGTAATATGTAGACATTGAAGTAAACTTTGTAAAATCAGAAGCAGTTCTTTACTGGAAAATTAACAGTGAAAAAATATGCAACAGTTAAAATATCCACCAACGAAATATAATTCTAATGATGGACACAAATGAGGTAATGATTCTGATGTTATTGCGATTTCAGCAAGAATGTAAAGCCAGTACTTTATACTTAGTTTAAATGATGTGACAAAAGCTATAGATAGAATATAAAAGTACATAGCTCCAGATTAAGTTGTATAAGCATTCTTGAGATGGCATCATTCAAACCAGAAATCAGGAGGCATAAGCCAGTCAAGGGAAGGAAGCGTGATAAGACAGCAGGAACACCAGACTCTTAACTAAAACGCAAGATGAGTGATGAGAGTGGAGAAGAGAGGATTCCAGGTGGAGATCCAACTGGGCAACCAGCTGTCATTTCCTCTCTAGCCTTCAGGGGAACTTAGTACTGCATGACATCTCTTGATTAAATCAGTTCCCTCTGTATCAATCCAAAATGGATTGATTTGGGATTTTAATCCTTCCTATGAATCTACTCACAGCAGCTCCCAGAATATAGTCTGATTAAAGAACCACGGGATGCGTGTGTGTTGTGTGTGTGGGGGAGGGGTGTAGACACTGGACCTCCCACCGGGAATCTCCACCCTTACCTAAAACTTAAAATATAGAGCATTCTGGGAACTGTTCTGCAGCAGAGTTTAGCAAGATTAACACGCTATTATAACTTTATTTATATATTATAACTTAAGGGCAAAATGAATCCAAAGAATTTAGAAAAAGAGAAAAATTTCATAAAGTAGAGAAATATATACTGAACTTGAAAAGATCAATACCACCAAGATTCTTCTCTGGAAAAGACTAACGAAAGTTGTCAGAGAAAGGGTGACACAGAACAAAGAAAAAGAAAGGAATAAATATTTGGAAATAAGAAAAATCAGCACTTGAATGTTGTAATTCAAAAAAGAAAATAGAGAATTTGATAAAAACCTTATGCCAGTGAAGTTAAATTTCAGATTAAACTGATGAATTCCTAAGTATATATGTTACCCAAGACATATTGGAAAGCTAGGGTCTAGTGCCAACTCAAAAAAGTGAATCAGTAGTCAAAATTGTCTATAGGAAAATTCATCATCTACATATTTCCACCAAGCATCATATATTATGCACATATATGCATGTCTACCATATGTAGATACATAATGTATATAACTTCAGCTTTCATATGTAGTAATGAATGCAAAATTCCTTGCACTATTGAGTTATGGCATAATCTTATTTCAACTGTTCACAAAACAATAGAAGAAAGGAACATTCCTGTTTGTAGCAGACATGATCTGTTTAAAAATTATGAAGCAAAAATTAATACTTCGAGACAGCTTTATATTACAGAAAGCATGATACATTTAATCAAGTTTAGTTTACCATGTAGGCTAGGTATCACACCATAAATGTCCACGGTAGTTATTTCCAGAGCTCTTCATCACACTAATGTATTTAAAATGAAAGGCATACACGTTTTAGTGAATGCATGAAAATATCCAATCAAGTCATATTTCTAAAATCTTAAAAAAAACTAAGTACAATCTTTCAAAAAGCGAGATACAGAAGATATTTCTATTTTCAAAATAAATCATGTCTAATTAGGAGATCCAAGTATAAAATTGCACTATCTGTAATTTCAATACTCGGGAATCTTAGGCAGGAGGATGATGAATTAGAGGCCAGTCCAGGAGAAACAGTAAGACCCTGTCTCAAAACTATTAGAGCAATCTCCAGAAATATAAAAGTTATAAAGTCAATAGCTAAGACAAAGGGGAAAAAAGATAAATAACGTCTATTATTCAATCTGTATCAAGGATCATTCTTAGTTGTTAAGCATGGTAAGAACTCCAGAAAATTGAGACTGTCTGCTGTTTTTACTCAGGTTCATTGCTGTAATACAATAGTGGGGGTAACAAGACAGGTAGTCAAAAAACAAATATTTTCAGGAGTAAGAAAGAGCATTATCCTTGTTTACCAAGTAAATAATCCCCTACATAGTTGCTGTATTTCAAAAGGTAGAAAAATTAGTCAACAAAATATCTATAAATACCTAGAGCTATGGATAAATAAAATAAAATTTTAAATGCTAACATTGACAAAAGTTATGGAGGAAAATCTGGGTGTTAATTACCAGAGTGAAGAAAGTAATTGTATGCACAATAAAAATACAAAATTATGAAGTATTCAAAGTCATATTATTTTATTTCATCAAGTAACAAAATTTTCCATTGTAAAAATATAAACTCTTAAATTTGGGAAAATTGGGAATATATATTAAGAAAAGAATTAGTCCATTATTACTTGAAGATATTTAGAGATTTTACATATCTAGTTGAAGAAAAATAATTCCTTGGACAAAGGCTAAAAGCATATTACAATCCGATCTTCCACGTGACAGCGGCTGTTGGGTAATGGGGGCCTGAGAGGGAAGCGATTAGATTGTGAGCGTGGATGGAGATAGCCAGAGGATTCCCTCCCTCCCTGGTGAGGTGACAGTGAGAGGGTGGACGTCCATCCACCAGGCACGGGAGTTTTCATCTCTTGATTATGGACATCCTAGCTTCCAGAGCTCTCAGAAGGAGCCGTCCCCCACTTGTAAGCCAGCCAGGTTGTGGTACTTTTGTTATGAAATTCTAAAAAGAGTTAAGACTCCACCCTGCCACCACCAAGTCTAAAGCCTTGCCTCCTTCCTGCATGGGATAAATAAGTAGCACACACTAAGTAAGAGACTAAAGAAATCAAGACTGTGTTGTCTCTGAAGGCTTGGCTACCATAGCAGATCCCCTTGAGGATTATCCTTACATAGCTACCAAGCAAGGGACCCCACAGAAAGCAAGGTCTTCAGATTCACTGAGACCTGACAAGGAGTGTATTTGTTTCATGTGCATTTCCAAAATTAAAAGAAAAACATTCTTCCTTATGCAAGTGTGTGGAATCCATCCATCTCAAGCTGGAGTCAGGTTGAACTGTGTTAATAGGAGACAGGTGAACCATTTGAGCTTGCTGTCCGCCTGGTGGGACAGACCATCCACGGTGTGTGTGCGCGTGGAGGTGTGGCCTCAAGCCATGGAGATGCACGGGACCCTTTCCAAGAAATCCATCTGGCAGTGAGAATTGCACATCTTTGACCACGGCCATTCCTTGCTCACAGGAGCTCTTCCCTTTCAATAGCACCTCTTGGGTTTCCCGCAGTCCAGCTGGCTGCGCAGTCCCTACCCTTGCCAAGTGCGGGTCTGCGCTGGGCATCTCCACGAACCCAAGTGCTAAACCTTTCTGTCCCCACACTTCGACGTCTATTCCATCAAAGGTCCTCCAGAGGAGACGCAGACACACTGTGCATCTACCACACTGGGGGTGTGGGAACAGCTCGAGGCCCTTGATCTTTGGGTAGGTGAACCCCAGCCCCCTGGCCTCTGCAGTGGGGCTGCTTTCGGGGTGTCCGTGGGTAGATGGAGGGGCAGCGCATTCACTACGTGGGGACACTGCGCTGTCCTCGGGGCCTCCTGGGTCTCTGTCTACTTGGAAATAAGGCTTTGGTGGTAGGAATAGAGAAGGAACTGCAGAGTGGTTCTATAAAACCCAGTCCAGCCTGCGGCACGCCATTTCTTTTTAATGGATTTCTGCAGAGTTGGAAAGTTTTCTAAATTTCTCCTTAAAAAAAATAAACCCATAAATGTCAGGAAGAATTTTTTTTTTCTCTCCCTAATGGAGTTTGCGTGCCAAACTGACTTCTCTGTGGTGTCTGTAGGTGGGCTGCAAGAAAGGCCAGTGCAATTGAAAGGGTTTTCTGAAATATAGTCTCTTTTAAAGGAAGACATTTTAAATTACATAAACAAGATGCTGTGTACTTAGGTTTTCAGTTGCTAAGCAGGTGATACTACCATCAGCATTATTTTTTTTATTATTTTGAAGCATGATAAAAGTATTTTAATAAGCCTTTGATGTAAGTCACTGAACACTGTAAGTCTTAATAATCCATTACCCTCCTATTCACGTGTATGTTATTACCAAATGAATTGTGTTTATGCTGTTGCCAAAATTGTAATATTCTAGAGATGTCAATTACTGTGCATCTTCAGTCCTTTTATCACTTTTTTTTTCCTGACTATCCCGTAGGTTAAGGTCACATAATGCCATAGGAACGCTGTATGTATTTTTGCTAGTACTGTAGTTTGAAGTCAGGGCCTTGTCTTGAGCCACATTTTCGGCCCTTTTTACTCTGTAACCAGCCTGCACAGTGGTCATCCCATTTAAATTTTCTACTATATCTGGGTTGATAGGTACACAACATGGGGCCCAGGTTCCACTGTTTAGATGGGGTCCTGTTTAACAGGGAACCATGATTCTCCTGATTTTCCACCTCCTAGGATTACTGTCATAAGCCACTGGCTCTTGGCCAAAACATTAGCAACACAAATCCACAAAGCACATCAATTATGCAAAATCATAAGTTCTCTTTTCTTTCATGTTTTCAAATTAGGTTACACAAATTTGTGGACCTTTTCTTTGACATAATTAGATTAAGTGTCAAAAAGTAAAAAGTAATTGCAGTATGAAATCTCTGAACATTCACTTAAATAGAATCTTTTATCAAATTTTGCTTTGAGTTGAGAAAAATGAAATGTTTACTTTGCTTGTTAAAAGCATTGAAAAAGCATTAAGTAGTTAAACTTTTCTGAAATTGTTTAGAAATACATATTTAATGGGAAATGTCATATTTTTATTGGAAGAATCAACATTGTGAAAATGACAATCTTGCCAAGGGCTATCTACAAATTCAACGCAATACCCATCAATATCCCAATGGCATTCTTTAAAGAAGTAGAAGAGGCAATTCAAAATTTCATATGGAATAATAAAAGATCCCGTATAGCAAAAACACTTCTTAGCAGAAAGAACAGCGCTGGAGGAATTTCAATACCAAACTTTAGACTCTATTACAGAGCTATAATTCTCAAAAACAGCTTGGTACTGGCACAGGAACAGGCCTGAAGACCAATGGAATAGAACTGAGGACCCAGATATTAAACCACAGACCTATGGCCATCTAATCTTTGACAAGGGAGCCAAAAAAATAGAATGGAAGAAAGACAGCCTCTTCAACAAGTTGTGCTGGCAGAACTGGTTAAGCACCTGCAGAAAACTAAAGCTGGATCCTTCTTTGTCACCTTGCACTAGAATTAACTCCAAATGGATCAAAGACCTGGAGGTAAAAGCTGACACTCTGAAAACTTTACAGGAAGGAATAGGAGATACACTAGGCCTCCTTGGCATAGGTCAAAACTTTCTTAATAAGGACCAAGAATCACAACAAATCAGAGAAAGGCTGGATAAGTGGGACTGCATTAAACTGCGGAGCTTTTGTATGGCAAAGGACATAGCTAGTAAATTAATTAGGAAGCCTACAGAGTGGGAGAAGATCTTCACCAACCAAACAATGGACAAAGGCCTCATATCTAAAATATATCAACAGCTCAAAAAATTGAATCACTCCAAAACTAATCTCCAAAGTAACAACCATCCCATTAAAAAATGGGCCAAAGACTTAAAGAGAGTCTTCTCTGAAGAAGAAACAAAAATGGCCTATAGACACATGAAGAAATGCTCAACATCTCTGGTCATAAAAGAAATGCAAATCAAAACAACTCTAAGATTCCACCTCACTCCAGTTAGAATGGCCAGGATCAGGAAAACGAATAATAACAGATGCTGGAGGGGATGTGGCCAGGAGGGATCACTACTACACTGTTGGTGGGAGTGCAAACTCGTTCAACCACTATGGAAAGCAGTGTGGCAGTGCCTCAAAAGGCTAAACATAGAACTCCCCTATGACCCAGCAATTCCACTACTTGGCATTTACCCAATCATCCAGAAACAAGGGCATACTAAATCCACTAGCACAACAATGTTCATTTCAGCACTATTCACCATAGCAAAGATATGGAACCAACCTAGATGTCCCTCAGTTGATGAGTGGATCAACAAGTTGTGGTATTTGTACACAATGGAATTCTATGCTGCTGTCAGAAAGAATGACATCGCCCCATTTGTTAGGAAATGGAAAGACTTAGAAAAAATCATATTAAGTGAAATAAGCCAGACTCAAAGGAACTTAGGCTCAATGGTTTCCCTCATTCGTCATAATCAGTAGAAACCTTGGGCTCTACTAGCAGAGATCTGCAATAGAGCAAAATCTTGATACATAAGGCCATATAGCATGAAGCTAATTGAAAGGACCTCCAGGATATTGAAACAAAAGCCATATAACGAATGATTGTTGTCCTTAATGTACTATGTTGTCTCTCATCTCCTTTGCTGTCCCTTGGTTATCTCATATTGGTATAGTATCTCACTTTGTTATCTGATAGATTGAATTTATTTGTATTTGGTTATTTGAAATTTGATAGGGAAGGGGGGAAAACCAAGACGGGTGTGGGATGTGGGGGGGAGGGTAATGGGTACCAAGACATGTGAAAGGGTATCAATGTATGTGAATTAATGCACCTTCTATCTGGCAAATATCATGTAACCCTTTTACTAATTACAATAAAAAATTAAAAAAAATCAGTTCCTAATTTAAAAAATGACGAAATTTTACTCACTCATTTCTCCCCCAAGAGGAAAGGAGATCCTGCAATGTATGTTAAACCTTATATTATACCCATCCCTAAATTATGCTAAATAATTTGTGATTGCATGGCTCTCACGCAGCCTACTCGGAAAGTTTATGTTGCTTTAAAGAAACAAGACCCATATATAATTAGATATGTTAAACTTAAGGGAAAATAACCATGACCATGGATGTATTAAATGCTATGGCATGATGTTTACTGTGATAATCATGCAGAATGCTGGCTATTACAAGCAAGGTTAAGTTGATGTGAGAAGAGATTAATAGTAAAATGATTTTAGCACCCTGAGAGGGTTGTCCTGGATTTTGTGAACAAACTGAGCCTGATGAATGACAGCTTTCAAAACATGGGAAAGCACCTAGTAGAATGTTGGGACTTAGGTCTTGAGGAGTTTCTAAATAAAGAACTAGCATGGGTAAAAGTGGAAGTGTTTGTTTGAATTTGATATATTTTGATGGTTGCAAAAGAAAAAATGTATGTGGTTGTGACCTAAATTGTCTGAGTAGAAGGAGGAAGGGCGAGCCCACATCCAGTGGTTAGTGTCACACTCTGAAGGGTTCTTATTGTAAAAAATGTGGACACTACCTTTGAGATAGAGGGAGAATTGAAAACCCATTTAGAGAAATGAAAGTTTCCTTTTTTTTGCCAATCCTGGGCTTGTGCTCAGGGCCTGAGCACTGTCCTTGGACTTTCTCAAGGCTAGAGCTCTACCACTTGAGCCTCAGCACCACTTCTGGATTTTTTCTATGTATGTGGTACCGAGGAATTGAACCCGGGTCTTTGTGCATGCAAAGCAAGCACTTTACCACTAGGCCAAACTCCCTGCCCAAAAGTTTGTATTTTGATTGAGAAGTCACCACTGATACTGGAAAACAGCAGATTGCACAAGCAAGAAGGGGACGATCTCGCCTCCAAAGCTACCTGTGTGCTCCTGAGGTCTTGAGAAAGGGACAAAGCAGGACTAGCAGGATTTACCCGCCAGCTGGGCATCAGGGAATATGTGGAAGAAAAGCCAGAGTGGTTGCAGGCACCCGACCATCAATATCATTTGCCAAAATGAAATCTGACAGTACTTAAGTTGACTTGCCCATTAAAAAATTCAAGGAAGCAACTTTGCTTTAGAAGAAGTGAAGATTTTAAATCTTAGATTAAACTTAATTTTAATGATAAAAAACTAAAAGTCATTAGAACTTTACTGCTTCCTTTAGACTTTTTCTCAGTGACTTTAAAAATAAAACATGCATTATGCTTCTTAATTGTTAATTGGCCTATTTTAAGCCCATTAATGATTGGCTCATTACACCGATCATTTATGATTATCACACAGACAATCCTATTACCCTTGATGAATTTCCAATTTTATTTATTTACTTATTTATTTGCGTGTTTTCTTTCCTGACTTGAAGGAACAGAGGATGTAGGCAGAGATGGAAACGGGAGAAAAGTATGAATGGTGAGAAGCACAAACCACTGGGAGAGGGAACAGGAGAATTTGAGATCAGAGCTGGTCAATTATGGTAGGTGACTGAGTTGGTCTCAGGCTGCTGCAGTATGGAAGATCCAGCGGAGAGCTCTTCAAGGCCAAGGTGGATCTCTAATGTGCTAGGATAGAAATCCTGGAAAGATAACTGGTTCCCAAGCCAAGGGAATTTCCCAGAAGCCCCGGGAAGTGAGGAATACATGACTGTCACTTCACAGCTGTCAGCATAAAGCCAACCCCAAACATCTGCTGGGCGGGAGCTAATGTCTTCCTGTGTAATGCTCTCCACCTAATTATCTTTCTGAAGGACAGTGCCAGGCTTCTGGTGGCCTGGCTAATCTGCCTTGCCCTGTCTTGCTTTGCGAGGTGAGTGGTGTTTTCAATAACCTACATAGCTTTCCTCTAGAACGTCTACCTTGGTATCAAACCAGGGAATGAAAGGAGCAATTTGTCTCGAGGGATCAGTTTGGAGGGAAGAATGGACTGATCACCTTCTCCAGTGACCTCGAGACCTGTTCTGGATCAGGCCCCAAATGGAAGAAATGGTGTCCCACGAAGAGTGGGAGAGCGCTTCATTAGGCCTAGCTGTAACCCCTCTGTGGGCCAATGTCGTGTTTGTTTTTGTCCATTTCTTTATTGAGGGATAAGAATAATGAGAATATCCTTTCCTACATGGCCAAGTCCTGCATTACAACTCTAAAACAGTTCTGTGCACCCTCCCTGTTAATATTTGAACCCTGGCTAAAGCTGATCTTCTCAGGTCTCTGAAGCTCCAAGCTGGTCCCACAAAAGATCTCATCTTCTGTGAGAGTGACACTGTTCGAAACAGCAGCCCCAAAGGAAGACCTAGACCAGAAAGAACTCTCTAGCTTGAAGCATCAGATCTCCTCTTTGGCTTCTGGTGAAAATAAATTTGATAGGAACTAAGCTCTCCACTAACTTCCTGATGTCAGTCAACTCTGAAACTAATCTAACTACGACAGAGCTAGCTGCTGGTGAAATGAATCTTCTTTAAAGACTTGGCTGTGAGCTATCGAAGCACAACTTCAGACTCAGTCTGTGTTGACAAACTGCACTTCAGGCTGACTCCCAAATGTTGCAGTATCATTTTCCTACGGTCAGTTCTTTATACACAATGACAATTTCCTGACTCTCTCCAAGTCTCCATTTGTCTTAGCCTTTCACTTGCCATGTCAATGTACACTTACTCTTTTGTTATTTAGAAGTCCCAGTTTCTTGATATCTTTCTTCCAGGATTGTTTCCTTAATGTGCAATTAGCTCATCTAAAGTGATTCACTGAATCTTTTCAGGTACCTTGTGACATGTTTTTCTTTTGAGTTTGAGTTTAGTGTCTGTTTCAGTGGTGTAGAAAAGGGCCAGGCCAGCTTGTAACCCTGTCACTTCTCAACTGGTGGAGCAACGTACTATTACAAAACAGTACTGTTCAACAAGCTACCACCTGTACATAGTGCCTTTCACCAACCACCATTTTACTATAGGTTGACCAATATGGCATTGTGTTACAAGAGAAATTTACAGAAAACAGTGAACAGGGGGAAAAAATGTTCTGAAGTGTTCAAGATGGCTTTATTTGACTTTCCCAGGACTGTGTATATATACAAACATAGGAACGCATATATGTCTAGATACTATGCATGTATATGTATGTATGATATATGTAAGGGTGTGTGTCTATCAGCTAAGACTTCCCAGAAGTACATTCTCAGTCAGCAGATGGAACCATCTCATGACCTGCCCTAGAATTTCTACGAAGTCACTTCCAGTGGCTCCCATTAAATAAACAAATCATCAAAACTAGTGATGAATTTATAGGATATATTTTCTCCCTAACCTTTTTTTTCATGCATTTAAAACGTGGAACAAACTAATGCTGATAACCACAGTTGTCATGAGGATTGAAGAAACTTCCTAAAATTACTTCTTTAATTGTTGTTTACATTCCTTACTAATTTGTTCCTATTGAAATTAATTTTGTTACTGATCCCATCTTAAACTATTCATTATTCTGAACTTGGTTCTCATCTTCAAGGTGTCAACATTTCACTTTTTAGAAATACTTGTACTATATCTGAATTTTAATGGGAGGTTTTGGTTCTATTTTACCATTTAGTATACCAAATTTGGTAGAAATGGATTGTGCTATTTCTAAGCTAAATTTTCCCACATTTTTGACTTTTCTTCGCTTCTCTTGAAAATATATTCTGTCTTTCTGTACGTCTGTCTTTGCCTGTCTGTCTCTCAGTTTTACCTCGATGACAAGATGGTCATAGAGGCCTTTCTTCACTTCTTCATCCTATGCAGAGTGGGTTCCCATGCTGAGATAGGCTGCTATCTACCTTTTGATCTTACCTTTTTTCCTTACATACATTATTCACCATCTGCACGGCTGTATTTATGGAATGCCTTCCCCCAGAGAATGGAAATTTCATGATAGCAAGAGAAGGTGCTTAGTGAACTAGATAGATAGATAGACAGATAGATGATAGATAGATAGATAGATAGATAGATAGATAGATAGATAGATAGAAATTGAAATACAAGGAATGGATTCAATTCAATTTTTTCCTGAAGTTGGTAATCAATAATTCTTGTAAAATGTCCTGTCACTAAACAGGATGTGATGTAGTAAGTACATGGAGGAATGTCATGAAGATGATGCTCTCCTCTCCTTCCTCTCTCTTTTTCATTCTTCATCACTGCCTTGTCTTGGTGGCTCAATGCTTGGCTGACAATCTGGCCTCAGTCCTACACCCAGCATACTGGATTTGGTAGCAGACTCGCCAATTTGGCCATGATTTAAATGTCTATTGGATGGCCTGGGGCAATCCAGCCTTTGGTAAATAATATTCCCACACAAAGCATCATTTCTCCAATTGGTTTTGGCCAGATCCCCTGTGGACTGACCCCAGGCATGTTGGCCTAGTGAGTGTGTCCAGGGGACTTTCAGTCTGCCCCAGTTCAAAACCCAGCAGGCTGAGGTGGGAACTTAATGGGAAAGATTTGTCTTACCCGTTCAATCACCTTGATGTGGGTTTGAATCTTTATCTATATTCAAAATAAATAAAATAAGAAAAAATACTCCAATGCATTTAGTCAACACATGTTCCTGGAAAGTAGTCTATAAGAGTAACCACATCCACAATTCATCTTTGTTCATTTTCAAATTAGGGTTCTTTTTTTTTCCTGGAGGGTGTTGTTTTATATAGGAGATGCTCAGCCATAAATCAGATGGAATGGTAATTAACCACATCCTCTTCATAATGACAAAGACTTTGAACACTTCACATAACTCTTAGACATCCAGTCACATGTAACATAAAGAACTGTAGGATTTTGAATGCTATTGGGGGGATAAATGAACAACAGGATTTTAAGACAGAAACATGGAATAGATGTGATTGCAATTTTCAGCAAAATAGCAAATAAAATGTTCATGCAAATGTCTGCTATTTGTTTTCTTAATAGTGGTTTTGATCTCAGAACATCTAGCAGGGTTGGGTTGGGTGTTTTTCTCTGGTGTGTTGCATGTGTTGAAGATGAAAGCAGACAGTCCTTACATTTGCCCTAGTGTTGATTTCCTATAAATAGAAAACTACCCAGTTAACCTCATCTGTCGTAGTCATACAGAGAGCTTTATTAAAAATAAACACTAAGTAGAGAGGGAGGAAAATGTGGGATTTCTGCTTAGATGCACACATCTCTCAAACACTTTATTAAGATGTGCAGGAAGACTCCTTCAGGGTTAGAAGTGAGATATCATTATGGAAACTTGAGATCTGCTACAGCTTCAGTGCTTTGCAGCAATTATGTAATGGATGAGTTTATGTTGGAAAATATTCAAAGTGATAACATAAATGTATCAACCCTCCCCCATCTTATTTCTTTTATTTTGTCACATATGGAAGATGCATTTTTGTTTTGACAGGCAGAGGAGTTGCTCTTTTATGAAAAGATCTCTGAACAGTAATGAGAATTGAGCAAAGAATGTTACCAGATTCTACTCCCATAAGGAATTCAAGTACTGATTAATCTTTAGCATCCTGTAACAAATAATTGTGTGTGTTCATCATTTCCGGTGGTAGCACTCACCATCAAAAGTTTTGCATTTGATCTTATCGGAATGTACATGAAATCGGTATAGCAGGTCGTATTTAGACATCCAGTCTGCAGTGGGCACATCCATAAATTTCTGACTAACCACCCAATAAAGGAAGGGAGGGAGAAGCCACCATTCACATAATCCCAACTCTCACATCATAGTCTTGTGGCAAGTTACCAACCATCCAGCACAATTAGGACTATTAATACAAAACTGGACTCCTAAAGAGATCCAAAGAATATTTGGGGGTCCATAAATCAGGCTTGCTAATAAATAAGTGGGCCTGAGCCTGCCATTCCATATCTTCAAGAATCTATTTTCCAAAAGTAAAAAGAATGTGCTCTTCATCATTACCAGAAATTCCATGCCAATGCAAAAATTCATTCGAAAATCTGGATTTAGACACCGTGCTGCTGTTTTGGCATCAGTACAGTCCCAGGCAAGGTGTGTGTAACAAACTATTCTCATCTATAAGTCAGGGACAAAACCAGTCCCTGATTCTTTAGATCCTAAGTGTGGAGTTAAGCTACTAAACTAGGAAAGAGCCCATAAATTATTAGCAATATTTCTATCTCACTAAACAATCTAGAAAGTTGTATAAATGTAAATGTAAATTATTGACAAAGAGCCCTCTGACTTTTGTGAGGATTATCATGACGTTTACCCGATCTCAGTGACTAGGGATTCTTTGACTATCTAAAAAACAACACCAACTTTTTTTCCCCAGTTTTTGATACCAGAAATCCAAAGTCAAATTAGAAATGCTCTTCAGTTGTTACAAAAGCATATTTCTCATTTTGTTCTGTTGTAGCCTTACTGGTCCTGATGATGGTGGTGATTGCTTCTTGTTCTTGTTCTTGTTCTTGTTGTTGTTGTTGTTGTTGTTGTTGTTGTTGTTGTTGTTGTTCTTCTTCTTCTTCTTCTTCTTCTTCTTCTTCTTCTTCTTCTTCTTCTTCCTCTTCCTCTTCCTCTTCCTCTTCCTCTTCTTCTTCCTTCTCCTCTTCCTCCTCTTCCTCCTCTTCCTCCTCCTCCTCCTCCTCCTCCTCCTCCTCCTCCTCCTCCTCCTCCTCCTCCTCTCCTCCTTCTCTTTCTTTCTTTTGATATTGGGGTTTGAACTCAGGGCCTTGGCACCAACAATGCCAGGCTTCCAGGCTTTCTCTCTCTTCCTGTAGAGGACATCAGTCAATAAAAAGCATGAATATCCTCCTAATGACATATTTGCTTTAAATAGCTCTTCAAAAAGAAATAAATACACATCTCTTCAAGAACACATGTACAAACATTCACAGTGAAGATCACACTTCAGTGTGTAATCTTGGGTGGAAGGGAAAAATGCTATCTCCACAATAGTGCACTTTTTTTTGCCAGTCCTGGGGCTTAAACTCAGGACTTGAGCACTGTCCTTGGGCTTTTTCCTCAAGGCAAGAACTCTGCCACTTGAGCCACAGCACCATTCTGGGTCTTTGTGCATGCTAGGCAAGCACTCTACCGCTAGGCCAAACTCCCAGCCCCAGACAGTGCACTTTTAATAAATTTTTAAAAATGTTCAAATTTCAGTTTCTTTAATATAATTTTCTCCACATATGGAGAAATAAAGAGCTTCCTTATTTTAATTATAATTATAATTGTGTAGGAATTAGTATAGGTCTTTGAAAATATTTTGTCTTGAATTGGTAAGTTTGGTCTTAAGATTGTAACTTTTATATTTTGAAATAAAGCTTTAGATAATGACTAATATTTTACTTTCTATGACATATTATTTTAAACTCTTGTGATTTGATAACACAAAGCTTAGACATTTTGGAAAACCTAGATGTATGGATCAACTTGAGTAAGAAGGAAATTCTCTATCACTCAGAACCAGAGGAATTCATACTGCTTGTGATTTCATCCAATATAACTAAATAGAATGTTTATGGTCTATTTAATTGAGATGAGGATATCAAGAGTTTTATGAGATATTGGATTAATGTATGGTTTTGCTTTTGCATATATTCAGTCTGGAATATCAGTTGGATAGTCAAGGTATCTGGACCCTGAAATATCCACTGACATTTGCTTTGGAATAAATAGATCAAGGAATAGCTTTCAGACAGACATCTGTGAAACATTGGTACATAGGTGGTACTGAAGCTATTTGAGCAGATGAAATTTCCGGCGTGTAGAGAGTGTTTGGAAGGACAGATTCATTTACCCATCAGACCTACCATGCTCCCCAAAACTTTGAGATTCCCATGAAAATTAGTTTCACTGCTTCTAAAGTCAAAAGGAAAAGAAGGCACTTCAAACAAAAATTACAATTTTATTTCCAATTCAGTATAAGGATTCCAGAGGCCATAAAACCTCACTATTGTGTACCTAGAATAATAAAAAAAGTGTTTAAGGCTTAAGAATAATTTCAATATTTTAATATCGATATCTCTTTGATGGTATGGGTTGACGAAATAGAAAGTTATCAGCACTCACAAAAGTTATAATGTAAATTTGGCTTGATGATCTATAGATAGCAGCCTTTAAATGACATGGAAGAAATGAAAACCTACCCAAGAATGTCTGATTGCACCTCCTTCTTCAGATCTCCCCACCCCCTGACTATCAGGATGGTTTGGGTCAGATGATTCAAGACCACAGAAGGTCTCACAAAGGAAATTTTTATGCTCTGAGATTGTTATGTTCATGTTATACCTCAATTACCTTCATAGAGTACTTCCCTTCATGCTAGCCTAAATGATTTGCGGAGTTATTAATTTTAAGGCTTAATAAACCAGTTGCCATAGCAACAATCAGATCACAGATGTTTCCCTGAAACCTTTCTGAAGCGTACACCTTTGTCAATATGTTATTTTGAACATTTCATTGGAAAAATACTGGCAAAGGCGATGCATCTCTCAGATTTCAGGCTCCAAATTTGCATCAATAATTATACTCCTTTTAAAAGAAAATTTCACAAGTGCTATTGAAGAAACGGTTGATGAGCTAATATCAAAAAAGACATAATAGTGTAACAGGTCAATAAAAGACTTACCACTCTTGGAAAGGAAGTATAAGTTGAAGGGAAAAAATAGTAATCATAGAATGTATATGTAGTTATCTGCGTCAATCACTTTATTAAATATAAATGCTACAAATAGTTATCAACATTTCAAAGGTGATAGACATTTTTCCCCAGTGAGTGGCCGTGAGTATTAACCACTGTTTAGGAGACAGCCCCTTCTACAAGTTGTGGATAGGAATTTGTGGTCCTAATTTACTTCCTTTCTCCATCATTCTCATCTGAAATTGAAGTTAAGACATTAAAACTCTTACAAAACCTTGATTTTTAAAATCACCATAAATAATGGCTACATATTTCAATGATTAGTTAAATGACTTGAGCTCTGGCTTCCTCTTTTATAACCTTTCTGAAAGCATTTTAAAAGTTGTTTAAGTATATCCCTATAAGCCAAAACAGATAGAGATTTTCAACAACTTCCTAAGAGTTGGTTGAAATACTATGGAAGAACAAGTGTTTGCCTGTCTGCTATTATCTTCAGCTATTTCTTTGGGAAAGGCAGAAGTCGATGGCCAGGGTTCACAAAATGAACCTTGAGCTCGGTTTAGTGAAACACTGCCACCGAGAGATTCTCGGAGTTATATCTGCTTTGGTATCCTCAAGCTGTAAGTGAGCAGGATTTTCTGGTTTATATCAGGCCCAGATTAAGAAAAGGAACCCTGAACTATCCTACATTGGAGTTCCAGTCTTCTGTTTGTGAAAAACTGAGGATCCACACAGTGCTATCAAAACAAGGTGAGTGGTTAATGAATGACATACTCTGGGGTAGAAAGAGAGGCAGGCTAAGCTTTCTACACACCCATGCCCAGTGCTTGAGTTTCAACAACACCCTTCTCTGTCCCCAGACTTCTGAGCTAGGACAAGTCATAGCTTCTCCCGAGGCTTGGAACCTGTGGCTCCTTTTAAATACCAGCCTAATCTGTGACCAGATGAATACTTTTCCCCAAGAGAAACCCCAACTCCATCAATTTAGTGATGCATGGCAAATTTCAGAGTACAGTTATGAGTCATATTCAAATGCTAAGCAAGAATGAGCACAAGGCTTTTATTTGTTCTTTAAGAAAAAAAATACACTTTAGTGAGTTTAAATCACCAACCACATGCAGGATAAGAAATGAACTTCTGAGTTTGGCCTTCTTAACTTTCTTCAGGAGTGCACAAGTGGACCTTTAAGATCTCCCTGAAAGATTAGGGACCTGTTCATTAATTTTCAAATCACATAACTTTTAATTTAGATAGCATGCATAAAGGCATTTAAGATAAACTTTGAAAAATGAAGTCCTGTTCCCCTGTGAGTGACCTCAGTCCTTGCAAAAACCATTCACAACGTCTTGCGTGACTTACCTGGAGAATGTAATGCCCTATTCACTTGATAGTTTTAGAAAAGCCATGAGCTAAGAGGCTCACTTCCCATCAGTTTTGTAATGAAGTAAATTACAAAACAGGGAAAGTATTTCTCATCTTGATTATTATAAGTATTAGATTCTGCCATTGGGTTGTGCTTTGCATGATGGGTTGCACTGGGCCACATGTGGCAATTTGGATATTAAAAGATGCTGAAGATCTGGTCCCTGGCTAGTGCTATTGAGAGGTGATTGGGTCATGAGGGAGATAGTTTCCTCAATAAATCAGCCTGCTGCTGAGTTCATATCTGCATGGAATTTTAAGAAGATGGGCCTGGCAGGAGGATTTGGGTCACTGTAGGTGTGTCCTTGAAGAATATATCTTGTCCTGCATATGTTGCACTCTCTCTGTCTCCTTCCCTCCTTCCTTCCATCTTCCAACTTCCTCCTCCCCAACCCACTCATCCACACACCATCCTACTTACCAAAATGAGCCTTTCCTCCTTGAAAAGGACCTGTCTCTGAAATTTTTTCACAGTGTTGGACAAATTCTAATTATTGCAGGATGTGTTAACTGGCTTCTCCAATAACTTAGGCAAATGTGCTAACACAAGCCATCCCTGTGGCCTGGATCCTCCAACTGGCTCTTTCTTGGTATTAAAAATACATTTGTGAGGCTTAGGAAGAAGGTTAAGAGTGTTGGCTCATTACAATCAAACAGAACAGAGATGATTGATTCTAAAGACTAATATCTACTTTCTCTACAGTGGAAATACTCTGACTTAAAATAATTTCAGGATGATCTTATTTAAGTTCATTTTACAAAATGTGTATTACTATTTAAAAAATAGACACATAGAGATCCCCTATTAGCCAGCAATTCCAATTCCATGCATTTAATATGGCCATAAACAAGACCATATTAAAGCTACAAACAAAACCATGCTCACTGAAGTATTATTTACCATAGCTAAGATATGGAACTGATTCAGATGCCCCTCAGTAGATGATTTGATCAAGAAAATATGGTAGAAATACACAATGGAGTTCTACACTTCCATCAGAAAGAATGACATTGCCCCATCCATCAAGAAATGGAAAGACTTAGAAAACAATTTGGGTAGCCTGTGCCTTAAATATATATGTTTATTTGATTTTGGTAAGGGAAGGGGAATAACAATATGGTGAAACACAGGACAAAGGCTGAACCAGTGCTGCAGCAATATTCACAAGACACTCTACTGGATATGAACTGCAATTTGGGGAGGGGTAGTGGGGGATAGTTGAATCCTGGGGGAGGGAAAGTGGGAGAAAACAAAGGATGGGGTAACAGTGCTCTACAAGAAATGTACTCATTACTTTTTGTAACCTCTCTGTTTATCACCTTTACAATAAAATAAAATTAAAATTAAAAATTGATGGAATAATGTTTCCTTACAGAAATCTGTGGCTTTCCAAAATAATAAAAATATTCTGTTTTTGCAGGAATATTATTGATGTTATATATCTTTTCTTCTTTATCACAGATGATATAAAACGTGGGAAAACAGTTTGTTTTTAAAGTTCAACTTAACTGTCACTATGGGTGTCATTGAATAATTGACTTCTACAAAACGTTTGTTTAGGCAACAAATTTCTGCATACTTGAAAAGTCTAATAAAAGGTTTTATTACAGCCACTGACTCAAACTAGATAATTGTGCCATGTTAAGTATTAGTTTAAGCCAAATCAATGGTTTCAGTATTATGTAGACAAGAAAATGGCCTGTCATCAGCGTTATTGATACTTCCTCCAACTTGTTTGTGATGGAGGAGCTGTGAGCTGTTACCTTGGAGACTTTCTGGAAGATCCAGAACTGCTGCAAAACAGATTCTTTGTGACCCAAATTGTCTTTTGCACAAACTGAAATCCTGGGGTGGATTTCTACCTGAACCTATAAGTTTGCTATTTTGGACTGACTGCTACTTATGTTTATGATGCATATTTTAAGTAATTATTATTATTGCTATTTCAAACTTCCTCAGAGACTTTCTGTAGATATTCAGCCTTATTTTCTTTTTTGTACATAATGAATAGCCCATTTGATTTTATACTAAAGGACCAGTTATTGATCCTTTTTTTAAATCTAAATTTTGATTTGCTATGCTGCAACTTCTCTTCCAATCATGATAGACAAAATTGATAAGACCCAATGATTTTTAATCACATAAACCATAAGCTTTCTGAATAATAAAAGCTCATCATCCTACCTCTGCTTGTAAAAATGTTACAGCTAACTATTGGCTACTGGCGGCAAGTTATTGGAGCACAACTTTGTTCTGCCTGAGTCAAGCTGCTTTTGCATGGACAGGCACTGTGTAAACCTGCATGCTAGGCTTCCATAAGCTAGAATACAACCTTAGAGTCAGTAGCTTTTCCCTTCGAGAGCCACATTTTCATTTCCGCAATACCTACCACTGTCCCAAAGCCCTTAGCTGACATAAAGCAGGTGTTTATACACTGAACTTGATACTTCAGCAGCCGCATGGTTCTCAAACATTTGAATACACTTCAAAAAAAACAGTAGAGAACACACACACACACACACGCACACACACATACACAAGCTCGCGTGCTCGCACAAACAGCAGTTGCTTCCATTTCTTGCATAGAAAAACCAATAAAACCAAAGCCTAGATTTCCTTTTAAAATGGATTCTTACAAGGATAGTTTTATTTAAAATTTCACTATAATATCCAGTCATTTGTCATTCCACAGTTTTCATGTTATTATCCCGGTTCAATGAGAATTTCACTGGAAACCAACAGGTGAACAATAACAGATGTGTGTGGGTATCTGAGCCACCTAGAGACCCTATCCCGTGATGAATTAGATGAACCCAGAAGGTGGATTTTCTAACTTTCCCACTGAAAGACCTACCTGATCGATACAATTAGCCTGTGTGTCAGATGTGAGTCAGTTAAAAGCGTTTTTTTTTACAAGAGAAAAGAAAATCCAACTTTACCTTCAAAACAAAAATAAAATGCCTATTTTCATAGCTTGTACAAGTCCAAGGATGGAGTTTGAAGCACCACTCGGCCTGGTTTGTAAACGTCACCTAGAACCACTCATGAAGCAGAAATCATGCTGAACCTCGACTTCTGTCATCTCCAGTCCCGGAGGGTTGCTGCTGCCACTTCACAGAGTTAAAATAGCTGCATACATTTTGAATACTTCCTTCTTATAGGAGCCCATGATAAAACATTTAGATCAGTCTATGCTGAGGGAAAGGCACAGCGTTCTGAACTCAAGGCCTCCCATTCTCTTTGCTTAAGAACAGGGGCTCTTGATCCTCATCTTACTCTGGTCTTTTGTTGATTACTTAATGACAGTTTCATCAAAGTTTTAGCCAACGGTGTCTTCCAACCATTATCTTATAAATCTCTGCCTCATGACTAGATGCTAGTATGTGAGAGTCATGGTCATCTAATTTAGATGTTCTGTTATTTCTTATTGCTGTTCTGTGTGGCACTCTATTCTTTCTTGTGTGAACTGAAGAATTGCAAGACAAAGGAAATTTGATTATATATATATATATGCGTGTGTGTATGTGTATAATTTAATTATATAAAATTTAAGTATATATGTATGTGTCCATATATATTTAAGTATATATATATATAAGTGTATAGGATACAGATAGATGCATAGATAGATGAACAAATAGATAGACAGATAGATAGATAGATATCCAACAGAGCTAGTGAGGGAAAATCAGGAGTGTAAATAAGCTAGTCTGACATGGGTGCTTGTAATTTTGTTTGTAATAGACATGGAGAATGTTACAGGCTCACGCCTGCAATCCTAACTACTCAGGAGACTGAGATCTGAGTATCTTGGTTTAAATCCAGTCCTGGCACTAAAGATTGTGAGAATCTTATTCCAGAAAACTGGAAGTGGAGCTGTGGCTCAAGGAGTAGGTCAGTAACCTTGAGCTGAGGAGCTCAGAGGCAGCATCCAGAGTTCAAGCCCTAAGACTGAAAAAGAAATCCCAGAAAATATAACAAAACAAAACAAAAGGTTCAAATACATAGCATTCAGTTTAGCATTTATCCTTTTCTTTTGCTTCAGCATTAGACATCTCCATACACAGCTAACGCCTAAACACTTAAAATTACTTTTCCTGTAGCAACAGGCACCTACAGACGCTTGTGAACCACCTTCAGCCTTGTTTCTATCAAATGCTGCAATTCTTCAAGGTAAGCATGCTAATTATTCTAGGAAGCTTTAATTAGATCAATCACGATCCATTTCCAACCCTAACCCCGAGAAATCTTTTGTTCTATCTCTAGTTGACTTTGGCTTGAAGTCTAACCTTCCTCTAATGAGGAGACATCGTCCATATAATCCAGAAATGCATGTACATCTTCTTGCTTTCTTCTCCAGGTACCTACACTCAAGACAGAGCCAACTTTCCAGGTACAATAGTACAAGAAATGGTATCTGAACAATTTGTTGAATTCCTTTTTATTAAACTAGGAGATGATTCCTATTGTGCATCAGAAATTAAACTACTGATACAGAGCATTAACTCACAGGAAATAAGTCGTGATCCCTTCGCTAGGGCTTGTGGTTGAACCATGTCCTGCTGCTGATTCTACACACACTCTACCTATGTATATGCAATCAGTTCCAGCTAATAGGAAGGGTGATGATATCTAAAAGGGTTGTACAAATATTACTAACCAACAGAAAGAAAATTGCACTTCGTGGCTCGTGAACAATGTTTTAAGGTCCTTCAGTGGTGCCTAATTTCAAGTAATATAATTAATAAGAGGTTCAGTGTTATAAGCTACCAGAAACAAAGGAAAGAACCACAGGACTATTATATAAAGTAAAAAGTCCACATTTAAAAAACCTTTGAAGTATATGATGAAGTCTAAATGTTTTTGTAGAGAACATTGTGTGAACACTGACAATCATGTCAGCAAAGTAATTCATTATAAGTTAAGGCAATGGATTGCTAAGCAATTTTGATTTAAAATAAGCATAGTGCCTACAAATAGGTTTAAGTTTTGGCTTCTGTTTTACTATAGATTTGAACTGAAGAAAGTTGGGTTTTAATGGGGCACTTTTTATCTTGCTTTACTGCTGATGTGTTTAATGTAATAGCACTATTTAGTCAAGCTTTGTAAGTATTTTTCTAGAAGATGAGTGTACTCTTGGATTAGTTCTGAGGAACCATTAGGAGAAATGCAGATTGGAACATTACCCTTCTAAGTTTGAAGGGTTGAAAAGATATTTCCAAATTTGGGTTTTCTGGTGAATGAACACATATTCTCCTATTTGTCTCCTGTTCATAAAGAGGCATCTAATAAGATTATCATTTCTTCATCATCCCTTGCCACATTCTTAACTGATCATAATTTCAAATCTGTGGCAGTAAACAGTTTAATGAAAGTAGCTTGATGATGTTGATAATTATTCAGAAATGTGTCTTCTAACACACATTTCTATACCCTTTGCTTTTAATTTACAGAATCTGAAAATCTACCAGATGATAAATAATTGTGGCCTTTTTATTTCAGTACACACAAATGAGGATGAATTCCTCCATACAACCTTTGCCACGTTATTTAAACAACCAAATCATTCTCAATTTTCTGGTATGCATATTTGGTGTGATCTGTACAAACAACCAAATTGAGAAGACTTGGGGCATTGAAACACTGTTTTACAATGGAAAATTTTCATACTTCATCCCCAGAATGGACCATCAAATCAATTAGTTACCTGTGTTTTCGTTTTCACTTAAGTGTTCAATGATCAGGATAATTAGACTGGATTTGCATTGTTATCTTGCTGTAATGAAGCTTCTGTCACCATCTAGGGGCATCTTGAAGACCTGTCATCAGACAACTCCAAGCTCCTCACATTTCTCACATGGCTTAGTCTTTGGTTAAAGGGGTGAGAGTAAATTCTAGGAAGCTTCTAGCTGAAATTTACATCTTTTCTGATGATGTTTGTGGCAGTCAAGCCTTGATTTCCTTTCCTTCTCCTTCTTTCCCCTTCCTTCCTTTCCTCTCCTTTTCCCTCCTCCCCTCTCCATCTTGTGTGAAACTCAGTTCTACTCAAGCAACATGGCAGACTTTTCCAAACCCTTTCACTCAGGTCTTCTATGGGCCAGTGAGAAAAGAAATTTCTGAGTATTTTTTAAAGACTAGATAAAATCCAGGCAAAGAAAGTTTAAGGAACTTAGAAACAGAAAATCTATGAAGAAGAATGTGTGTCATGAATATTCGTACAGATAGAGACACCATGCATTTGTTACCTGGTCACAGCTACAAGGAAGACAATTGTGTGCTGTCCTCTTCAAACATTTCCTTCCCTGTTTATGCCTTTGCTATAGAACAAGTGTTTTTTCCCCTTACTTTTTATCATTCAAGAATGATAACTTTAACATACAAGATTTCACTGGTCATGGATCTTCAGTGAGAAATTAAAAGCACATCTAGATTTGTGAAAAGAGTAGCATTTAAGGCTGCTGCTTAAAACTAGTTTCTACCTTGACCTTGTAAACAGCTGGTTTTTGTTTTTCTTCCACTACACTTTAAACGTGTTTTTTTTATTTAGTATTTCCTCAAGGAGCCAAGTAACCTTACCCAGTGCTATATCGTTTTAAATGATCACAAATACACCATCATTATTTATGGAGTCAAATGCTTACTTTACATTGTTCCCATTATGAGTGTTGATGCATTAGAATGTTGTCCTAAATGAAATGCTTGAGAAGTGTTTTCTTTTCCCTCTGATTTTTGGGTGGGGGAAATGAGAAAGGTAGAGGTAGAATTTGCCTGGTGTGCAGTCTGATGCATACAGAGCTGGCAGTTTTGTGAAGAGTGCATGTCCAGGATGGCGTATTTACAGAGCTAGATAGGAGTGTTGTCTGTGCAATGTTGATCCTCTTTCATATCTGACTCTCATATTTGAATATGAAAGTCATATTTGATTTTAGAACATGAAGTAGGTTCTGAGACTTTTGAGGTTATTGGAATTGAATGAATATATTTTACCCATGAGAAAGACATGAATTTGGGGAGATGGAAAGCAGAATGATATATTTAATCCTCATAACCCCTCCCTGTCAAAGTCACATGTGGAAACCCTCATCTCAGCTCTGAGCATTAGGAATCAGGACCTTCGAACAATGACAAGAAAGAATCCTAATGAATTGGACTACTACACTTACAAAAGAGGCCCAAACAGACTGCTTGTCTACCCTCATAAATAAAAACCCAGGGAACAGGGCCCTCACCCAAGAACCAAGGTATATGGGTGCCTTGAACTTGGATCTCCTAGTCTTCAGCACTTAGGAAGAATAATGATTGGTGCCTGTGTAGCTGGCCAGTTTATGGAACTTGGCCTGTTCCAGGGTTTGGTACCACAATACCTTTTATGAATTTTTAGTAATTTACCACACATAGAAAATACTGTTCATGGGGCCGGGAGTTTGGCCTAGTGGTTAAAGTGCTTGCCTAGCATGCATGGGGACCCGGGTTCAATTCCTCGGTACCACATTTATAGAAAAAAAGCCAGAAGTGGTGCTGAGGCTCAAGTGGTAGAGCTCTAGCCTTGAGAAAGTCCAAGGACAGTGCTCAGGCCCTGAGCTCAAGCCCAGGACTGGCAAAAAAAAAAAAGAAAATACTGTTCATACCTTGGGCTCTCCTGGAAGAGATTTACAATAGAACAAAACCTAGATACATAACGCCATATAGTATGACGCTAAGGCCATATAGTATGACGCTAAACAAAAGGACTTCCAGGATATAGAAACAAAAGCCATATAATGAGTGATTGTTGTCCTTAATGTACTATGTTATCTCTTATCTCTTTTGTTGTTCTTTGGTTATCTCATATTATTACAGTATTTCACTTGGTTATCTGATATATTCTATATATGCTTATTTGGTTATTTGAAATAGGATAAGGAAGGGGGGAAAACAAGATGAGGGCCAGGGGTGGGGGGAGGGAAATGGGGACCAAGACATGGGAAAGGGTATCAATGTTTGTGAAGTAATGCACCTTGTATCTGGTGAATATAATGTAACCCTTCTATTAATTCCAAAAAAAACATGGGAAAAAAAGATGAGAGAGAGAGAGAGAGAGAGAGAGAGAGAGAGAGAGAGAGAGAGAGAGAGAGAGAGAGAGGACAGAGGAAGAGAGAGGAAATATTAATGCCACCAAAGTTATATATATATATATATCCTTTATAGTACCCAGACATTTTTCTTTATGATATGTAGCTTGTCTCTTATATATCTAAAGATATGTCAATGTACAATTATCTTGGATCTATAATGTTCCACAATTGGACTTAGCCTTGAATTGTAACAATTTTTAAGCTATATAGTTAGCATATGTGCCAGGTTTCCCAAATATCAAAATAATTATATGAAAAAAAAGAAAATACTGTTCATATAGTATGAGTGTGAATTCAGTGAATGTATATTTATAGATTAGGTACAAATGTAGTACTTTCAAATTATGACTCTGCTGTTTTTGGTTTAAGTAAAAAGTAAAAAATCCAAGGGAAATAAAACTTTTGTTCTTGTCAGATGGGGGAAAGATTTTTTTTTTAGTAGTGAATTGGTATCATGTTAGAAATTACTTACCATGAAAATGTCTTTCAGATGTCCTACCCCCCAAAGAAAATCTACTGAGAGCTGATTGAGGTTTAAGGACCAACCATTTTCTTTTCCTAAACAAGAAAGGCCCCATAAGAAGTGCTAGCTTAGCTCTGACTCATATGATGCTTCAAAAATATTTCCACAAATAAAACATCTGAGTAATTACCCTTATGAGAAAATAATTGCCTGTGGTATCTGATTGAAATAAGTCATTACTGCATGCACAGTATGCCTTTCTCTCACGTCTTTAAAATTTCACAGTATAAAATGGAAACCGCAGTAATCCATCAAAATATAACTTTCAAATTTGAAGTAAACATATGAATTTCAAAATTTCAAAATATTTATGCAACTCACTACCCACACACCTTTTTTTCAATTATATGTTTTCTATGGCTACAGATTCTGAGTAGTTTCTGGGTAAATTTCACATTTGTTGTAAAAATAGTTAGAAAACTCTAGCACATACAAGAAAATCTTTCATATGAACTTGTATTTTTTCAAATCTATTATGTAGCTAGACTGTGAAATTAGATTGTCTCACTTAAGCAACATTGATGAGTTTCATTTTCATAATTTATAGTCATGACTTAAACTTACACTTACATATGTTATACATATATATTTAACGTTGTGTTTAATATTCCATGTGGAACTGTGCTTAGCTCCCAATATGGACAGTAAATGTTAATCTTAGATGGGTAAATACATGGACAAAATAGATTCATATTTTTCCTACATAATACAGCTTAGCCAGTCACTGAATTTATGAATGGAAACTTATGAGAAATACCTTTTGCTCTGTCATATTGATTTTCTAATTTAGACATCTGCACACATCAATTATATGTTAAACTCTGTACATAATGTTCACATAAGTTGGTAAAAAATTTTTATGACAGTATAATATTTATCTCAAAATAGCTTTCTCCTAAACTAAAAAAGTAATCCGTTTTCACTACTTTTTTCCTTAGTGCTCAAGAATCTCAAGTGGGCCTTTTTTGATAAACAAGAACCTCAAAACTGCTTCCCACAAATGACAGAAAATGTCAACGTGTCTGGCAAGGAGAGCCATCAAAACCAGGCAGTTGTCATTGAAACAGTCAACAGGGAAGTGGGACCTGAGCTTTTGTAGAATCAGAACATTTAAATCCACATTTTAGTCATTTGTTTTCTCTAGTGTATGCTTTTATTAGTTATCTGTAGGCTGGAGAGGAAGGAAAGACAGCCCATGTGTTGCTGAAGCTGCTTGCCCACCATCTGAGTGGTTCTGCGGCAGTCGTGAATGCTCCTCTTACAAATGATTGTTCTGACACAGTGACTGACAGCCCAGAAAATTCTTTCTCACAGGTTTCTGCATCTGCAACGATCTTTTCCTGTCTCCCAAAGTGATTCTGAGTATTTTTGTGTTGATCTGCACATTCTGCTATGGGGAAATCAATCCCACACATTGTGTTTTGATTCTTAAAGTTGTTCACTGACGTGTTCAGGATGAAGAGCAATCTCATATGTCATAAGCAGGAACCAGAAAATGGCACTACCAGCTGCTAGAGATCGGGATGTAGGTGACAGAATGGAAAGCGATAAGGCGGACACAGCTAGGATGCATATTTAAAAAGTTAGTGCTGTCATCTCAAAATTATTCTGGAGTTTGGGGAACATTTAAAATTTGATGTTCAAGTCTTATGAATTGCAATTGCAAGAATTCTAAGGTGACACTTGGCAATAATAATGTTTGTTTTAAGTGAGGAGCCTATAGTTTCTAGACAATAGGATGTGGAAAAAGAGATGGAGTGAGTGATGTCATACAAAAATGCTCAGGGATGATTAAACTTCCTAACCAGTTGTGTTGAAATGAAGCCATAGGGAGGGTTTTCTGGGAGACATTGACTTAATTGGACATTCTTTCAAAGCTATCAGAGAGCAGAAACGCATACACACCAACCAAAATTCCAGGTGCACTGAACAATTCTTCAACTAAAACCTGCTTGATACTGATCAGTAATGGTTAGGCAGTTGGGCATAAAACAATATCATCAAGCATGCAAAGGTAAACAATAGAGTAAGAAAATCTAAAATAATAGCTAATCACCAAGATTTAAGGAAATAATAAAAGGAAAGACAAGACTGCAAACATCTTATGGAATTCTGAGTAATATGACATATACAAATTGATACTTTCTGAATAATAATTTCTTTCCATTTCTCTTAGTTATCTAAGAGCTTGTGGTGCATTTTATGATTTTAGTTTGAGAGATCTCTATTTAGTTGATGGAAGTGTTCCTAGACATTAACATTCTTCTTGTCTTCGCTGTGCCTCCAAGTTTTTGGCATGCTGTGTTTTCATGTTCATTAGATTCTAGGACTTTTGGTATTTTTCTTATTCTCTCTTTAATAACCCATTCATATTCAGCAATGTGTTGTTCAACCTTCATGAGTTTGAATATTTTCTGTAGTTTATTTTGCTATTGACTTCTAATTTTATTTCACAATAATCTGAAATGATATAGAGAGCTATTTCAATGTGCTTATATATTGTTTTCAGATTTGCTTGTTGACCAATAGCAGAGTAGAGAATGTATCAAGTTCTGCTGAGAAAAATGTAATGTATTTTACACCCACATAGTTCACTATCGAGTCATTTAAATGAAATTTCCTTGTTGAGATATTTCCTGGATAATCTATCCACTGGTGCAAGCCATGTTTTTAAACTGACATTGTGTTGAGGTTTTGTTGTGTTTGACAATGCTAGGTGTTATAAAATTTGGAGTATAGATGTTATGAATTTTTATGTATTTTTCCATATAATTTTTATTGTAATTAGTAGAAGGGTTACATTACATTCATCAGATGGAAGATGCATTACTTCACATACATTGATACCCTTTCTCATGTCTTGGTCCCCATTTTCCTTCCCCTCATCCCCACCCCCATCTTGTTTCCTCCCCTTTCCTATCCAATTTCAAATAACCAAATACGCATATATCCAATATATCAGATAACAAAGTAAAATACTTATGGAACGTTCCCTTTATTAATATGAATTCACCTTCTTTATTTCTTCTGAATAATCTTGATTTGAAATCTACTTTACCAGAAATAAGCATGCTTATTCTTGTCTGCCTATAGTGTTTATTTTACTTGGAAGATTGTTTTTTGGTCTTTCATGGGATTTGAAATCTGAGCCTGGGCACTGTCCCTGAGTTTTTCAGCTCAGAGCTAGTGCTCTACCACTTAGAGCCACAGCAACCACTTCTGGTTTTCTGTTGGTTAATTAGAGATAAGAGTCTCCGGGGTTTCCATGTTCAGGCTGGCTTTGAAACATGATCCTCAGATCTCAGCCTCCTGTGTATCGAGGATTACAGGTATAAGCCATCGGCACCTGGAAGTTGGAATTTTTTTTAGCACTTATGAGGAATTATTTGTTTGGTCAGTAAGATGTGATTCTGATGGGCAACAGATACTCAGATCGTGCCTTTTGAACAAATTTGGTATTCTTTGTCTTTTGATTGGAGAACAGAGTCCATTAATATTAGTGTTAAAAATAGAAAATATGCAGTAGTTCCCATCATCTTTTCTCACGTATAGCTTTCTATCTTTCCCTGTTTTCCCAGCACTATATCTTTTCTCCACTGATCTCATGTTCATTGTGATATTCTATGCGCAGGGTGTCTTCAAAAACAAAGGTTGACAAGGATGCAGAATACAAGGGGCCCTACTACACAGTTGCTGGGATTTAAAGTCCATTCTGCTGCCCTGTAGGGAGGACTGGAGATTTCATTTACACAGAGTCAAACACTAAAAACAGAATTATCCTCTGATCTAGCAATACAGCTCTTGTGCATGTATTCAAAAGTTCTGTGGTGGGCCATTGAGATGGCTTGCAAAATGAACCACAGTGTTCCTCCAGGTGGAAGGACTCGGGAATCTTCCCCTGGGCTGTGCAGGTATCTGACTCTACATTTATAACTGCTGTAGAGGCCCACTGACTTTCCTTTCCACCTCCCACCATCACTGTGGCTCTTGTATGAATATACTCTATGATTCTTTCTCCACATTTTTACCATAAGCATTGGGGGCTCCATAACTGCCAAAATGGCCCGGCACAGTGGCTCACACCTGTAATCTTAGCTACTTGGGAGTCTGAGATCTGAGGATCATGCTTCACAGCCAGACTGGGAAGAAAAGTGAGAGTCTGTTATCTGCAATCAACCAGTAAAAAACTGAAAGTTGAGGTGCTGAAGTCTACCCGCATCTTTTTTTGTTTGTTTTGTTTTGTTTTAATGTAGCTCCTCTTTCTTTTGGAACACGATTCAGTACTCTGAACATTCCAAATGGAATTTTAAAGACTTTTTAAATTTAATTAATACAACAAGAAAAAAAATTATGCCATAACGGCACCCTAAATTAGTAATTTCGTTTTTATGTCTTTCACATAAGACATATGTTAGGCATTTAATGATCTTATGCAAGGACTTTGGGATCTTTAAATTTAATGCACAGGTTAAATGATATATTTTAAGGTATAGATTTTGCTTTTATTTTTAGTGTGGGGAAGGGTGACTCTGCTAAAAACAAAAATGCAAAACTATAGAGCAAAACGTTTTCAGACATTTCACAAAATACCCTGTCATAGGGTTTGTACTGCCAACAGAGCCTCTGGAATAGTAGCGTTGATATTCACTCATTTGTATTAATCATTAGCATTAGTCTAAGTAATGTTCTTTTGCCAGAAGAAATAAATTATTATATTTCTTAATAATGACCAACTTTTATGTTTTTCAATTGTCTGTACTGTGCTTAAGTAGTTGTTCAAAGGGTTTTTCACCTCCATATGTTAGCTTCTGATCCACATCACCCAGCATTGTTCTCATTGTTATCAGTACACACCGTGTAAGATCATAATCCTTTACCAGCTCTTTCGCACCCCTGTGCTTGTTACTGTGGTGAAGCTTCTAGAAAGGTTGGGCATTCCAGGCCCTTTACTTTCTATTTCCATCCCTCTGAGGTTATCCAAAGTTCACTTGCCTTCTCACTTAAGTTTCTAAACCAGATGAATTATGTTTTCTATAATTGAGCTAACCAGAGTTAATTGCCTAATAGAATAAGCCTACAGTAGCAGGGGAAAAAAAGAATTAATTGCTTGGAAAAGAATGCATTGTATATTTCAGTCACATCTACACAATCATGCTTCAAGAAGTCCCAGATAAAGAACTTTCTTACAGTGACCAGAGGCTATAGCCACTGCAAGGCAAGTGCTTGGAGTATGTATGGTGTTTTGATTCCCATTTCATTTGGCCCTGCTGGCAACTTTGAGCCTGTGATGTCACAGGATCACATGGCAAAAAGTATACAATGAAAGCAAACTACTCAACAGGCCAAAGCAGACAATGGGGGAAGGGAGACTGGATCCTACTCTGCCCTATATCTTCCGTTTACATCCAATCACCTGACTCCTTCCACAAGGCTCCTCTTACTAAAGATGCCACAGCCTATTCACCGCACTGCAGGTAGGCCTACAAGTGTCACAAATACATCATAGGGAGACTTTCCAGATGCAGAGCAGAGCAGAGCACAGCACAGCACAGAGAGAGTGCGCTGATCAGGAGCCCAGAAAGACCCCACATTTCCACCTAGAGCAAGTAAGGAAATGGATGTGGCATTTCACCCTCTGTTCAACTCACTGCCTTCCCACGATGGAACTTCAGCTTTTCCTAGTGCTAGCATGGCCTCCCCTGAAAAATCTGGCCCCTCACCTTCATCCATCTGAACCACAAATCCTCAGCAGATCTCCACCAGCTCTGGCATCTTTTTACGTCTCTATTCATACATCACATTTTCCATTTCCTTAGCACTGCGTTTCAAATTAAACTCCCAATTACACGTTTTGATCCTCTCTCTGGAGCAGGATTTGTTTTCCTCGTAGAACTTATGGCAACCCAATATAAACATGTTCCTTCGTTATTTCTCTTATTTGTCCCTGTAGAGCGGCAGCTCCCTGAGAACAAGGCTGTCTGCATCCTGTCTCACGCTTGTCTCTATCCTCAATGCCTAGGACAGCATTTGACTTATCACAGGAGCTCCACACGTTGGTTAGATAGCTGAATGCATGTGGTGAATATGGAAAGGTCTTAGGAGAATTGCTACAAATAGGAAAGATTAGGAAGGAGAAGTTTATGAATCCAAGCAAACCTGTCACGGTATATCAAGATGGGAGATGCTTATCGTAATTCAGTTCTCATGCATGCATCATCAGAAGCAGTGTGAAAACAAAATTGGACACCAGGTCCCCAGGGAAAGAGTGCATTCATTCAGCACCTAAACACGATTCTAACTTTCCCTGACCCAGGCCTTAGTTGGCCTCGATCATCACAGGCTGTAAAGCAGGCGTGATCTCCAAGCCCATTGAAGTCTGGTATACAAGTGGGAGAAAAAATGAGACTAATATTCTCTCCCCCCACACACACTGAGCTTTCTGTCTTGTTTTTACTCCCTCGTATTAACTTTCTGTGCTGAACTATTGCTCCCTGGAGAGTGCCCAAAAACCTGCAAAGAGATGAAAACGAATACAATCAGAGGCCCCCCTCTACTTCCTGTTACATCAGTTGTATACACCATGTGTGGTGCCTTTTCTGTACCCCACAACTACATGCATTAACTTTTTGACTCCTTGTGGAAAGCTGTTCCCTTCCTCATTTCCTGGTGGATTATAATTCATTATTCAGTAACCTCTGAAGAATGAAATGCGTCTCATGAACTCTGTATTGATTCTTATCAGTTTCACGTATTTCATTACATTGGCTCGTTTCCACAACCAGTGTGTACTTCAGGTTATGATGAACTCAAAAACAAGAAATATGCTCTCTTTTCTTTGTTTGCATGGAACTAGTCATATAATCACAGGCATTCAGTTGAATGGGTGGTTATCATCAGGAGACAAGATGATGTTTATAAATGTACAATGAATGAAAAAATAAATGAATAAAGCCACTTTTAAAGAATTGGAATGAAGACAGCAGCTCGCTTATAAATCTTGCTAGAAATCACATTGGAAAAGCCATGTATGTTTGCTAGGATAAAAGACAACATTTTCTGAAAGGAAAGACAGCTAGCCGTAATCGGAGGAGTGGAGGATCTGTGAGTAGAAAAGATGTCAAACTAAAGCAAGAAATGCAATGTGAAATCCAGTGGACTTTAGTTTCAGGGGCAGGCATCAATGCCATTTTAGGAGCCAGGAAGGCAGTGTGCTGGTCTGGGGAACTATTTAAAACCGAGGTTAGAATTGCTCCAGGTGACTCTGTAATTATACCCAAATTCAAAGCCCTTATTCAGTATAATCATCAGCTAACAACAGGGACGATGGGAAACAGAGAAAGAAGACAGAGGTACAGACTGGGGTGGCTGTAAGCATAACTTCAATGATTCAGGTCCTTAATATTCAAAGCACCATGCATGTTTGGAAAGGGGTCATGGAAGCTCTTTTTTAAAATAATAATAATAATAATAATAGTAGTAGTAGTAGTAATTTTTACTTTTCCTTTTTCTCTGGAATATATTTATACCCCAATTCCAGTTTGCCAATGGGAATGTCCTCCTTTATCTATTTAAAATATGGAGTAAAAAAGTGCTTACAATCTATGCATTTATTAATATATACTTGTTTTATTATTAGTATTACAATGAAAGAAAGCTCCTACTTTTTTAAATCAATAGAATGAACGATTCAAGTATGATGCTATTCATATTGTCTGATTGTTTCCTTTGTAAGTTTTCAGTTGGGACATAGAGCTCTCTGGGAAAGTATTCACTTGTCAGAATAAAATGACATTGTTCCCAAATGCATATCTTTACAAATAGGTTCTTAGAATTGCTATTAATTTATTAGACAATTAAATACAGCAAATGAAATGCAGGTTGTATCTAGATTCACATAATTTTTTAATGATACTCATACCTTTTCCTTCACATACAAAAGTTTTTTAAAGTCTATAGAGATATCTTGAAACATATTTATGCAGATTTCTTTTATATTTATGGAAAGGGATTGCTTGTTCCCCCAGGTGGTTGTAAAACTGCAATTTCACTTTGACATGATACAAATTGGTTTAGAGAAAACAAATTATTCTAAAGTCTTTAAAAACCAGAATGATGCTGTTCGAGCTGTGTTACAACATAAATAAATCTAGAAGATGGTGACTTTTATCTCTCCAGAACTCGATGGGTTTGTCTTGGATCATGTCTCTGAATTTGGGTCACTATTTTTATCCAGGGATGATTTTTGACTTGTATAAAGACATGGAAAGCAAGAACCACCATAAGATAAGAATTAGTGTACAATATTTTGAAATGTATGTTTATACAGATCATGAAATAAAAGTATTTTTCCAAGAAAAATGTTTCCTTTTTCATGCTGTTGTGAGAAAAAAGAAACTTTTTTAAGGCAGCAAGTGGGTTTTTTTCTATTTTTTAAAAATTAATGTATAGAGGGGTTACAGTTACATTCTTTAGGTAGTGGGGGCATCACTTCTTGCACATTGATACCCCTTCTCATGTTTTTGTCTCTGTCTCTCTCCCCTCCCCCCCATCAATCAGCAAGTGGGGTTTATACCTCAGCCCTCCTCCTAGCTCTCCTGTGAATAGGGAATTGGGCAACATCAGTAAATTATAAGTTTAAGAGCATACTTTAAAAAATATACTTTATTGAAGTTAAGGTATATTACAAGCAATACAGAAATTGTAAGCCTCCAGCTAAAGGGCTTTTGAATGATATAACCATTAAATGAGTATGCCAATAATGATAAGATGTGATTAATATCCCATAGACCCTACTCACACCCAACTCAAAAGTCATCCTGATCTTTAGAGATTAGCTTTGCCTGCTCTGGGATGTCAGTTCTAACAGAAATTACAAATTGTGTTCACCTATTTATGAAGCCTTAACCAAGAAGTATCAACATGGAGTCAAAGGATTTGATCAGTCCTTTGATCAGATCTTGTTTTAACAGAAATGAATTTTTCTTGGTTATTAAAATAACAGACAGTTGGAAATGAAGATTCTGCTTTCATGGTAGCCAAATGATTAATTCAAAATTGGTTTTTTTTCTACACTAATACATTTTTCAGAGGAGAGGCCTAAACCCTACCTGATTCCCCTAACAAGCAATGAAGATACTGGATTATTGAAACGCAAAAAGTATGACAGATCGGGAAAGAAGGAATCTTGATAATTAGCAATTGCATGTAGTTAGAAGGATATATATATATAAATATATGTAAAATAACCTATTGAACGTTGGTTAAAGCATAATGCTTATTCTTAAGAGTTTTTTTTTAATTCTCTGTAATGTTGTCCAACAGTTTAAAGTGTTTAATGAGTTCTTACTGGAAATTAACTATTTTAGGAAATGATAATGGTCTTAATCATGTCACTAGAGGAGATACCAGTTAGAAAAGTTGTCAGGAAATGTTTTTACTTTTGTTATAAACCAAATTGAATTTACTATTGAATAAAGTAAAAGATTTGTCAATCTATTCTGTTTTCCCTTCCTGATAAAATTATGTCTTATCAATTCTTTATAAAGAAACTTATTCTTTCTCTGGCTAAGATAGCTAGGAATAGAAGGGAAATAGTTCTAAGCCACCTGGGAAGTTCGGCCCCCCACACTGTGAAGTTGTCCACTTCTAAGAGCAGGACGCATTCTTGGACACACATCAGGAGATGATGCTGCCGTTTAGATGTCATAGAATGTACTCACACACAAGAGCAGGCCTGCCACACACCACCTTACTGACCACATTCACACAACTGCCTTCACAGCGGGCGACTGACTGTGCCTCCTCCTAACCTCAGGAAGGCCAGTATCATGTCCTCTCTCTAACTCTAGCTCACCTGTTCAAGATCCCACTTCCAGAGGGAAAATGGAAACACGGCTAAGGACTCTCAAGTTCTATGGAAGTATGCATTTGCCTGGACTCTCTTTCCAGATAAAAGGAGTTTAATGTGTACAGAATACAAAATGTAAACTTGGGAGAGGTCTATGTCATAGATTATCCTCACCAGAGCATTGATGTGCATAGTGCAGCCGAAGGTTCAGCGTTGATGGTTCTTGAAGGATGGGCTGAATTCCCTCAGGGATTTTTTTGAAATTCAGATTCATAGGACCCAGTATGAATCATTGAATAGCTGAGTATTTGTATCTGAAGAGTACATTTTCACATACTTTTGGGATAATGTGTATATATAATGAGATCTAAGAAACACGGGTAGAGTTTTACAGTGCATGAAGGGCAGAACCATAGTGCCTGTTAAGATCCAAACAGTACTTCATCGAAAACTGATTTTGAGCTCTGACATAAGCAGCTAGTCCTGGGCTTGTAGAAAACATTGTAAGTCAGAACTCCTCACTAGGGTTCTTGTGATAAAGCACATTAAAGCCTGTTATGCAAAACGTTCATGCACTATTTCAATATTTTAATATCTTAATAAACTCAAATATTGAATATGAATAAACATTATTTTCTCAACTTGTTTTAGCATTTAAAAATACATGAAGCAGAAAAGGAAAGGTGATGGAAAGCTCATATAAATATGATACAGCAAATTACAGTTTGGCAAAGATGATTTCATACAGGATTCAAAGTAGATGCAATTAGTGCTACAAATTAGAAGTTGCAAATGATGATTTAACAAACACATGATTTACCAAACAAATCAGAGAAGAGAAAAAAAAGTTTCCAATGAATTTAAATCTCTAAATGTAGATTTAATCTTGTGAGAAGGAATTCTCAGGAGAAAACACAAGTTGCTATTCATCTTTCCAAAAACCTAGAGAACACAGAAGTTGAGACAGTTACCAAGGAAGATAAGAGAATCAATTTATACAAACTAAGTGCAAGAGGACCGCATCCAGTGCTTTCCCGATTTTATATATCAAATCAAGTTAAATGAGACCCATGCTGGCTGTATGCCCCCATGAGCAAGCAGCACTTGCGTTTTGTTTTGTTTTTGCTTTTTTTTTTAGTCCATAACTGGGGCTTGAACTCTGGGCCTAGGCTCTGTCCCTGAGTTCTTCAGCTCAAGGATAGGGCTCTACCACTTGAGCCATGGTGCACTTCCAGTTTTCTGGTGGTTAATTGGAGATAAGAGTCTCATGGCCTTCCATTCTCTGGCTGGCTTTGAACCTCAATCCACCTAAGTACCTAGGATTATAGGCGTGAGCCACTGGTGCCTAGCAACACTTGTATTTTTGATGCAAGTTGTAGGTAGAAGATGATGAACTAGATAAGCGAAGAACAACAGTTGGCTCAAAGCATGTAAAGCTTTGGGGAGTGAGGTGTACCTATCTAAGTATCTTCCATTTTAAGCATAAAGTTAGGTGAAAACTATTTTAGTTTGCCTAGCCCATAGGCACCAATCAAGCTTGCATTACATAACAGCAGTTGTGTAGAAGCGTGGTATGTGGAATGAAGAGAGAAATTCAATACATAATGTACTTATTTTTATCAGATATTAAGGAAATGTGATACATGCAATGCAATATTTATTAGTGCTCTAGGATATTAAAAGTGACTTACCCACATACTTCTCAGAGCATTCTTTAGTACTACTCTGAGCTGGAAATTGCCTCTTTCCATTTTCCTGCTAAGGAGCAAAATGAGAATCTCAATGACATGACCAAGGTCATTCAGCCTTGAAGGGGCCTTGTTGGTAACAGAGTTCCCCTCAGACTTCCTTCTATGTCGTTAACATTAACATCTCCCCATTAACATTTATATCGTAATAAGCAAATAAGGAAGCTCTCTGGGCACATGAAGTTAAGGGATAATGTGTTAAATCGTATAATTGCATCTCTAAAGAAAATGAGTTCAAATTTGTTCCACAAAAAAGGAAGGATCGAGGTCAGTTTTGCACACACCTATCACTGCAGGCTCGGCTTCCCACTTGACAATCCCTCGTGCCCCACCATCCCTCAACAGCTGCACTCTAGTATTTGAAGTGACACTTTCAAAAAGAGCAACGACACAGGAAGATGGGAACTTTCTAAAACAATTAGGCCAAAGCAAATCTCGGTGAGGGGTATCTACTGTCACAATAGCAGCACGAGGGATGACGAGAGGCTGCCTCTGCCTCAGTGGTGCAGGGGATTGGTCTTCAGTCACATGCGTTTATGAGACAGTATGGGTTGAAAAGGAGTGCTATAGACTGAATATTTATGTGGGCCCCAAATATATATGAAAATTCCCAGTCCCCAGGATGACAACTTTATTTGTAAGAGGTTGCTTTGGGAAGTGGCTGCTTGAAATGAGGTCACATGGAAGGGGATTATAGAATCCAATTAGCAGGGCAGACAAGAGGTCATGATCTCTGCAATGTCAGGTTATGGCAAGAAGGCAGTCACTAGCAAATCAAGAAGCCAGGCCCCCCAAGAACTCCACTTCACTGACACTTTGACCTTGAAGTTGCCAGATTCCACAACTGGGTGAAATGCCTTGGGCTTGGTCAAGTGGCAAAGTTTAGGCTATCTTACAATACTTAGCTGGAATAGGCTGAGACAGGGAGGCAAAATAAAGCAAAACAAAGGACACATTCTTTTCTGTGTATAGTTTCATCAGCAGCACATTTTCTCCCTGTGTCATTAGGACAGCTTTGGAATCCATGGTGAGTGGTGGAGAGAAGCTGTTGTAAGATGATGAGCAGAGAGAGGTAGAGACAAGATGCAAGAGACAAGAACATACTTCAAGTTGAAAGTGATGCCATGATACATTTTATGCAGCTCCTCTCCAGCAGAGCTTTGCATCTCTCCTAGGGACCTGTATGTATACAGGAGAGCATGATCTGTATTCTGCTATAAGATAAACCACCTGGACAGTCTGAAGAAATGGTTCCCTAACTCTTCTCAGGGATCCCAAAACATTGACTTTCACAGTTGTAAAACATCTGGCAGCTTTTTGACTCAAAGAACATAGAGATTTTACTCCCACAAAATTTCTATTCAAACCAGGTACTGGTGGCTCACACCTGTAATCCCAGCTACTCAGGAAGCTGAGATCTGAGGATCACAGTTCGAAGTCAGCAGAGGCAGGAAAGTCCCTAAGCTCATCACCAATTAATCACAGTAAATCTGGAAGTGGTGCTGTAGCTCAAGTAGTAGGGTTCTAGCTTTGAGGAAAAAGAAGCTCTGAAACAGTTCCTAAGGCCAAAATTCAAGTTCCAGGACTAGCAGAAATAAAAATATAAAAAAGCATAAATAAAAACTTATACTCAAAAACTATGCATCTTAATTTGTACAAAAATTCTGGCATTAATTTTAGCTTCACATGGCTCATAGCAGCAGCATTGATTTAACATGATTAGTGTCAAGGAGTAAAATCTGATTTGATCCTATGATTGTGGTTTGCTTATACTCAGATGCTGAAGAAACCTAATGTTTTCACTGGTTAGTAACCAGTTTTTCTGCTGGTTGTTCAGAGTAGTTTTTAAGAAATTACAGAAAATTATCACATTTTACTTGGTAACTCATTCGATATCTAAATAATGTATGTTTTCAAACTGAGTTAGAGACTTCTCTAGTTGACCTAAATTAGTTACATATTGAGAGATTTCACTGTTACAGCTCCACATTTTTTAGACTGCACTGAAAGCACTCAGTTACTCTATCATGCCTCCTCTCACAAATAGATCCATAACAGATTTTTCAGTTCCATTTCCATAGTTGTAAGTACATGATTTCAATAGTCTTAAACCTCTTCTGGCCTCCCTTTCAGCCCAATCCAATCCCCTTCCTCCTCTTTCCCCCACTGATAACTATTTCTCTTTCATCACCAATACAGGTGGAAGAAGAGAAATAGCAGTTGTCAATCACATCCAATAGAGGTCCAAATTCAACAGCCCATAGGGATGTATGGATATCCAGTTTTCCCAGTACCATTTGTTGAATGGACTGTCTTTTCTCCCTTAACTCTCATCAAAAATTAGTTGACTGTAGGGACGTGGGTTTTTACTTGCATATGAAATTTTCCATTGATTTCTGCAATTCTGTGAGGACTAATACTGAGGTGTTCATAATAACTTTGGATAATGGGATTGTTCAATGGTAAATTTGTTCACATTTTACCTCTCATGGTAGGATTGTTCTTTTCATCAATTCAGATGGATATTTTTGCTTGATGTACTAGTCTAGTTCAGAAATTTTTGTCCTTCAGGACTTCAAGGACATATCTTTCTATGCCCTCTTGCCATTATTGTTTACCACGAGAAATCAAATTTCATTTGAATGAGCCTGCCACTGTAGGTCAGTTGCATGTTTTCATTGCAGCTTTCAGTGACTCATTATTTATTTTGTAAGTTTAGTATTTTTTTTACTATCATGTGTCTAGGACAGGTTATTTTTCTTTTTTGGTCTTGTCTATAGTTCTGTAGACCTCATTCATAGGAATGAAGCTCTCTGGTTTCTAGAGGCCTCTGGTTAAAGGCCTTTGCCATTATTTTGTTGAATAAGTTCTCAATGTCTTTAACATTTATTTCTTCTTTTTCAGACGACTCCATCATATGTTGTCTTGATCTTTTGATGGATGCTGAGAGGTCTTGTAAGCTTGTGGCTATGTTACATCAGTTTCCTCTGTTTTATTTTCAATCTCTTCTACTCTGTTTTCAGTTCATCACACTCTATTACATAGACTTTTGAATGAGTTTTTAATTTGTGCTCTTATTTTTTACATGTCTTCATGTATTCACTTAACATCCTATATTGTTGTCTTTATTTGTTCATTATGATTTTTAGTTATTTTTCTTTGTTTTCTCTAGCTATTGGCCCAACTTCTGCTAGAGTTTTTATCATTTTATAACACATGTACTTTTATTTTACTGACAATTCTTACTTTATTAAGTTCAGTTTTAATCTTTTATAGTCTTTACTTTCTTTTTTTTGCCAGTCCTGGGCTTGAGCTCAGGGCCTGAGCACTGTCCTTGGACTTTCTCAAGGCTAGAGCTCTACCACTTGAGCCTCAGCACCACTTCTGGCTTTTTTCTATGTATGTGGTACTGAGGAATTGAACCCGGGTCTTCATGCATGCTAAGCAAGCACTTTAACCCCTAGGCCAAACTCCCGGCCCCTATAGTCTTTACTTTCTAAGCCTCTTACTGTGGTGTCACTGGCTTGGGAGCGTGCCATGTTGTCTTGTTTATTCATGAACATCGAGATCTTTCACTGGGATTTATGTCTCTGTGTTTATTGTCTGGGAAGGTTTTAGTCTCCTGAACAGAAGCATTTCACTTGTATGTGTAGTAGGCAGGAAATAGGGGCTATGGGAAAGAGATGGAGTGAATACTCAGACTAAAGCACGTGATTGGGTTCATATATAATGGTTTTGATGAAAGGGTCAGAGGTGAAAATAATAATAACAATAAATCTCTAGGAATCACTGGAAAGTGATCATGAGTCCATGCTAGAATGGTGAAACTGGAGAATATTTTGAATATTTTGGCACATCTGTCTGTAGGTGTGATTGCCCCCAGAATACTCTATTAAGGTAGGGCTTCAGCGTTGGAGCTGACAATGCCTATGTGGTTTGGCTGAGCAGGGCTTTCCCACAGGGACCTGGCTTTCGATCCTAGCCGCTCCTCTCTGGCATGGCGGCCGAGTTGATCACTGGGAGCTGTTGGCGCCACTGTGGCAGGCCTAAGCTGGGTGGCTTGGCCCCCTTGTGCATCAGCAGTCTGGGCCCTCAGGCAGTGTCATGCTGCACTCTCCTTGCAGATTGCTTCTCTGAGGTTTCTTGTGTTTCATGGAGTCCTTAGTTTTTCTTGTCTTCTTTTCTTCTCCTGCTTAGACTCTGCTGCTGGGTTTCGGTTCATTTATGAATGAATATGTGCATTGCTGTGATTTATCTTAGATTAGAATAGCAAGTTGTGTCTTGAGGCATTTCCATACATTCAACACTGCATTTTTATTATTCCCATTGCTTTCCTCCCTCTACCCACAGCTGAAAGTGCATTTGGCGGTTTCATTACTCTGTCTTCATGTTTGGTTCCTTTTCACCATCCATCCTGTATGTAACCCTTCCTAAATAGCCCTGTTTTTGCCACTTATATCTGGATCCAATTATTTCATCATCATCACCATTATCATCATCACCATCATCACCATCATCATCACAACCATCACCATCATCATCATCACCATCACTATCATCATCATCATCACCATCATCATCACAAGCATCATCACAACCATCACCATCATCATCATCATCATCCTCACCATCATCACAATCATCATCACAACCATCATCATCATCATCATCATCATCATCCTCACCATCATCATCACACTCATCATCATCATCATCATCATCATCATCATCCTCACCATCATCATCACACTCATCATCACCATCATCATCACCATCATTATCACCATCATCATCACCATCATCATCATCACAACCATCATCACCATCATCATCATCACCATCATTATCATCACCATCATCATCATCATCATCATCATCATCATCATCATCACAACCATCATCCTCATCATCACCATCATCCTCATCATCATCACCATCATCATCATGATCATCACCATCATCACCATCATCATCACCATCATCACCATCATCATCATCATCATCATCATCATCACCATCATCACCATCATCATCACAACCATCACCATCATCATCATCATCATCCTCACCATCATTATAATCATCATCACAACCATCACCACCATCATCATGATCATCACCATCATCACCATCGTCATCATCATCACCATCATCATCACAATCATCATCACAACCATCACCATCATCATCATCATCATCATCATCATTGTCATTACAATCATCATCACAACCATCATCATCATCACCATCATCATCATCAATCATCATCATAGTCATCATCACCATCCACACCATCATCGTCATCACCATTATCATCATCACCATCATCATCACAACCATCAGCAGCAGCAGCACCATCATCACCATCATCAGCACCATCATCATCACAACCATCATCACAACCATCACCATCATCATCATCATCACCATCATCATCATCACAATCATCATCACAATAATCACAACCATCACCATCGCCATCATCATCATCATCACCATCATCACCATCATCATCACCATCATCATCACAACTATCATGATCATCACCATCACCATCATCATCACCATCATCATCATCATCATCATCACCATCAATATCATCATCACCATCATCATCATCATCATCACAACCATCACCGTCATCATCATCATCATCATCACCATCATTACAATCATCATCACAACCATCATCATCATCACCATCATCATGATCATGATCATCATCATCATCATTATCACCATCAACATCATCATCATTACCATCATCACCATCATCATCATCATCCTCACCATCATCATAATCATCATCACAACCATCACCGTCATCATCATGATCATCATCACCATCACCATCATCATCATCATCACCATCATCACCATCATCATCACAACCATCATGATCATCACCATCACCATCATCATCACCATCATCATCATCACAACCATCACCATCATCATCATCATCATCATCATCATCACCATCATTACAATCATCATCATAACCATCACCATCATCATTATGATCATCATCATGATCATGATCATCATCATCATCATCATCATCACCATCACCATCATCATCATTACCATCATCACCATCATTATCACCATCACCATCATCATTATTACCATCATCACCATCATTATCATCATCCTCACCATCATCATAATCATCATCACAACCATCATCATCATCATCATCATCATCACCATCATTACAATCATCATCATCACCATCATCATCATCATCATCATCATCACAACCATCACCATCATCATCATCATCATCATCATCATCATCACCATCATTACAATCATCATCATCACCATCATCATCATCATCATCATCATCTTCATCACCATCATCATCATCATTACCATCATCACCATCATCATCATCATCCTTACCATCATCATAATCATCATCACAACCATTACCATCATCATCATCATCATCATCATTACAATCATCATCACAACCATCACCATCATCATTATGACCATCATCATCATCATCATCATCATCACCATCATCATCATCATCATCATCATTACCATCATTACAATCATCATCACAACCATCACCATCATCATCATTCATCACCATCATCACCATCATCATCATCATCCTCACCATCATCATAATCATCATCACAACCATCACCATCATCATCATTCATTACCATTATCATCATCATCATCATCATCATCCTCACCATCATCATAATCATCATCACAACCATCACCATCACCATCATCATCACCATTTTCATTACCATCATCTTCATCACCATCATCATCATACCATCATCATCATCTACTCCACGATGAACGAGAGTAAACAATATCTAGCTTGTTGAGTTTAGCTTATCTTGCACAACATATATATGATATATCCCTGATCAACTTCTAATATCCCCGTGGCAGTATTAAAGCAAACCCTTGAACCCAAAATGCTTTGTCTCCAATCTGTGCAGACCAAAGAATGCTATCATTAAAATTACCTAAGTCTATCTCAGAGGGATTTTAGAAATAGTTAGTTGAAAGTTTTCATAAAAATATGTAAAGACAGCAAATTGAAAAGCATATTGAAAAGAGTGCTATTTATCATTGATAATTATTGTTAATTTAGCTCTCCAATTAAAAAAATCAGTACACCTTATCTCATTTGTCAATAAGTCATGCAAAGTCACCACTTTATAGTCCCTAATTTAAAAATCAGAAAAGTCCGTGATGTGTCTAGTGTTGCAAACAAAGAAATGCGGCCATCTGAATATGAGCACAAGCCTCTAGAAAATGAAGCATCCTCTTTCCCCTAACGCCTTCCTAAAGTTCCTAGCATTCCTAAGCATACTTATCCCATCTTATTTCATCCACAAGATGAACATCTGATCACGCATCCCCTGTCCATGGAAGGAAGGGTTCCACTCTAATTGTTCTACTTAGGGTCATGAGTGAGATAAATGTAGCTGGGTGTTTGCCTCTATGGACTCAAAGCATGGAAGTGGTGGGAATTAAGTGGGTATGGTACAGAAAGCTTGTCTTGCAAGGCCCTGATTAACAGGTGGCATGTATTATGATGATTTACTTTTTTTCTCATGTTCACAATTTTGTAAAATGATAAAGATTGTTTGCTACTTTTCTTCTACTAGTGGGAAAAAGTAAAGAAAAAGAAACACCTGCTAAGCATGCTGTTTTCACTCAATTTGTCTAAGTCAAGTCATATTGATTTTGTGCATTTGTGTCTAGCCAGACAGAACTGGGTGATAAGGAGCTAATGCCAGACATTAAAGACTGCGAGACTCCAATTAACCACTAGATCATCAGAAGTAGCTCTGTGGTCATTGAGCTGAAGAGCTCAGATATAGCTCCCAGGCCCACAGTTCAAGCCCACCCCCGACTAAAAAGCATAGAGACATAATATTGGATAATGTTTTCTTCTAAGCCACCATTTCACACTTTGTGTTTAAACATTCAATATTGGTAAACTATTGCATATTCTCATCCCTCCAAAATTCTTCTTTTTTCTTGTGTATTTACTCATTGATCAACAGAATTCAAAAACACTTTTTGCATTTTTCTTTCAGTCAACAAGCCTTGGCTTAACATCGACACTCCTGTGGCATGTGACCATGTGTGGATTCATGAGGAGCTCAGGCTTTCTTGTGTAATAGAGAAGCTGTGTTCAACTCTGGGAAAAGTCTCAATTTCTGTCTCCAGAGCTTTTCATTTCAGCCACACGGCCATCACTCTGTGGCCAGACTCCTATGTTTCCTCCATGACCGTGTAAAATCGTGCTCATCAAAATAAACTGCAATAAACAAGTTTTTCTCATGTGCTGTTTTCAGGTGTTTTTTTTCTCTTTCTATTTTTCCCTGCTTTGGTTTATTCCCTGCTGTCACTGTTGTTTTTTTTTCTGTATCCTTTGTCTTATATATAAGTTTATCTGACTTGGAGAAGGGAAGGGGAATCTAGAAACAGTGAAAAGACAAAGGGAGAACCAATGAATTAGGGATACTCACCAGACACTACATTGGAAATGAGCTTTACAACATGGCAGAGAGCGGCAAGTGGTGAGAGAGGAGAGAGAAAGTAAAGGAGGCAGTAACAATGTTCAAAAGTAAATGTACTTATTACCTTACTTACACAATTGTAATTCCTGTCTATACCACCTTGACAATAAAGTTTAAAAAAATGAAGAAAAACTATTACATGCAACAGAGGCCATCACCCCTCCTACATAATTGCCTTTCCAGGTCACTTCTTTTCAAGCCTCAATTGGAGGTTTGCTTTCCTTTTGTTTCTTTCTTCACTCACCCAGTTGCATTATCTGATCCCTTTTGTCAGGATTCACTTAAATTTCTTTCCTTTTCTTCCACCTCCTCCTCCTCCTCCTGCTCCTCCTCCTCCATTTCCACTGCTGCTGCTGCTTGTGCTTCTGCTTCTTCTTCCCCCTCATGATGAAACCCTCTTTGTAAATCCATTGACAGTTACACCACACACTTGTCGTATTTCTGGACCTCCTTTAGACATTTGAATAGTAGAAAGTTGACTGTGCAGATGATACTCAGGGATCATGGTAAGAAGCATCGCCCATAGGTTAACCTTAGCTATTGATAAACTAGCTCACCAGCACTCTTCTAATGATCATTTCTCTGACTCCTGTGTCTCAATATCCTGCAGTACCTAATTTCTACCATCCATAACTTTTCAAGTTCTAGGTAAATCTTTTAGAAACAAATCTACTCCTCCTTCATTTTGTTCACGTGTCAAAAATTCCCTCATCTTTCAGCACTCCATTTAAAATATTTGTTGTTGAGTCTTCTATTTTAAGTTGACAATTTAAAATCCTTATTTAAACAGGAGAGAACAACTTAATTGGATGGAAATCCTGAAGTTTCACAGTAGTAGCCTTCGCAACTTGGAGCCATAGAACACAGCATCTATTTAGTAAATTGACAAATAGTTCATAGACATTTTAATTGTAAGAGACAGAATGAACATCCTTGGTGCATCAAAGCACAAGACTCTTGGGACTGAAATAAATTAGTTCGAAATAAACATTATTTCAATGGAAGGCCAAGCAGGTTTACTTGTTTACTTGTCTTCTCAAGTCTTTTTTAGAGTTAAAGATGATCAGAAAACAACAAGCCACGTGTGAAGTGTGTCTAAGCAACACAGACTGAAAGAATAGTGCTAACTGAAGATAAGCCTCAAAGATAACTCACAGAGATGCAGAAAGAAAATATCTAAATGATTGTACTGTTTGTTCATTCTTCTCTATACTCCCTTGCCAAGAAGGAAATTGGAATTTATAGATAGACACGAAGAGTTTGTTGGGAGAGTAATTGAGTAAATCAACTGGAAGATTCAAGTCTACCAGTTGCACCTCCAACACAAATATTTCCTTCCATTTAGAGGACAGGCATAAGAGGAGTGCAGTTTATCAATCTGCTCTGTGTGAAGTCATTTTTGTAAAAATCTTTGTTGCTTGGTGATGTAAGAATAAAAGGCACCTTTCCCTGCCTTCTTAGAGAAATTCTTCTGTATACACAGATACATTACAATGCAGAGGAAAAAATCAATTGCACTAAGCTTAATGAAGTCTTAACTCTGCCTTTTATGTCCTTTAATTGTGGATAGAGTGAAATGTTTATTCAAGCCAGAGGACAGGCTCAGCTAAGTGTGTCCTCAGATTTGGAAGCAAAATGCATTTTTTTAGCATTTAACAAAGCATTTTAAGAATACAAGGCATCTTTGATCAGTGTCAACCTTCTCAACATTCTCACCTATCTCTCAGTAGTTGTATCTAAAATGATTTTAGAGTCTCAGAACAAAGCATTCTGGTCTTTATAATTTATTTGTGAAATGCCATGAACACTTCTGTAATGTTTTTGGCAATTCACATAAACTAAGCATTAATGTTTTCTGAATTATCACAGTACATTTTTAATTATGTCACTTATTGAAATCTATAGCTATGGTCTCCTCAGAGATAAAAATAGAGGAAGTGGTTTCACCATTTCTTGTGGAAAGTTTGGGATAAGACTAGCAGCATAGCCTGTCATGGTGGCTCATGCCTGTAATCCTAGCTAGTCAAGAGGCTGAGATCTGAGGATCAAGGTTAAAAGCCAGCAAAGGCACTAAATCCTTGAGACTCTTATCTCTAATTAAACACCAGAAAACTGGAAGTGTCTCTGTGGCTCAATAGCTAGCACATTAGCCTTGAGCTGAAGAACTCAAGGACAATGCCCAGGCCCAGATTTCAAGTCCCATGACTGACAAAAAAAAGAGTAGCATCACAATTCACTTGTCTGTCCAGAGTGTATTCGTGAATTCTTTGTTAGAAAACTGCCTCCCTAAAATCCATCTCACAATTTATTTTAAGCTAAAGTTTTCATTTAAGAATTATCATATATTGGCCAATCATATAATTTATATATATATATATATGTATATATGTCGAAGTACCTATACAGAAATACTGAAGTAAATTTAAAACAATGTAAGCAACTCTCCATTTGCTGTTGGTGAAATATAAATTTCATCCAAATGTGTAATAGAGCCAGGAACTACTTTTATATCTAGTGATTTTGGTGATTTTGTTTTCAAGACTTGGCTGAGAGTTTCTCCTCGAGTGTTACTAGTGAAATCACTAGCTTGTATTCAACTGGAAAATGATCAACCCTGGCCATCTCATACCTTAGCTGGTAGAGTCCACTCATTAATACTATTGACCAGTGTTCAAGCACGGCTTCCTCAGAAAGACCACTGAGAGAAATCATCCTGTCATGACTGAGGGTCCTGAGAAAAGAAAACAGGAGAGGAGAATGCATCAGCCTCTTACTTCTAGAAGGACATACTTATGATAACCAATTTAAAGGGAGATAGAGCATTTTTCAGTCTACACACTAATTTATAGAGCATTTTTCAGTCTACACACTAATTTATATGTAATCTTCCCATACAATAAGCTGCTAAACCTACCAATCCATTTTCTCCTTAAAAATAAGCTAGAATAAAATGAACACATTTACTCTATTATTGTTGAGCATGGATTTGCATGAACGTGATCATGTAGAAAGTCGAATACTTGATTTAAGTTAGCACAGGTCATGTACCTCAAATAAAGGGAAAAATATCTTAAATCTATGGAATTTCAAGAACATATTTGATTTCTACAATCATCAACTATTTTGAGTATTTGTTCACTTGAATAACTTGATATTAGGGTTAGGGTATTGTCAGCACACCCACTCAATAGGTTTAGCCACTATTCTTGTAATGTTTTGGTATTTGTACAAAAATACCAAATACAAGTTTAGAAACATTGCCTCAGGGTAGTTCTTTCTTGGTCTCAGTTAGAACCACCCAGGAGCCCTTATTTCACATTTGATGCTTAACCTCTCCGTTTTAATTATACACAGAATAACTATGAGAGAGAGAGAGCCAATACTAAGAAATGAAAAGAAACACAAAGGTACTGCTCAGTTCCCGGTAAAAATGGTATGAGGGCTGGGACGTAGTTCAGTGGCAACGTGTACATCTATCAAGTGCAATGTCCAGGGTTTAATACATAGTACTGAAATAGAAAATAAAAACAAAACTATTCAGTTTACTAGGCACTGGCTGTTGAGGCCTGTAATTCTAGTTCTTTAGGATGCTGGAATCTGAAGGTCAAAGTTCAAAGCCAGCCCAAGCAGGAATATCCATGAGACTCATCTCTTATTAAACACCAGAGAACCAGACGTGGTATTTTCCTATCTTGCTAATTACATGGTAACAACATGCTAACCTTGAGTGAAAAAAGCTCTGAGACAGAGCCCAGGTCCTGAGTTCCAGCCCCATGAATGACCAAAAAATACAACCCCCACAAAAAAATGTATGAAATACATTCCTCAAGTCATACTAATGGCTTTGAACACTTCAAAAACCTTTAGAAAACTTAAATTACTTTTATGGTATATATAAGTTAAAGAATCTATAGAAATTTATTTGTTAGAAAGTTTATTTAATCATACTAAGTATTATATTAAAAAATCATTAATGATATTAATCAAAAAATATAAAAATTGCATAATGTAGTGTTTTGTTGAGAAAAATCACACAGAAGATTGAAAAACACAGGATGCTACTGTCTTGAGATTTGTGTAGAGTTATCTCCTTTACAGCAGACTTCCTTCCATATACCCAAACAGAAGGCACTTGATCCACCAAAATGGTGCTTCTCATGTCAGCCTACAGAATTTTCTTCTCCCTCCCCCAACTTCCTGTCCAGTCTTCATGTCAACAGAAGCCTAAATTTCATCTCCACTTAGTGTGTGTAACCAGCTGTGATTTTATTTTCTGATGCTGCCACATGAAAAAAAGTTGTTGTTTTTTTCTGAGCTATAGGTGTTAATTGGTATCTTTGTATCTTGCTAATTAAGTTCTAGCAACACCTTTTCCATCTTCCTCATTTGCATTTAATGAACTCCCTTGTTGTATTAATTTATTAGATAATTAGATAAAACAAAAAACGTTCAGTTTCTTTAAGAGTGGCTTTGGATCCTACATCTTAAATCTTAACAGAACAATGTATGTATTACAAGGGAAAATGTAAGTTCAAAGAGAAATATCTTTCTTATGGGTGTAGACCCTCACGCTGACGTAATAAATAATGTGGTTTCTAGGACAAATATGAGAAAGACAAGATTGCTTCAGAAACAGAGAGAATAACAACTATTTTGTTGTAAGCAAGTCAGGATCACATATGGTGCAGCATGATGTACAGACTTGAAACCTTTGCAGTATTTAGACACAACAAACACATGATCACTTGAGCAACCTGCCTTGCATAATCTAATTATCCTTTTTATTTGCATGTTCATTTTCCTTTCAAAATTACTTTTAAGCCAGGTGTGATTAAATAACAGGTATTATTAAGATATTTCTCTCCAGTTTGTTTTGAGGCTAGAATTTATTTGGCAAAAAACACTGAAAGAAATTATGGATGTGCAGGGTAACTGAATATTGTTTAATAGAACAGTATTTTCGGTTCATTGGCAGTTTGGGAATTGTGGAAAGTGCTTTGAGTGGAAATTCCTAATGTTATTGACTGTACTCCATGGCTGCAACTTGAAATAGTTTTAGGGTGAGAATTTTCTATGGTACAGCCCATTATCTGCTGTTGTTCATGACATCTGTTGTTGCTTGCATTTTGTCTTTGACTAAGCAATGGGTTGCATTGAGTTTGTATATTCTGACTGAACTGTTGTAAGTCCAAACATTCAAAAGCTAAAATACAAATTCTTTTAATTCATATGCAATTATTTTACGTAGTGTGGTTATGGAGTTTGAACTCCGGACTTTGTGGTTACCTGATTGGTGTTCTATAGTTTGAGACACAACTGGAAAGTTTTGAGACAGAGCTTCACTTTATTGAGGGACTGGCCTGAATTTCTTATTTTTCTTGACACAGCTAGGATGTAAATTCTGCATCACCCAGCCCAGCTGTTGTTTGAGATAGAGTCTAGAGATGGATATTTTCTGTTTCTTTTCACAGATGGATCTAGAAACAGGACATTCCCAATCTTTTCCTGTACATTGATTGCAGGTATGAGTTACCAGTAATCAGAAATAATGATCAAGTGGCCAGAAGTTTGCATAATGATAGACTGCTTGCCTAGCATGAATGAAGACCTGGGTTCGATTCCTTGGTACCACATACATAGAAAAAGCTGGGAGTGGTGCTGTGGTTCAAGTAGTAGAGTTCTATCCTTGAGAAAGCTCAAGGAAAGAGCCCAGGCCCTGAGTTCAAGCCCCAGAATTGTCAAAGAGAGAGAAAGAGGAGAGAGAGAGACAGAGAAAGAGAGAGAGAGAGAGAGACAGAGACAGAGACAGAGACAGATACAGAGACAGAGACAGAGAGACAGACAGACAGAGAGAGACAGAGACAGAGACAGAGAGAGACAGAGAGAGAAACAGACAGAGAGAGAGAGAGACAGACAGAGAGAGAGAGACAGAGAGAGAGAGACAGAGAGACAGAGAGATTAATTCTTAATGTGAAGTAAACTTCCCAAATCAAAACCCTTCAAGCTGTACCTATTTATTCCAGATAGATACGAGCAGAGCCAATCAATGTGGGGTTGGATTGTATGCAATGCACCGTCATTGCAGGTTGAGCTGAACGTTATAATGACATGCAAACCTTCTGGTATTTTTTGGATAGCCAGGATGGTAGAAGCCACTCCTCTTTCGAACAAGGGGTAACAAGGAGCTTTCCAGCTGGGATGAGCACATTTTAATAAGAAGCTTTCAAAAGTAGAAGGGCCTCTGCTCCAGTTCCTCCCGAAGGAACAGTGCCAGTGACCCAGGCCTTGCCTTCCATCAAGCTTCCGGGAGGGACGGGCTTCGAGGGAAGCCAGTTAACACTAAGCAATATGCATTTGCCTCCACTCCATCTTTCTGTGAAATGCACAGAAGTTAAACCTCTTCCCACCATCACTTGTAGCTCACGAGTCAGAAGAGAAGAGACATATTCAAGAATCCCAACCAGGTAGTCCATATAGCAATCCATAACTATTGGTTTTGTTCTGCCACAAATGCTAATCTTAATCCCTTATGACTGTTCAATCTGTAAAGGGCAAGGGAATGTCCGGAGAGGCAATCGAACACACAGAGATAGCAGAACTGTGAGAAGATTGTTTGCAGAAAATACTCTTCCCATGTGTGGACTTGGCTTTGAAACAAAGAATTACAACAGGAATTAGGAATAGGCTGGTGCAGCCTCATAAACAAGAACAAAATTGTGTCAGCACACCAAAATATTTCACGAGACTGCCTTTCCCTTAGGAGGCTCACAGGTGGTATAATAAATAAAATCAGCCATCCTTCTACATGTCTAACTTACATGGTTATTTTGGCTGAGCAGACCACTCATTATTTGTAAGCTGGTGCATAAGCACAGACACTAGTTGAATATTTATGTACAGCTTCAGAATCCACCTTCATTAATTTGTCTGCATATGGGGAACATGCCTGTGAGGGGAATGGAAAATATTTACTCTGGGAATGCTCCATGTAATACATTAAATACAAATGTGCTCCTGGTGCGGGGTCCTGGAATTCTTGGTAGGTGTTGGGTCCCAACTGATCCTTGCATTCTATCTTCCCATGAATATGAAACTGAAAAGCCACCCTTAACACTTATCAAATGGTGATACTGCCACCTTCACCCAATAACACAGGCTCAAATTCTTTCCCAGGCATAGGGTAGATTATTTGCTTACTGGTAGATTATCTCTCTTCAGGGCCAAACTGAACATGATATTTTCTAATATATTCTTGCCTGCTTATGTGTCTCTTGATACTGCTTTGTTTTCTACTGGACAATGATATTAACCAGTTATTTGCTACTGTTCTCTAAGCAGAAGAAAAGACTCACAGGTTCAAAGAAATCGACAACAAAAGAGTTACCTATATTTAACATTCTCTGTGCAAGCAATTCGAAATTCATACATGGAAGAGAATCTCAATGGGATGAATGAACTTAGTGTTGCAAGAGAAAGCCAGAAGGCCACCACCTTTCATTTTAGACTTCTCTCATGAGAGGGATAAAGTCTTCTGCCTTCATTTTCTGTTGTAAAGGAGTAATAGTAGCCATTGAGCTGAATAAACTACTTTACAAGTATTTCTTCTAATTGCTAGAGAATCTACTCACAATTTTGTTACACTCTGGTTATTCTAGGCATCTGTCACGGTGGAGATGTTTTTTTTTCCCCCCAGGGTAAAGTTACTGTCCTAATTTCCCCAACTTAGTGTGATCCAAAGACAGAAAGCAGCTGAACTATCTAATGAGTCATCTCTGACTCTCCCGAATCTCCCTTGAAGGGAAAATAAAATTTCATAAGATGATTTAAGCTGATGGGGAGTAGAACAGGATGGATTAAAGTTCTCAACATGTGAATGAGCATTTGGAATTCAACCCTAGCAAAACACACACACACACACACACACACACACACACACACACACACACACACACGGGCACACGCGCATGCATACACATGCACCCACAAATGCACACATAGAATTCATTGTCTATCTCTCTGCCTTATGAAGAAATAAACTTTCAATTATAATAATATAATGAGATACCTTCTCTGTGCTGCAAGATTACCAACTCTTGTCTTGTCCAATTCACCATATCATTCTGAGATGTTAGGTCCAAACTAACTTACTGTATGTTCTTTGGGGCTAGCCAAGCACTTAGGTGCAGAGTTGGCAGGCACCAAAGAGAAAGGGGAATCTACAGCACATGTTATGGAGCAAGAGCAAAGTACCTGCTGATGTATGAATTGTAGTAATTTTATCTTTACCATCCTAATTTTATCTTTACCAAAGCACAGGAATTACAAGCTATTCATGTAAAGTTGCTAACTACTGAGACCTACTTAAAATATGAAACTATAATAGCTTTCTCTCCCAATATCTGTTCAAGCGCAGCTTATAAGTGTTGTCACTATAGAAAGCATGATATAATTGAAAAGAAAATTGCTTTGAGGTGTGGGAAAGCGTTTTTCAGGAAAAACAAAATAGGAAAAAACAATCCAGAGAAACTGAATTGCTATCTCTCAAGAAGGGATGGAGAGAAAATTCTACTAGTCAAAAACAAGAACAGAACAAACTGAGATGGAAACTCTGGCTCTAGCAGATCGTGTAGGATAAGGATTTTGCAGGCGAATTGTGGAAACACAATCAGTAATTATCAAAAATGCCAGTGATTATCATTAATTGGGTTTGATGTGTACTTATTCTTGATATTCCTGTTTATCAAAACTATCCCAATTGGGCCGGGAGTTTGGCCTAGTGGTTAAAGTGCTTGCCTAGCATGCATGAAGACCCGGGTTCGATTCCTTGGTACCACATACATACAAAAAAGCAGGAAGTGGTGCTGAGGCTCAAGTGGTAGAGCTCTAGCCTTGAGAAAGTCCAAGGACAGTGCTCAGGCCCTGAGCTCAAGTCCAGGACTGGCAAATAAATAAATAAAAAAACAACTATCCAGATTGAGGCACTTATCTGCATGCAATACAAGTCTCATTTTTCAGTGTGAGTTTTCTTATTTTAGAAGAAATATAAGGTGTCTTTTCTTCTGTATATATGCACATAGTGTTTTTGTTGATCAAATCACTTTTAGTTTACTTCTAGGAAATCAAATATAGTTTGAATTTAAATGTCCTTTGATTTCATTTCTTTTGACTATTTTATTCTCCCATAAATACACATATACATGTATATATATATATATATGTGTGTGTGTATATATATGGGAGAATATACAAAATATCCCAAAAGAAATCATACCAAAGTAAATATTTTCTCCCTATATTAACCTTGTATGATTTCTTTCTAAATAGTATATATTATTTGAACAAAATCATGGGCACAAAGTATGAAAAGTCCCTTTGTGAGGAACATAGGCTCAATGGTTTCCCTCATTTGTCATAATCAGTAGAAACCTTGGACTCTCCTAGCAGAGATTTACAATAGAACAAAACCTAGATACATAAGGCCATAAAGTATGATGCTAAATGAAAGGACCTCCAGGATATAGAAAGAAAATCCATATAACAAGTGATTGTTGTCCTTAATGTACTATGTTATCGCTCATCTCTTGCTGTCCCTTGGTTATCCCATATTGTTACAGTATTTCACCTTGTTATCTGATATATTGTATGTAAGTGTTTCTGGTTACTTGAAATAGGATAGGGAAGGGGGGAAAACAAGATGAGCAGTGGTGGTGGGGGGAAGGAATTGGGGACCAAGACATGAGAAAGTGTATCAATATTTGTGAAGTAATGCACCTTCTATCTGGAGAATATAATGTAATCAATTAAAATTACAATAAAATATATGGAAAAAATTCCCTTTGTGTTCATCCATCAAGTCTCCACCTATGGACGACATTTCCTGGCATTATTCTAGTTCCCAGATAAACTGACAGAGAGCCCATTAACCATCAGAACTGGATAAGTGTGGGTGGATAAGACTTTACTCATCATTGCACCATCTGAACAAAAGATTTCTAAGGAATTTAGACAATATTTACTACTAGGAAAAATTAAGTAGAAGTTTGGGAAACTGTCAACCTTTTTTTATTTAGAAAACTATCAAGTCTTTTTTATTTGAGGTTTGCCACTGAGAATCCAACCCAGAGCTTCCTATTTATTGATTGTACGGTGTCCTGTTGACATATCCTTAAACTGACATGAGATTGAATTTATACTTCCCCACGATGAGAATGAGAAATGTTGAATTACTTTAGATTGTAAAAATGCTATGCTTTTTCTTCATGTTATGTTTGAAAGTACTGGAATATTTGACCTACTTTAGAACTTTGAATTCTATTACATCATTATCAGTTCAAAAGCTATAGCTCAAATATTAGATTCCAAATTCAAATTCCTCATCAGGAAAACTGAATCTATATTGACAGGACTGAAATGTTCCAGCAGCTAGCCAAAAGAATTAATCAGTCCTAATAATCACATCAGTTTCTTGATTGGATTTAGGCCTCAGTTACTGCAAAGTTAGGTCAATTAATTTGTCCAACATCATTTGTAAAGTTTACAAAAACACACTGAGTTGAAAAGGCTTTAAATAAAAATTAGAGCAGTCCCCGATTAAAATCAGGGCTCCCGTCACCAACATTGAAGAATGAACTCATGGATTAATCCCCAGTAACATTGTGAGTTTAGACAGAATTTACTGTCAGACAAAAAAATGAGCAGAAATTTAGCCTTACATCTACAAGACGACTTGAATATTCCTTATTTGGACATTGAACATAAATTTTACATTGAAAAGCTAGATTTGAATAACATTTTTGAATAACATTTGTAAGGAATGTTAAGGAAATGATTGTGATTCATGCAAAGAAAGGTAGTTTTAGGACTGTGAAGCATGAAAACATGGTAGGAGAAATTGGTGGAAGAAAACATGACTTGTGAAACAAAGGCAGGGAGATGACATGTGCTGGATGATCACCACAAAAATATTTAGCAAACTATATCAAGTAGGATAGGCAACAGTTAGAGTAATGAGAGAATGCAATTTCTTTTAATTCGTGAAAAACATTGTTAGTAATGTCTTTAACGGGGTCACATAATCAGTTTAATAATTTCTACCTCAAAATTCTGAGTTACAAAACCACAGAGTGCATGCAAAATACCTGTGCAAGATTTCTACCAATGTGACATCTCACTGAGTAAGTGCAATTCTCAAGAAGAATTTAGCATGTTTGTATGCAGAAGATGTAGACACACCGTAAACATTTTTTTTTGCCAGTCCTGGGCTTGAGCTCAGGGCCTGAGCACTGTCCTTGGACTTTCTCAAGGCTAGAGCTCTACCACTTGAGCCTCAGTACCACTTCTGGCTTTTTTTTCTATATATGTGGTACCAAGGAATCGAACCCGGGTCTTCATGCATGCTAGGCAAGCACTTTAACCACTAGGCCAAACTCCTGGCCCCCACCGTAAACATTTTGACTTCATCTAATTCTGATCTATTTTTTAATCTCTTAAGATGGAAATAAGCAAACTATTATTCACTGAGTGTGTGTGTGTGTGTGTGTGTGAGAGAGAGAGAGAGAGAGAGAGAGAGAGAGAGAGAGAGAGAGAGAGAGAGAGAGAGAGAGAGAGAGAGAGACAGAGGGAGGGAGGGAGGAAGGGAGGAAGGGAGGGAAAGAGAGAATTATGATCTGAAAGGGTTTCCTATTGAACAAAGTCCTTGTGCTGTTACAAGGCTACATAAACAAGATTGAATACCTGACAATGGGATTAGTACTTGTTGACAAATTCACATTATCTAAGTACCATCTATCCTTTTTTATTAATAAAAATATTGTGATGCTTATCATTTTTGTTCTAAACACTTTTATATTTATCCCAAAAGGACACTAAAATAGTAAAAAACAGATTTTCAAATACATATAACATTCTGTAATTTTCTTGTACAAGTAGAACTTCCACAAAAAGGAAAAGGATGTTGGATGGATGAATTACATTTTACCCACTTTAAGCTTGAGGTGGGTGAACAACTGGATCCTGTGATGTAATAACTGATGCATGACTGCCAGTTGTGCGAAGTCCTATAGAAATTCTATAGTTGAAGTAGTCTTTCAAAACAGGGAAAGTGCTTCGCGGGAGGAGCCTAAAAACAGAAGGCGGGGGATAAAGCCCAATAATACTTCAGCATAGATATAAAGATGTGGAGCCAAGAAAGGAGATGGAGAATACAATACTAGAGAAACTGGAGCGTCCATAAAGAGTACACTCTGTAGGGCTGGCTATCTCTATGCCTGGGAAGGACAGCACCGCCATGTTCCTGTCAGGAGACAGGGGAGTGGGGTGAATACAGTGTAACATTCAATGTACCGAGGCAAACATAATGGGTGGGGCTGAGATAGATGGGCAAGAATGATGGAAGGAGCCTGGCATGGTGGCTCACGCCTCTAATCCTAGCTACTCAGGAGGCTGAGATCTGAGGATCAAGGTTCAAAGACAGCCTGGGCACAAAAGAGTCTGAGACCCTTATCTCCAATTACCCCCTAGAAAATGGGAAGTGGGGCTTGGCTCAAGGTTAGGGTGGTAGCCTTGAGCTGAAGAACTCAGGGACACAACCCAGGCCCAGAGTTCAAGCCCCATGACTCCCCCTCCCCCCAGAACACACACAAAGAAAAAGAGTGATGGAAAGAATGACAGTGACCCACATGCACTGTGTTCATAAATGACATGTGGAATAGAAACCTTCCTGTAGGATTATTTTTAAATATTTGTAAAAAATAGTCTTTTCCAAAAGACCACTTAAGGGTTTTTTTAAATGAAAAGAAAGGAATTCTCTCAAATGAATCCTTGAAGCAATTCACACAGTGATCCGTGTCTGAGATTTCTTTGAGCAGTCTCCAGGTTTCATTCTCTTTCTTCTTAGATGACAATTCTGAAGTGCAACATCTCTTCGGACATATTTTGGAGGTTATACAGCTAGCCAGTAACTGTGTCAGGATTAAATTCCATTAACTTCATTTCAGCACATTTCTAGAATCTTTAGAAACTGCCCTTCAAATGTAAGACATACTCTTTATTTCTTTATCCCATTCTCCAGGCTGGGGTTGCTTTATTCTTACCAGCTATCAACACTTTGTTTTCTTCTCAGCCTAGATATCATCACTACCAATCATTTCTCTCTTGTCAATGTAATTGGTTCCATCATCTTTTATTGTTCATTTCAACCTGACCTTGAAACCTTAGATCAAGATCAGTCCTCTGATGTCTCACCTTTGTTTCCACACCTGTGATACTGAGCACAACACCACAACAGCATGAATTTGATCAAATTCTAGTTCTGGCCATATTAGATCCATATTGCTGAGAAGAAAAAACATTTCCCACCTTTAATATTTGCTATGCTTTTCCTGTATTGATATATCTTCTCTGTTTTCCTCATAAGATTTAGAACTGAAGTCAACTGTTACTCCCCAGAGCTATTGTACACCATCAGAGAAAACACACTCACCTATGCTCTGTTCCTGTAAACATGCCTAGAATGGCTGTGCTTTGTGTCTTTCAATTCCTTCCATTATCTCTTCGTTCCTGTGTCCAATGAAAGTCCATTTCAGTAAACTTTGAAAAGCTTGTTGCATCAGTAACTACATTTTCTTTTACCATAAATCCCCAACATTTTATAACCTGCAAGGTTTTTTCCTCTCCCAGTAGCTATTATCTAAGTTTCATTCTTATGTAATATGAACTTCTTTAATGTTAGATTAGCTTTAGCTAAACCTTCCCTCATCATCATCATCATCATCATCATCACCACCACCATCACCATCATAATTTTCTTCTTCCTTCTCATTTTTTTCCCAAAGATAACACTTTGAGAAAGTCTCTTTTCATTTTCTGAGCAAGCAGATGCACCTGAGGTACACTGGAATACAATACACTTGATTGCCACTCTCATTGTTAACTTATGTCAACACAGAGCTACTAATGCCATTGTTGCAATGTCATTTCTATCCATGGCCCTCAGATAACTATTTTAAAAAGTTAATTCAGTTCAGCCAAATTATTCTTTATATCTTCACATTATTTAGGTGGTTAAAAGTGACATAAGAGCAAGTAAATGATGATCTTTATTGGTGATGTCTAAGCATTAGTGCTTTTAGAGATATCCGCATGCAATTCTGATATGCAATAAATATGGTGATCTTTGGACCTAAATATTGACATCCTGTAGAGAGAGGGGAATAGTTATAAGCTTTCTTAAGGAAAGGATTATACAACCTGTAATAAACACAGTCTACGGCAATGAGGAAAGAGGACATGGAACTTAGAATGGGCTTCAGGAATATTCATTGCTAATACATTCTGCAGAGTGATGTGGAAAGGAAAATACACAATAATTTTGAGGGCCTCAAAAATATGGGAAATATCCAGATTTATGGGCAGAGAAAATTCTTTAAAGGACACCAATTTAGGTGAATGAAGAGGGATATGAAATTTTTTTAGTAAGAATTGAAATTGTTAAGTAGTTCCTTCCAGTAAGATCGATGCTAGTAGTGACAAATGAAAGGAATGAGTGGGAGCTTGTCTGAAGGGAAAGAATTACAGAAGAGCAAGCCTAGTATGTGCTGAATTTTCACTTATCTTGTCAAGGAATCAATTATTGCTTAGATTTGAGTGCAGATGCTGCCTTGAAAATGGTTTGATCACATTCAAAGTCCTTCCTCTTTGTGGAGAGATGTACACCTTCGAGGGGAAGTACAGGCTGCAGGGAGCATTCGTGTTAAAATGGTAGACAAAGCAACACAAGGAAATATGTAGCAATGGAAGTTATGCCAAGTCCATCATCAATCACAATCTTGCACAAAAGCAATGTATATAAATGCCCAGCAGAAAAGCAGAATTTATGTAATTATTGTAAGTATGAGAGAATATGTATGCACTCTCTCTGATTCTGTATCTCTTGGGATATGTATGTGTGCATCTGCATCAAGACCAACTTAAAGTGAGGATGGGAGACTCAGGAAGGATCGGAAGAAATTCGAAGTTGAATTTAGAATCTGTAAGAAAGGAATTTGGTTGTCAAGACTGGCTAAATGTTTTTCCATAGTCCAATTTAGAAAAATTGAGCAGACTGCAATCATGATATTTCTAGGTATTGCTTACCATTAATGTAGATACATCAGGACTGAATAAGCAAAAAGGTTTATATTTCCAGAATTCTAAGCATCAGGCATTGTGCAATGGTCTTTCCATTGAAGGATGACATTCTCCAAGCTTCTATTTGATAGCAGTGTGATTCAGATTTTTCCTCAGATTTAGATAATTTTATAAATATTTTATAACCTGAACTTCAGCGATATCATAAGTGATGACCGTCTCTAGTAAGACAATCAAATCAGACCCTCTGCCTGAAAAAATATATGCTCAAGATAAACTAACCCCAGTTAGGGTGTGATGTTGCTTTAAGAGAAATTATTTAGGGACGCCATGCACTTTATAGTGTGGTTGTGCTTTAGGAATTAATTACAGATGAATTAAATGAATGCCATTTCCAAATAAAATAAATTGCAGACTGAGAAATCCAAAGTCCTGAAATACATTAGTATACAATATTATTGGTGAACTATCACTTTTCTTAAATTTTCTCAGAGGCTTCAGAATAGAGTTAGTATTGTAAAATATTAAACGTTCAGTATATTCAGGAAGAAGTAGCATGAGAAAGTAAACCTTGCGTAAAACTTCACAAGTGTCTGGGAACATACCAGTAGCATGTATTGGAAGTTTCTGAGGAGTTATGCAGAGTTAATGAAGAGTTAATGAAGTTTCTGTGTAGTTAAAGGTTAGGTCAGAATGTGGATGAATAACAGCTTGCAGCATCTCTAAATTTAGATCAAGGAATCTGATCCTTGCCGACAATGAGGAGCCTCGGTAATATCCTGAGGAATTGATTTGAGAAAAGCAAAATCATATTTTAGTGCCAGCCAAGTGGTATACAAGAGAAAAGGAGAAGGGTCATTGCTTAGAGGGCATTGTCCTGTGTGATGTTTGGGGGCCAGTTTAGGGGCTGAGTTGACTGGAGTAAATGGCAAAAGCCCAAATAAAGACTTCTTAGCAATTGCAAGAGGGAACGCAAAAGCACATGAAAGGAAATCAAAAGTGACTCGAAAAGTTCTAGTCCACATAAAGACAGCTGATGTCATCAAGCAAGAAAAGAAAGGTATCATTTAATGTAACTGAGTTCCCAAACTAAAGACACAAAATATTTTGGTTATTTTATAAGTACTCCGAATATTCAGAGATTTGGGGAACTATGAGTTACTCGCTCTTACTGTAAGATTAGACAGAGTGTTACAAAAGCTACACAGATGACTTTAGAACTGCCTGGTTTGTATGTAGGGTGCATGCTACTTTTTCAAAGGGCTTGATACAGAGTTTGAAAATGATTTTCAATTTGAGAGAACTTGTCATCCTGCTTTGAATATTTAAAAGGATGTGTTAGTACAGTTTCTCAGCTCATTTCAATATCATGTGGCTTTTTTTCCATGCTCCATACATCGTATCTATATTCTTGCAGCTTTCTATAACTCAGCCTTAGTTTGGAATCTCATGATTTAAATGCTCATAAAATATCATTAAGAAGCCTCAGTGCTCTAAGGAATGTGATAATCCATGTCCTGCAGTTACTCTAAATAATATATTATTAATTTTCTCTCCACCATTTCCTCTGATGATCTTGAAACCTCAGTTTAAGATTATAAATGAGGTTGAACATAGTAAACTAAACAATTTAAGATGAAACCATGTTGGAAGTGCTAACAAATTATACATTTCTTCAATGAGATAAACCAGATTGATGTTGACGGCGGAGGGGAATCATTCCCTCTCTCTAGGTCATTCAGTCCAGCATCTTTGCATGTTCCTGTCAATTGCTTCTTCTGTCTTCACACTGCTTGCCAAATATTTCCCTATAATATCATTTTTTTTAATATTAGCACTTTCATTCTCAAGCTAATCACTTTGAGCACTGGTTAATCTCTATGTTTTTACTCTTCCTTGTAGTATTTACCAAATTAAATTAACTTTGAGTCACTGTAAGTTCTCAGCGTGCTTACTGCATGTCTGCTGCATAAGAGTGTTTGAAATCTACTATATTCATATTATCCCAAATCTGAAAGGCTAAACACACACACACACACACACACACACACACACACACACACACACACACACACACGGGTTAAGCAGAAACATCTGGCCTATCTTGTAGGGAAGAGCCTCTAATAATGTAAAAAATGCTGTCCTTGGAATTACTAAGGGGATCTTAACTGCATTAACAGATTGAAACCCATATTCATACAGGATTAGTATGTAGAAGTTATTTCTTGATCATGTCAAGTGCCCCAAAGTCTTTTGGAGGTGAAGATTCTGTGGTGACTCTGACATCTCTGTGAGGACATCTTTGGTTCTTTCTTTTTGGGGGACTTGCCAATTTCCTTATTATTTGTATTGCCTTATTCTTATTGCTGGAGGGAGGCATGTCACGGGATTCCCCTCTTCTCCAGGGCTCATTGTGTTGCTGTCTGAGCCATCGTTTTAGGTATCTGCAGCTCTTCCATTCTCTCTCGATTTTACCTGCATGTATTTCCACCTAAACTAGAGCTGGCAGATTACTTGAATGAATCTCCAACTTCTGCATCCAGTTGCAGGCCTTCTACTCAATGTCATCATGGCCAGTGTTTCTCCCCTGCTTGGCTTCATCATAACAAGTAGTCAACATCACTCTACACATTCCTTCCACAGTGGAAAGCTCCTCACCGTGGGGTCCCTGCTCATGTCTCCCAACTCCTCTCTTATCTCAACTCATTGCCTACAGGTGGTTATTTTCTCTTCACTGAATAGGGTATTCAGTTGGTGCTAGAAGGCCTTTAAGCATTTTGTTTTCTACGCATATAAACCTCTGATTTTGCTGAATGTTTGCAACGATGACCTTTGAAAACAGGAGGCTTCTACACGTATGAGTAGGAACGTGAGGGCCTCTGCAGGCTTTGGCTAGCGCACATTTCTCTGTTGCCAGAGAATCACGGGATTCAAATTGGAACTGTATTTTTGATCTGGATTCCAGCCTAAAATGGCATGAGAAATGCAGCAGAAATGCCACATGAGTGAGAAATGCATTACTATTGACAGCCTGTGAGATTTTGCGGGGCAGTGAAGAGCACAGTGTAGTGTGGGGAATAGAGATAAACGTGGTACCCTTACCCAAGGTAAGGGTACAAAAGTGGATACTCATACTTACAGATTCAAATTCAACCCCAAAGTGGTTCCAGCGTTCCCTAAGTGCATCCCAAAGGGGAAGGTAATCTCCAGCACAAAGAAACCAAGAACCGAATCTATGAATATTGTCCTTTTAGATATAAGCAGTAAACTTGGACTTCCTTCCTAATGACAAAACAAAAACAAAAAGACGAACAAAGCCTGGAGCATGTTTCAACTGGTAGAACACATGCTAATCAAGCGCAGGCCTTGGGTTGATACCTCAGGACCAAACACCAAAATAATAAATATACAAAAAGGTTCTAAATGGTTTCTACAGAACATGCTATTTCTTTTCTCCTTGATAATACTTCATTTTTATTTATTTTTTTGGTGAGTTATGGAGCTTGAACTCTGGGCCTGAGCGCTGTCCCTGAGTACTTCAGCTCAAGGCTACCACCCTAACCTTGAGCCAAGCCCCACTTCCTATTTTCTAGAGGTTAATTGGAGATAAGAGTCTCAGGTCCTTCTGTGCCTGGGCTGGCTTTGAATCTTGATCCTCAGATCTCAGCCTCCTGAGTAGCTAGGATTAGAGGCGTGAGCCACTGTGCCTGGCCTCCTGGATAATTCTTTATAACCAGTCATACAAAAATTAATCTACTCAGAAGTGGTGCTGTGGCTCAAGTGGTATCTTCTCTTCTCAATGAGCCTTTCTACCTGTGTCCGGTTAGGGTACAGAATGGCCCTCCCTGTGTTCCTCATGTTTAATTTCCACCCTGGGGATGCACTTAAGCACTTTTTCATGTGGTTAGTGATAGGCCTGACTCTAACAACACTGTTTTCAATTTACTAGAAGACTTATTGGCATGGAACTTTCTGGATCATTTCAGGTTGTAGACCCTAACAGCATTCCTTTGACCTCAGTGACCACAGCTGAACCTGTATTTCTTCTACTGTTCCACACTGATCTCTACCATCCTGGATTAATACTTAACACCTGTGCATGGGAGTCTCACGGTACACCTCAAATGCAACATCCTCCACGTGCCTCTCCCAAATGCCTTCCAGCTTCTGACAAGGGGAAGCCGGCTTCCACCTCTGACGACTCAGTTGCTTGGATTTTGGTTATGCTGAACAATGATTCACAGTGTAGAAATGCCAACCTTTCTTTCTACTCATGAAGTCCTATGAAATTCATGTTTGCAGTTTGGTGGACACACGCTTTCATTTCTCTCAGAGAAAGGGTGAGGGATAGAATGTCCACTCGTGCAGAAGGCATACTTTTTGCCAGATCTGGGATTTGACGTTACCTAGAAGCTAATAACTTAGCCTTTTAATGTTTTATGAATGCAGGAGGATAACTATGACTCTTGGGTCACAAGAAAAAAACATTTTATTATCTACAGTACAAGAAAACCATAAATATCAAGCTGGTACTAATGTATATGCCCAGAGTCCCATAGGGATTGCGAAGTCCTGAAAAAGATGCTAGACCATTACTGCAAAGGAGTCATGAGCCTAGGGAATCCCGAGCTTTGAATGAAAACAGCTCCTCATGTTTGCTCCATACAAACACAGCACCGAGACACGGCTCAGGGGCACGAAGCTCTGAGGCGTGACTTCATTGAACACCCAGACATGCACAACAGCAGGAAGAACGAGGCAGAGCTCCTCATGAACAGTTGGGAAAATTTCACACTCCCATTGGAAATGCTGGGAATTCTCAAATTTCATTCGTGCTATTTTTGTCTACATTAAATTTTTGACAAGTTTGTGTTGAGCAACGTATTAACTTATTGACTATTTTTATACATTTTCTTTCCATCCCCTCCTTTGTTTTATGCACCATGCATAATCAAAAATTATTTTTAATTCAATGTCAGTTTTATCTTTCAATTTCATAGATTCTTTACATGCTGTTAAGAGAGTCCATTTGTATATGGTTGTGTATATACATAGGTATATATACATATATGTACATATATAAAAGTACCTGTGCATATATAGTATACATTTAATATATATGAATATACCATATTGAATACAAACCTATGGATTTACAAATACATATGTATATATGCATATATTCCATAATTATATAAAACTAATCTGTAATTATATACATACTATAGAATAATATGTATTCAATCAATGAAGATTATATGTGCTAAAATATTTGCTGACTAGGCTAAAAACTATTAGAAACATACCTTCTTTTAAAATATCTTTATTTAATTTTGAGTTTTAAAATTTTGGTACAAGTTGACACTATAAGTCAATTTTCTTTGTGTGTGTGCGTGTGTGTGTGTACTGGTCTTAGTGCTTGAACTCAGAGCCTGGGCAATCTCCTAACCTTTTCTTTTGGTTTTTTTTGCTTCAAACTAGTGTTCTACCCCTTGAGCTACAACTCTGCTTGTGGCATTTTGATAATTAATTGGATGTATGATTCTCACACTTCCTACCTAGGCAGTAAGGATTTTACCTCCAATTTACCACCAAGAGGCTAGTCGTGGAGCTTCTGGCTCCGATCCTGAAATCCTATCTTCCTGAATATAGTTAGGATTAAAGCAAGGAGCCACCAGAACCTAACTGTCTGCACATATTGTCCAGTGATTTATTAAATGACTCCTTTTTTTCTTGTTTCTTTCTTCATGTTTTCCTCCATTAAGTTCTAAGTATTCTCAAAACTCAAAAACTAATGTGTATATTTTTCCATTTTGACTCTTAGTCATTTCCATTAATATACCTGTGAAAGTATGCTGACCAAGTAATATCTGATGAGATGTACTCTTATGTATTTTTACTATTATTATAACTATATTAATAATTATTACTGGTTGTTTATAGCAGGAATTCTAGTTTTGTTAGAGATATTTTACTATATCTAAAACTATAGTATTTTACATACTTACAAGTTAATATACACAGTCTCTTAGTAAGTAGAGAATTGCTCTAAGCTTTCCACATACAGGAATAAATGGAACAAATTCTCTTCATCTATAAAGATCATGTTGATTGTAGTGAATTCTTGTCAGATAATATGAGGACATTTAGGGAGAGGTCGTAGAGGTATCAACATCCTTCCACCTCTCTTAGAGTATGTTATTTTAACTACAAAAAAGTAATTGACAATGAATACAAAATGTGACTCCTTTAGAGTTAGGCATTCCATTTTGTATGGAGATACACTGAAGGGATATTTTATCAAAGATACTAAGGGAAACCAAGAAGCTGATGGTGAGGTTAAGGACAAACACTAAACTTGTTTTTCCACACAGAAGGTTGTCTAATCGGTAGCATTTAGAAATGTTCATCTAGGTGACTATATTTGCTAATCATGAATTTTTCTCTGAGAAAAAAATAACAAGCATGGAAATGCTTTCCTCTGCAGGAAGAAATTTGATTCATTCTGCTGAGTTTTAGGAAATCTACCTTTGCAGCTACCTTTTCGAGAAACACCAACCTATAGCAGGCACAGTTTTGGGAGGTGTACCTGCATAGCAGTTTTGATACTGCAATCACTTTTCTCATTGACTGCATGCATCTGATTTTACCTGTGTCCTCAACGCATGGCACTTACAGCAGAGTGGCATTTTACTAAAACCCAACAGGCATTGCACAGTCTGCATATTTGTCAGTCTCCTTCCTGATATGCTTTAAGAAAGGATGAGTTTTAAGACTCAGCTTCAGCTCAGAGGGAGAAGGCAGAGGAAGATGGTTTCATGAGTTCACTATTTAGTCTCACATAGTTTGATCATTGCTAACCATCTAAGACACCACCGAAAGTTCTCACAAAGACAGTAAAGAAAGATCCAATCAAACTGATGACACATCTCAAACCATTTCACAAGATGATAATTTTAGTCTGATTTTGTCAGAGAAATGAAGCTTCAAAAAACTTCAATAAATCATCTATTTGTAATCACACTCTCTTCAGAGACATCCTTAGATGAGCAATGCCCTCATGAATTGATTTCCTAGGAATCGAGTTATGTCTCTGAGTTCCAGTAAATGATCTGTGAAGCCTGTGGGGTTCAAATTAACATCAAAGTCGTGTGTAGCTATTTAGTGTTGTATTTGGTTTTCTTCCTTCTTGGAATCTTAACCTTAACCTGTTGTCGGTTTTCTTTTATTTTGTCTGTTCAGATGAGTTCATGAAAACCACTAGATACCCCCTGATTCTTTTAGAATAGACTGAGATATGAAAACAATTCCAGGACTTGAATTTATAGTTAAAAGCAGCCTGGAAGAAAGAGTAGAATAAAGAAGGGAGGTAGGCAGGCAGGCACGCAGACAGACAGACAGACAGGCAGGAAAGAAGGAAGGGAGGGCGGTAGGGAGGACAGAGGCAAAGAGAAAGAACAAATAAGCAAAAAATAAAAGAAGGAAAAGCAGAAGTTTTAGCTGCTAGCAAAAAGGCATATAAAATGTGACAAGAGATAGGAGGAAATATTAAAAAATAAACAGATAGGGGTAAAAGTTGAGGAAATGAACTGATTCTGAGAGAAAAGCACATGCCCAAATACACATTAAAGAGACAAGATAAACAACACTACTAGTAAAACAACAAGTTGCAAAATAGAATGTGTATTTCTGAAAAAAAGAAAAAGAAAAACACAGCCAGCAGGAAATAATGGAGGAGGACACCAGTGTAAGTGACCCTGTGTTTACTGTATAAACTTGGACACATTTAGAATATTAAAGGGATGCTGTTAATTTCTCCTGTGGAGTACCATGCATAAAGCATCATAGACTCAGCCTCGGGTTCTCTGTAGGTCCAAACTGGCTGACAAACCTTCCCTGCTAGCCGGAGAAGGGATTGCAATGGCGCCACGGTTCCAAGTGATTTGTGATGTGGTTGACCCAATTCTCTTCCCTGTGACTCACCTCGTAGTATCACACTGATCGTGTCGACACTTGTAGGAGTGGTGAACATGACCATTCACCTGCTGTAAGATTGGCAGCTGAGACTGGTTAACAGTGTTAACCACAATCACATGAGTCCAACAAAGCAGTTGAGAAGCAGAAGAAAAGAACTGACAGGTACATGACAGAGACATCTAGAGCACAGGAAAGATCCTCTCAGGCAATATCCAGATGCAGGAGTCAGAGGCCAGAGAAAACACGGCCCTCTAGAAGCTGATAATGGTGGCTGCTCAATAACTGTTCACCTGAATGCTTGAAGCAGGCCTCTGGATAGCGCAACTGCACATGATGTGAGGGTGATGGTGATGGTGCTCAGTGGGAAAAAACAAGAAGGCAATTTTTGGATGAAGACTAGATATAATACTTTGTATTTTCTAAGAACTTAGTAAAGTTTAGCAGCATAAAAAAAGCATGAGCTAGAGGAGAGAAGGTGTAAGTTAATACTGGTATTTGAACAGATACAGTGAGCATATCTATTTTTCTTTTCCCATGGACAGACAAATGCCAAGAAAATCTCTTTTCTCATCCCCTGGCGAGAAACTGCCATGTGACTGAATTATGGCTTCTCCATGGCATGTTTGGAGATTTTATGAAGCATGTGGTCATGGCCAAGGTGCTTTCACTCTTCTCCCGGAAGGATAAAGAGGGTTCAGTCATCACAGAAACAGAGCCACACGGGGGAAAAAGTGAGATGACCTTAAAAATCCAATTGGAAACATGTACTTGGGATGCTATTAGAGCAAACTATATTATCGTGTTGTTCAGTTTGTGGACATTTTGAAGTATCTGTGTTCACTGCCTTGACCACCATACCCACGAAAGGCATCCAGGCAAGAAGAAAGACAATGAGAAAAGTAATTTAAAAAGGAGAAAATAAAAGAAAGGGGAAAATGAAGGTTTCCTAGAGGTAGAACAGAAGCAAGGATGAACTTAAACTTTCTCGGTGGAGTAGAAACAGAACCCTCGGATCCTCGGTGGAACAGGCACCCAGGTGGATTGTAGGATGTCTTGACAGACAGGGGGTTTTGAGCAACAGGGATTTTGAGGTCTGGAGGAAGAAGCATGCTTGGCATCCAGCTATAGAAAAGTTCACATCTGCAAGCAAATACTGTGCAGAACTTTGACTGCAGACGTTTGCAGGATACTGGGTCTCCAAGTTCTTCAAAAGAGGAATGCATTTCTTGAATGAAAAGCTAGAAAATCTATTTTCTTGTCAAGACCTTGTCAAGAAATTAGCTTCAGGGTTAGTTCTGGTTTTGTTTTTCAAACAAGAAGATAGTACCAAATAAAGGGTATTTTCTATCCTAAGAAAGTTCCCTGTGAGATACTGTATTAATACTTATCAAGAATATGGTCAGTTCACTCATCATAGAACTGTGATACTTAACCATCTGCAAAGCCAGCTCTGGGAAAGAGGTGTAAGTGCCTATTGAATTACCTGGTTCAGATAAGGATCTATTTTGTTTCTCCACCTGCATTCATCAACCACAAACCAAGATTAATCACACAGATTATTCAGTCTGTAAGCACTTACATCAATTGTATGAAAGACAATGTTAAGAGAATTTCTTAAGTTTAGGAGCAAAGAAACCATTGAATGGTTGTGGAAAGCAGCACTTTGTAAGTTGTATGCATTGGAACCTATAAAGAATTTGATGTGGTAGAGCCCACATCAAATTTATTCAAAATGCCTATATTAAATGAAATTGCATTATTCCAACTTACAATTAATCACACAAACTCATGAAAACACACAAGCAGCACTCTGTAAAAATCTGTTACATTTATACAGTAGAAATCTGCCACTTATTTGGGGAGAATTAGGCAGTGTGCTTCTTTATTATACACCAGATTATCCTCACTATGGAATCAGTTCTGTTACAACTTGCACTAGACACTGACAGAACATTGGAAAACAGTACATAAATATATAAATTATTTCTAAGTATGTGATAAATGGCAAGCCAACAATTTAGATAAGATTAAAGAACTGAAACAAGTGGTTTATTTTACTAATAGGACAATTCAAGAGCATTGGGCAGACAAAGGTTGAATTTCATGAAGGATTTGTACATTTCTAAGAATTATAGTTAATGAGTATGAATTAAAACATCTCCCAACACATCTTTTTTCTATTCTAGTGATGTGAGAGAGTAGATTTTCTAACGGAACTTCAAGTGAATGGATGAATGAATTAATACCCAGACAGGCACAAAACTCCTTAAAATCTTGTAACATAGATTTTGTAAATGAATCACTACACTAGAAAGAAACTAAGGTGATCATTTGTAGACTAATTAGAAATAGAAATCTAGACAGGGAAGTCAAATTCTAAAACATGTCTCACCTAGAGGATAGTATCTAAAAATGTTGAACTAAAGCTGATTTGTTAATAGTCACTCAATGTAGAAAAAAACAACAAAAACATCAACAAGGGCCCTAAAAACATGTGTACCTGTCAGCAGAAGTATTTCCAGAGAGCACTGAAAACTAAAGCTAAATCCAACCCATATCTTCAGGTGATCAATACAACACAAATAAATGTAACATAGACACACACATGCACACGCACACAAACGCGCATGAACACACACACACATATATACACACAGAAATTATATCAATCAATAATTTAAGAAAACAAGAATACATAGACCTCACATTCAAACACTTTACACGACAAAAGTAAACAAACACATAGTAAGCCAGAGATAATTTTAATACTAAATGTGGAAGAAGCAGTTCAAATTTTCTTTGGAAGATTTTCATATGCATTGCCCGGTTCAAAGAGTTGCCAAGAAAAGACATCTAGGTACATCTGCGCTCGCAGCCCAATGAAAGCCAAAAGCCATACAATGAGTGATTGTTGTCCTTAATGTCCTATGTTATCTCTCATCACTTTTGCTGTCCCTTCGTTATCTCATATTGTTACAGTATTTCAATTTGTTATCTGATATATTGTATATACGCTTCATTGGTTATTTGAAATTGGATAGGGAAGGGGGAGAAACAACATGAGTGGCTGGGGTGGGGGAGGGAAATGGGAACCAAGACATGAGAATGGGTATCAATGTATGTGAAGTAATGCACCTTCTATCTGGTGAATATAATGTAACCCTGCTATTAATTACAATAAAAATATATAAAAAGAAAAAAGAAACATTGAACATAAAGCTATTTGGGGGAATCAGATGCCAATTACACTTCACAGAGAATATTAAATATATGCATTTCATATATTTAAAGAAATGAAAGACCATCAGGTGCTGGCAGTCTACACCTGTAATACAGTTCAAAGCCAAACTGGGAGGGCAGTAAAGTCCTTGAGAATTTGATCACCAGTTAAGCACCAGAAAGACAGAAGTAGAGCTGTGGCTCAAATGGTAGAGCATGGTAGAGCGGGAGCCTTAAGCACAAGAGAGAGAGAGAGAGAAGGAGAGATAGGGAGAGAGATAGACAGAGAGAGAGAGGGAGAGAGAGAGAGAGAGAGAGAGAGGGAGAGAGAGAGAGAGAGAGAGAGAGAGAGAGAGAGAGAGAGAGAGAGAGAGAGAGAGAGAGAGAGAGGAGAGAGAGGGAAAGAGAGAGAGAGGGGGGAGAGGAAATAGAAAGAGAAATTAAAGATCAATTTTGAAATAAAATGCATCTGCAGGGTCAGGACTTATTTTGAGTCATAATCATATGTATTGCAGGACTGGGATGGATGGGGATTAGAAGAACATAGACACCCTTGTTTATGTCAACGCTCCTGCCTGGACTTAAGAACTGAGGGGTGGAGGTTTTGAGGAGAGCAGAATCTGCAGGCTCCTTTCTCCGTGCAGTGGCTCAACTTGGGAGAACTTCTGACAAAGGCTGCTATTTTAATTCTTGTGGAATCCCAAGAATGATTACTAATAAGTACTATAAGTATAACAATTTCTGGCAATACAACTGACTAGAGGACTTCTTGTCACCAGAACATGAGCAGTTCCATGCTGGGATTATTTTCTTGGAAAACGAGTGGCTACCTACCCTTTGATGGGGGCTTCAAGGACGTTTTCTGAATTCTGATTTTATCTTTGCTCATGTTTGACATTATGTATCAGAAATAAAACTACGCATTCAGTTTAATAATTTTTTTAATTGAGAAATAGCCTTATGTTAAAGAAGGTCATTGGACAATAGTTTGAGAAGTATATTTTAAAAATAATTTATAAGGTTAAATGCCTTCAAGCTTTGAAAATAATGAAATCTAAATTTAGAAATAAAAGTTTGATTTCAGCCACTTTAACTAAACACGGTAGCAAGGCCGGGGGACAGAGGCAGGAAATGGGGAAATTGACGGGAAGGACAACTTAGTGAGGTATGTCAAATCCTATTAGCCCAGGTCCTTTTCTTGGCTAGGAGAAAGACAGTGCTTCTGTTGTCTTGTCCTCATGGCTAGACTTCTGTCTTTATCCTCCATATTTATTTCATTTGCACATTAGTCTTGTTTCCACATTTGCCATGCTGGGTCAGTTTCACCCTTGACTTTATTTTTTATGATGTGCTTTGACAACTGGAAATAATTTTTGTCACATTGTAGAGTTCTGTACTGAAAGTTTTATGATTTAGTGTCTATAGCAAGTAGTGGTATCACAATAAGATTTTTTAAATGTATTCCTGTGTTCTGGAGGAGTATGTCTGATTACCTGGGTTCCTTTGAAGGTTGATGACATGCAAAGATCGACTTGAGGTTTCTTACCCATGTAAAGTAAACCATTTAATCTTGAATGTGTACATACCCATCTGAACTATGTGATGGCTTATCATTGGTTCACATTCAAATGCCAGACACTTTTATTAAAATACTGGCAGGTTAGATCTTAAGTTCGATGGTTCGTTATTTGCTATTACTGATGCCTTGCACATAGAGTAAATATGGAATTCAGGAGAATTTCATGTAGATCATCTCATGTGCTTCACATAATATTCCTGAGAGCTGGCTAGAGAGATACTAGTACTTTACCATCAGAATAGGAAGAGAGACTCAGTTGGCTTAATGGATTTGTCCTAAATAACTCTCATAATGCTGAAATTCTGCATTAAACAGTGAGAAAAAGGGAAGGAAAGAAAAATCTGACACCTTCACAAGTTGTGTGTAGCCCTCCAGTGCACATTTTCTGCCAGAAGGAGAGGCCCTTCTCACTCTCTTTTTGGCTCTGGTAGCGTTGTTGTTGTTGCTTGTTTGTTTTGTTTTTGCCAATCCTGGGCCTTGAACTCAGGGTGTGAGCACTGTCCTTGGATTTCTCAAGGCTAGAGCACTACCATTTGAGCCACAGCACCACTTCTGGCTTTTTTTTTCTATGTATGTGGTACTGAGGAATCAAACCTGGGTCTTCGTGCATGCCAGGCAAGCACTCTACCAATAGGCCAAACTCCCGGCCTCTCTGGTAACGTTTTTTTGGCAGCTTTCTTCCTAAAATGATACATTTCATTTTCTTCTTCACCTTATATTTTATTTTGTGTTGTTTCTGTGTGTTTATTTGGTTTTCATTTTCATCCTTTAAAAATTCTCTGGATAACAATGTCACTATCAGAGGTTTTGTTATACGTTTCAGAGATACGGGAAGATCAGTACTGATTTTGGAAAATCTGCATAACAAAAGATAATGACAATAATTCAGAGAGGCCAGGCAATCTGAGCAAAAATTAAAAAGCAGTGGGCTCAGTCCATATGAATGGAATGTGAACTGATGGGATGTCTGAATGAATATTTAGATTCTTGTCTTTAAAAGAATACAAGGTAGTGGTTGGCAGTTTGGCCTATTGGGAGATTGCTTGCACAAAGCCCTGGATTCGATTCCTTGGTACCACATACATAGGAAAAAGCTGGAAATGGTGATGTGGCTCAAGTGGTAGAATGCTAGCCTTGAAGAAACTGAAGGACCATGCTCAGGCCCTGAGTTCAATGCACAGTACTGGCAAAAAAAAAAAAGCAACCAAGAATTACAAAGTAAAGGGAAAATACTACATTTACTTTAAGAAATAGGCAGTTGGTAAAATATCAGCATAAAAGTTACAAGCAAGATTCCTCATTGTTGAATATTGAGTCAAAAGTCCTAATTCCCTGCTTTATTCTATTTTTTAAAATGTAAGAGTAATTTCATGAATTCAGAAAAATTCTGCCCTGTAATGAAAATGTCTAAGATATATAAATAATATATAAATGATACATCAATAAATGGCATTTCAGGGGATAGTTCAAAGCATATGGTAATTGAACAACTAATTGAATATTAGAAGAATTTTCAGTAAAATGCTATAAGTTTTGAATTGAATTTGTGTATATAGAAGTTTTAGGAATCTACAGTTTTGTCTGTGTTAGGTTTTAGAGCTGCAGGCATGGATTTCAGTTTTGGATAGCAAACACTTTTAGTTTGCTTCCAAACATGCATTTTCAAAAACTTTTAAACAAACTTTATCTTTACAAACATTCTGCTGAAATCGTATTTTTACATGCTTACATTTTTATTCTCTCAAATTAAAGAGAGATGTGACATCATTAAAATTTTACATTATTAGTACTAGAAAAAAAATAAGGCTAGATATTGACTGATCACTCATTTCCTCTTTATTTCTAAGAATATTAATCTTGAAGTTAGGTTTAATTTACTGAAAAATATTCCTAGAAAAATAATCCAATTTATTTTTAGTATGACAATAAATTGACTGTAAAAGTATATGGATTATTTTAAAAACTGGTGCAACATTTCACGTGGATTAATAACAGATAATAAATAGTTGGTAATTTCATCAAAACCTCAACAGAGGAAGGGGATAAAGGAAGAGAGCAGGTCATGCTTTCATCAAAACCATTGTAGAAGATAGTTGGCCTGCTACAATTATTCTTTTCTCATGAAAACTTCTTTGAGAGACATAATGGCCATGGTCATTTCATTTTGTAATTTATTAAGCAGTCTGAGGGTGAACAGAGAGTTTCAATTTGAGGTTATGGTTATAATTACTAACTGCAAGATTCCTGTTGCCTTTCATTAAATAGTTATAATATTTAATTGAGGCAACAGGGCGTCTACGCACAGCATAGCAGCATACATAATTATCAGTACACATAAAAGAAAACTGAGGGTACTTTTGAACACTGAAAGAGATTATCAAAAATTACATTTTTAATTTAACTTTTGACTTTAATCTTCTCAGTGATTAAATACACATCTTGCAGGGTTTTTCTCCCCAGCAAATGGAGACATTAAAATAATAAATGAACCATAAAGTGAAAAAGGGTAAAACAACTTTGCTCTGTAACATAAACGCATAGATCTAATGAGCATGTACAAATTATACTATGTTTTTATTTTCTGACTGCTTTATGAGAAAGGACAGCAGGTGACATGGGCAGTCCATTGCCACTAGCCTTGTTGGGAAGCATTCTCCTCTCATAAGCTTCCACAGTACTGGGATCAAGAGAGAAAATAGCTGGATGGCCTTTGGCCCAGCCCTTTGGTCCCACAACTTTACTTCTAAGGACTACTTATCTCTTTGACCAGTGGAAACTACTAAGAAGGGAACATAAAAGAGACTTGGCCTCTCTGTGTGAATCTCTTTGAAGATTGCCACCTTCCAGGTTAGCCTTTAAGGGAAACTGAAGATATTAGGAACCTGAAGTGAAAGGAAAGTTTGCTCAGAGAAACTTCTCTGCTAACAGTTCCCTTAGGAGATGTGAAAAATCCCTAATTATAGAAATAAAAGTGGCATTATGGGAGTGAGGAAGTAACGACTGACTTCTTAAACGTGAACATGTATATTAGTTATGGGAAACTTATTAAAGCTATGAAATTCTTGAAACAAGAATGAAATGGTTTCTCTGGAATCTAAGCAAAACAATGGAAAATACTGTTGTTATTTCAAGATTTTTCTACCACTTTATATTTTAAAAGTTTCTTACAATAACTTCGTAAGCGATCCCCTTCTTACCCTGGCTGAAAAAAAAGAGACAAAGCTAGTTTTATTGTTTTAGGAATTCTGTAAAAAGACAAAGACAATTTTTTGTTTCAGTTATTATTTACATTTATTATTACTATTTTATTATAGTTGTTAACATTTATTTTTGGAAAGATGGGAATAAATGCTTGATTACCTGCTGCCAGTAAAGTTTGTCAATTACACTTAGAGCCTTGTGGAGCCAGGTTAGCTCTTTTGACAACATATCCAGTTTGAAGAAGAAAATTAAAGTAATTTTTAAGACATAAACTCAGACTTAAAAACCAGAGTTTGATAATTGTAGGAGAAAAGAAGCATACACTATATGGTTCGTTTGAGGTTTATGATTCTTAATGGAAAATATCATGGTAGGTGTATCATTGTGGTTTTAGGTGATACACAAATAACCATAGACAATATTGTTCAGGTCAGCCATTTTTCTGTCTCACATGACCTTTAAGGAATAATCACAATGACCAACCTGTAAGTCATGTGAGCCCCTGGTATAATACAGAAAGTTCCTTCTGCTGATACATTGAAACAAGATCCCAGAATGTGAGTCACGTATATTTTCTAGGATGACAATTTTCAGGTGAAGAACACCCTGTGGTACAATTTAGTGAGAAATTAATTTAACTTCTGCATATGTCTATTCTTATTTCCAAATAACAAAAACCTCTCACAGACTGGCCAATTTTAGTGAAAGCAAATATTAGGGAAAGGATAAGGGGATTTCAGATGCTATATACAGTCGAAAAAACTAGGAGACCATGAGCAGGTGCTACGAACACTGTGTTACATGTGAGCATTTGTTACAGTATAGTTTGAACAAGTTCATTCCTTCATGCCGTGGTTTTAGGATAATGAAATAATTATCCATAATTATACATAGTAACAGGAAAATTATCCATTTAAGAAACATTGTGATTAAATTATTTGAACATAAACAATGTAAGTAATAAACAAGATGAATGGAATGGGTGGGAGGAGGGAAATGGGGACAAAAGCATGAGCAGGATATCAATGTGTGAGAAGTAATGCACCTACTATCTGGCAAATATCACTTTAACCCCTCTCTATATAACAATAAAAAAGAAGTACCATTCATCATTTGTACTCCCAATTTTAACCTTTGCATGTTATTTTGTCTCCACACTATTCTTGTGAATTATTCAAAGAAGACATTTTCAGGCTGTAGCTGGGATAACAGAATAACTCAAACAAGTATGTAGTTGATCTCAGGACACAGCGCTGGTTAGTGGTAAAACAATTAGCAATAGCCACAAGATTGGCTTGGAATATTCCTTCAATTTGGAGATCCTCGGGGAAAATGGAAGATTTGTACAGCTCACTGAAAGCTACTACTGCAGGGGATCTTGGGGCTTATGTGTAAGTTTACGCTGATTGTAGAAAAGCTTTTTATTAGCGCTCAATAAAGAATCATGTTTTTACATACTTGCAGATAGTCCTTCCATCCTCAGAGTGAAGGCAGCAAAGTTCTTCCTCTTCTCTTGTTCAAGAGAAAACTTCACAGGCAGTAGGAAAGGCAAGCTGGCATCACATCAGCATCAGCATTGAAAAAGGTGAGGTTACTACATTTCTGTTCTGGAGGCAAATCTTTTTTTTTTTTTTAATTTATGTTACTCAGTGGCTAGGGACATTTACCACGGGCTATCTACTTTCCTACATATTCTACACAGAAACAGCTAAGCCAGGGCAGTCACACATCTCATGGTACCCACAGAAAGTGACAGTGTTGTCCCAACACACTTCAATTACTGGTACTGGAATCTCATGTATGGACATTCTGGTTAGAGAGGTGCAGGCATGATCAGGCCATGCACATTGCATTGGGTTTTATTTAGTTGTTTGAAACGAATGTGCCACGCATCACTAAAGTTATAAAGAAAAGCCCCTAGAGCAAGAGGGCTGAACCTCAAGCTGAGAACCTAAACTCATTTCTAGTTTGTGGCTGCAGCTATTTATTATCTAATGGCATTTCTATGAATTATATTAACAAAAGTATTACTTAAATATATTTGTTTCCAAAAATTCAACTGAAAAGATAAAAATCTATTACTATTTGGTTTAATAGTCACAGACCACCTAAAGTATATTAAAAAAAGAAAACAGAAAAATACCAGAGATATTTTACTTTATAATAGAATTTTATAGGAAAAAATAGTAAAATTCAGTAAAGCCATTAAAATATTTGTATTCTTTGCTTATATTACCTTTCATTTTAGATGGAATATAAAGTTTTCTCCATTTATTCCTATAGGAGTGTTTTACGTTAGACTATCTTCTGCCTTTCTCACAAAGGATCCCTACAAATTGCCTAAAAATCAATTCCAAAAGTTATAATTTACTTTTCATTTTGAATCCTGCTTCTGAAAGATCATTAATATATTTGAAATTCACTTTTAAAATTTTTTCACTCATGTGCAATTTCTTCGGTGAACCAAACTGGATGGGTTAATTATTAGAGCACCTCAGAGCCCCAGCCATCATTAGAAGTTGGCTATCATTTCAAATGCATTCCACTCTGTAATTTCAGCCGCTCAAACAAGGTCACATCCGCCAGCTGGACAGTCAATGAAGAGCTGTTTCAAAATAGACCGAGAAAGACATGGAATGATGAGCACTTCTCTTCATGGGACAGGCCCTGAATATCCGGACTTAAGAAGTGGGTGGAATTCTCATTGCTAGGGACAACTGTACACCTGTAGCCACATCTCCTGGTCTTACTGAATATTGATTCCCAGTTTAATAAAGAAGGGCAACAACATGTACTGGACCGAGTCGCTAGTAGGTTAGAAAGCACTGGAAATCTCTGGAGTATCTTTAGTTTCAAGGCTCAGCAATGGATCCCCATGACCACTGAATGATAACTTATGCATATGTAGTTGAACTGGGCTTCAGGAGACAAACCAAGTGATCTCATAGCAGCAGGAACTATCTCAGCTTGGAAGGTATATGGGTCCAGGTTATCAGAGCAGGAGATCCATTGTTCAAATCTGTGGAGTATGGGATTTGTAAGTATAATAGTAGCTCACAAGACCATCTTATAGGTTCTACTCATGCTCACGGGCAAGACTGAATCCAAGCACACGTGGAGACGGGAGAGCCATTCTCCCTGGAGCTTTTATATTTACCTTTTGCCCTTCATAACTCAGTTTCAGTGAGTGAATTACATGACTTTGCTAATTTATTTTTTGTGCATAATGGGAAAAATAATTATTTCTGAGGCTTTCAACAGTATTTTAGTGGCACATGCTTTGCCACCGTGATTGGATGATGTCTCTCCCATACTAATTTATTGGGTGCTCTTTTCCTGGGCTAAATCAACTATGTTTGTTGCCTAACATACACACTTCAATGATTCTTGGACAGCTGAAACACGGAAGAATCGAGAATCTATGACAAACTAAAGGTGAGCAAATACTGTCATTATTTTGAAGTTACGCTGTGAAAAAATTGAACACTGAAACTTGGGATAGAGATGGGATGGAAAGAGATGCAGGAGAAAGATGGAAGGAGGGACACTGATAAAGATTCAATAGACTCACTAACGGATTTCTAAAACTTTTACTGAATCCAATAACATAAAGTTAAGAAAAAGGATGTATGATGAACTAAATAATTCAAATGACTGTGTGCTTTCTAAATTGAGAAGTCTTTTTTATATCCCTGAGACACAGATGGATATATCTGATGTATTTTCTCAGTTATGAATATTTTCTTTTTAATTTTCCCTTTTGTACCAGAATTTTAATTTCACCATTTAAGTGTTCTTTCCTGTACTTGTCTCCAAAATCACACAAATAATAAATTGCTTATAAGAATTTTCTCTTAACAATATTCTGTTCTTTTAATAATCATAAAAATACAACTTTCAATATTCACCAACTTGTACTATCAAGCACAGGATTCAAACTTATTCCAGTATAAGCGCAGAGTAAATGCTATATATGATTAAATCTTCTTTTCATTACCCTTCTACCTTATAATCATTCTTAGTTCATAAGTTCCTTCAAAATTTCTTTTTGTATTTTGTCTATTCAGATTTGTTTTTGTGCTCTGAACTTCTTTAAAACAAATAAAACCCAGGGCAAAACTTTTGCCTGGATAACTTGAGAAGTTTGATTTGTTCCACTTGCATTCATGCTATTTAATTTGGTTTGCTTATCCTAGCAAGTCTAGAAGTTAAACTTTCTTTTAAAGAGATCACTTTGGAAAATCCAGCTAAACAAGTTCAATTCAAATGTTTCCTTCAGAAAATGCCCTCGGGAAAGCATTCACGGAAGTGACTCCATGGGTGCGTCTGCTACTTGTTTTACATGCTTGGTGGCTTTTCAGTTGTCAGAAATCAGTGTTTCTCTTTACTGCACAGAAGGAGTCAGAGGCTTTCTCTGGGCTTCCAGTACTGCAAATGTGGGTTAGGCATTTGACTGTCCTTGCCCCAAAGGAGTCCTGAAAATACCACTTGATTCAGCCTCACAAAGGACTGCATTTACTGAAGCCTTATTTTAAAACAGACACAGGTGACAGCTCCATTATTCTTGCACGTTCACATGCATTCACAGCTGTTTTTATTTATCCTGGCTGTATGGGGACACATTTGTAGTAATTATTAGTTTCTGATGCAGTTAAATAGTTCCAATGCTTATCAAGACTGAATTCAATTATCAGGATCACACTTTTACCCTCCACCTCTTTGGCCGTGCTTTCTTTAGGAAATTGCCACAACTAAGATATCTGGACTTCATTTCACCTAAAGTGGTCCTAGGTCCCTTCTCTGTTCCTCCTTAAGTGGCCCCTAACATTTCCCCCTTTTACTTAAATTCTAAGTTAATTACAACTACAGAAGAGATTGCAAAAATAACTTTTGGCTGCAAGAACTATTACGAAAATATGTACAAATTGCTTGTGGAGTCTTATCGTTAGTGTCTTCGTGTTGGTTTTTGGATGGTAGGCCTAACTTTTCCTCTCTTGGCTTATTCTTTCACTGTGCTTCCATCACTGTTTTGAGAAGTTAAAATAAAATGATGGAGTTTAGGCCTCACCAGGAAAAGGAAACAAGAGGGGGCAAATAAATAAAGGCCCATAAAACCAGGAAGATGATAACGAAGTTATCCAAACTTGGTGGAGAGATTAGGAAAACATTTGAACCACAGGAGTTTTAAGATGATTTTGATTTGCCTGACATAAAAAGTGATGATACCTGAAGATATCATGAAGTTCATTGCATGAAAATAAATACTTGATATTTGTCTCTAGAATTTATACAGAAGTGAAAAAACATCACAGAAGTGTTGATTTGCTTTTTTTAATGCCGCTGTTTAAGGTGGCAAGCAGACCAGAGGTGGGTCAGGCTGTAAAATGCAGGCAGCATAATCAATCACTCCATTGCCTCAGGCAACCACAAAGATGTTCACTGAGTGGCTATGTTTCATAGCAAAAATCCACGAATATTGGAAGAAGTTATGGAACTGCATAAGAAAGCAGAAGAAAAAATAGAAAACTAGTGCAAAATGTAAAGTAATCAATGATGGGAGTAGATTTTTCTTCTGTCAGATAAAGATTATAACATTATTTAGTTGTAGCCAAAGGGGCTTTAAAATACTGTTCCTTTAAAAAATTATTCTCCTAATTATTTTAAACAACACTTCCACTATTGTCAGTGTTTAAACATGCATAATATCAAGATATAACTCCAAATTGTATATTTATGTATCAAACGGAAATGCTAACAATGGTGCCTTTTCTAGGAAGAGAGTCAGATGGATTCACTGTGATTTACAGTGATTTTACTGCTAATGATATGACTCTACCTGCCTTTAGTTTCTGATCTCTTCTTGAGTTGTTGCCAGGGACTCCTTTAAAACATTTTATTTTCCTCCACACAACCATCTTTTTTGAACATTTACCCTCTTCTAATTTAAGTCTTGTCCTAATACATTTGCCTGAGAAAGGAGCTACAGTTGGTAGAAAACTTTTCTGAAGGAAGGATTTGAGGGAAGCCTCATTCCTGTTATAACTCCTACTTCATTCATAAGTGTGCAGTGTTTTAAGTACTTGATGTGTATATTTGGGGGTTGGCACAGGCAAGGGTGATTATAGAAGTTACTAGCTAAAGATCTTATTAAAATACTTAGTCGTTTAGTAACATACCTTAGTGAGTATTAAGGGCACCTCATGACAACACCCAAATCTCTTAAATAGAAGTGTTTGTTGTTGTTTTTTCTTTTTTTGGGGGGGGCCAGTCCTGGGCTTGAGCTCAGGGTCTGAGCCCTGTCCTTGGACTTTCTCAAGGCTAGAGCTCTACCACGTGAGCCTCAGCACCACTTCCAGCTTTTTTCTATGTATGTGGTACCAAGGAATGGAACCCCGGTCTTTGTGCATGCTAGGCAAGCACTCTACCACTAGGCCAAACTCCTGGCCCCAAATAGAAGTTTTTTGAAATATGAAAGGGAAAAGAAGGAATGAGTTGTCACACTACTTTCTATTTACTAAGTAGTAACTTTTAATTTCAATTCAAAAGGAATATTTTAAAACTTGATAAACCTGGAACAAATCTCTCCATTGAGTTTTACCCTTTTATGAAAGACTAGGGAAATACATTAAATTTCCCTTAGTCCTTTCAGAATATACTTTTACTCCCTGTACTCATCTCTACCAAAATATATCCACTTTGATCTATTACAAAAAACCGAAGTCATTTATGCCTATACTCCCAATTCCCATGGAGTGATATTTCTCAGCAACATTTAGAAAGCCCCCTCTCATCTTGAGGCTGAAGAAAGTACAATTTTTAGCTTTCAAAATAACTTACTATACTAGTTCATTTTATGCTACTGTAACAGAGTGCCTGAGGCTGTTATTTTTCTAAAGATAACAGATTTCTTCATGGCAAAGCTAAGGGAAAATTCTCAAGTTTAATGATATCTCATATACTATTAGAAGAAGGAAGACAGGAAATAAGAGCATAAGGAGGCTGTCTTTTTCTTTTGGAATAACTCTCTAAGAAGAATTTACTCTTAATTCTTTCCAAGGGCTAAACTCGCATGTCCAAATAACCAAACACTCAGGCCTTCTTCAAAGTTCTACGTCTCCATAACACAATTAAGGGAGGTCAGATTTCCAGCACATAAATACTTGACTGACAACTTCAGCATATCCAGACCATGGTACTTTTTTCCCAGTATGCAAGATCACTTCAAGTCAGCATGGGAAATCTAGACTTCCTTCCTTTGTGTTAATATCTCATTTATTTCTGAACTACTTCTGGTCTACTTTGTGGTCTACTTTGTGGGGGCATTACTGATTGTAGGACTGTTTAATAGGCTGTGTAGACCTTTCTTCTGCCCAAACCAATTGTCTATAAAAATATATTTGACCAAGTTATTTATAGTAAACTTTAGATCTGACAGACAACTATCTCCTTTCAAAGGACTGGTGCTGGTAGATACAAATAACATAAGAGAAATAGACAAATGTTAAATTGTGAAACAGCAAAGGGGATACTTTATGGAAATAAACTCACAAGATAATAATGTGAATTTGACAAGGTGATAATTAAAGTCCCCAGGTAGATCTCTGGCACATCTGTATGCCTTTCAGTAAAGTTGGTTAGCATATTAACTACTGATGGAGTATTCTGGAAAATATTCATGGGATGTAAAACTGCAAATTGTTATTCAGTTCAATTTGTATAATAAGTGTAACAAAATGCAATGCATGCAATATTACACAAGAGATACTAAACTCCATTACAGGCATTTTAAAGGCCCAGCACGATCCTTAGGTGATGATTTTTGCCTTGAAAATCATCACATTTAAGTATGAATCTTCATATTTAAGTATGAATTGCTTTCATTTGCTGCTGAAAGGAAATTCTGCATAGGTTTAGTGCACTGTGAGGGCAATACATTTTTATTTTGAATGAGTTGAAAAACTTTGGGATAGTATTTTGATGTACACACATGCATGTAAGTATACAACATTACCTTAATATCTAGTTTTTTCCTATTTGTCTTTCAAGGAGATGGCATAGAAGATATATAGAAGATATAAACTCACTATGAAACACATCTAATTTCAAATTTTCACCACTGATCTAACATACTGGTTCTCTTCTTCAATAGTAAATTCGATTATATATAAATTCTAATTTAGACATTCACTGGAGAAAACATATCAATATAATAATAAGAAAATGTATGAAGAGATATGTGTGTGCCCACACACTGAGGGTGACAGAGATAATATTTGAGAGTAACCTTTGATGTCACAACCTTCCACGAATGAACTTTCTTGTAACAGCAACCTAGGTTATTTAAAGAGCATTTGTGTGCTATTGTGTAACCCCCCCCGCCCCCCCCCACCACGACACATACCAAGTACAGGGTCTGTTAGCCAAAACCTCTCCTGCTGAGCCAGTCCCAACCTTCTCAACTCCTCTCCTCCCCCATGTCAACCCTCTGATGCACAAGAGGAGGAGCATGTGTCAGATATTTGGGGTCTTGGACACCAAATCGACTGATTTTCCTCTTTCCTGGGGATATCTCAGTTTCTGGGGAAACTTGCACAGGCTTCCCTGGTGCTGATTACCAAATGGTCTCAGGACCATTTGAATACAGACTGCATGGATGATGCAACTTTTCCCTTATATTAATTACCTTTATCATTAATGAAAGTATTTTATAACTTTTGTTGATAGATTTCATTTTTGTTAAGACCACTGACTTTTAAATGATTTCCTATTTTTTGCCAGTCCTGAGGCTTGAACTCAGGGCCTGAGCTCTGTCCTTGGGCTTTCTCATGGCTGGAGCTCTACCACTGGAGCCTTAGCATCAGTTCCAGGAGTTTTTTCTATATATGTGGTACCGAGGAATCAAAGCAGGGTTTTCCTGCATACTAGGTAAGCACTCTACCGCTAGGCCAGACTCCTGGCCCCTGATTTCCTATTACAACCATTCACCTGTGATGTGTTACCAGTGTGTGCACAAATATATAATATTTGTAATGCATTCTAATGTATACGTGGAATCCTTCCATTTTGCTCTGTCTTTGAATGTCTAATGGGTCCCTACTTTTTCCACTCTGCTGAATTAAGTATCCTTTGGCATACAGATGACATCACATTTCACTGAGATTTTCCTTAAGTGTCAGGGTATTGCTGTTAATACTTGCTTTATGACAAAATTATCCTCATATCATAGAAATGTATGAATCCTCAAGAAATGTGTATCAGGCTTTCTACAAACCATATCTGTGCAGATCATTGTGTAGCAGTTTTCAACACGTTCTTAGGACACACTCACATCTAAAGAGGTATACGTTTTATGTCACCTGATTCCTCTCATCCCTAACCAAACTCCTCTGTCCAGAAGTCTACCTATAGCTTAACGGGCCTCTTTAAAAGAAATTCAGAAAAGGCAAAATCCTTTCCAGTTATTAGCTAAGATTCTTTTTTTAACTCTTTTAAAATTATATTTTTGTTATCATTAAATAATTGTACAAAGAGATTATCACTCAACATGTCAGTTTGTAAGTACAATACAAGCAGTATATATTATGTTTTATGAAAAGGACACTATTTTGTTTTATTAGAATGTACTTTAAACAAAAGAAGCTTTTCTTCATAAAAACAACAGTTGTAATTAGTGTTTATTAAACAAATGCTATAACTTACTGATACTTTCTCAGAATCTGCAGTCCAGACTTGATTCTTTATGGTTAGGGTTATCCTTGCAGCACTGAGTTCTCACAAAACACTTGCTGGCTTTCACTGGCCTGCATACTTCCGGGGTTTCTTACTCTCCTCACACACATTTCCAGCAGGGCCACTTGAAAACTTTGGGAACAAAAAGACCAGATTTGAAATTTAACTGGCTGAGTCTCGACCTGTCAATATTCTCTGGATATATTGGTAACTAAAGGTGAAAAGGAATTGACAACTAGCAAGGTAAGTAAGCCCTTTGCACAGAGACAGCACAAATATTCTGAACAGTAGAAATGAGCTATATATCTATATTTATATATATCTATATATACCAGTAGAAATGAACTGTATATCTATATCTATATATCTATATATACCAGTAGAAATGAACTATATATCTATATCTATATAAGTATATATAGATATATATCTAGCTATAGATAAAAATGTTTTATTTCTTTAAAAATATAATTGCTTGTTCCCATCAGAAATGAAACACACTTTGTCATTTCATCGATATTATCAAATATTTTATTCATTAATGGTTGAATCCCATCTTGGTGGACTATTCCTTTCAGAAATTCTTGTATCATTCTCATGGCATATTGAGTATGCGTTGGGTAAGAAACACTTCAAAGACAATTTTGCAGGAAGTTGGGCCTTTACAACATTCTGTCATGAGAAAAGCGACCATTACTGAACTTCTCTGGAAAAAGGCTTAGCCTGTAAGTCCTTGTGGCCAAAAAAAGTGGTTTCCCCTTGTGGAAGCCATATAATGAATGATTGTTGTCCTTAATGTACTATGTTGTCTCTCATCTCCTTTGCTGTCCCTTGGTTATCTCATATTGGTATAGTATCTCACTTTGTTATCTGATATATTGAATTTATTTGTATTTGGATATTTGAAATTTGATAGGGAAGGGGGGAAAACCAAGACGGGTGGGGGGTGTGGGGGGGAGGGAAACGGGTACCAAGACACGTGAAAGGGTATCAATGTATGTGAATTAATGCACCTTCTATCTGGCAAATATCATGTAACCCTTTTACTAATTACAATAAAAAAAAGAAACACTTCAAAGGCAATTTTGCAGGAAGTTGGGCCTTTACAACATTCTGTCATGAGAAAAGCGACCATTACTGAACTTCTCTGGAAAAAGGCTTAGCCTGTAAGTCCTTGTGGCCAAAAAAAGTGGTTTCCCCTTGTGGACTCTGCGGTCCTCCCATCGTGGGGTTACACATCCCACTGTGCGTGACCCTCACACATCTCCTCGTCATTTGCTCTGGGACCTTTGCTCAACAGAGATTTGAGTGAGGGCCATGTATGTGCGCTTCTGAGCTTCCACATCTCCTGCCTTCATGAACCCCAGAATGAGTGGGTGAGTGCAGCTGTCGTGCACCCATCCCAAACCTGGGATGCTCCAACACCTCTTTATGTTAAAAGCTCTGGAGAAACTAGGAATCCATGGAACGTTTCTCAGTATAATAAAGGCTGTGTATGACAAACCCACAGCTAGCATTGAACTTAATGGTGAAAAGCTAAGGCCATTCCCTCTAAAATCAGGAACGAGACAAGGATGCCCACTCTCTCCACTCCTCTTTAACACAGTATTAGAATTCCTAGCCAGAGCAATAAGACAAGAAGCAAGCATAAAGGGGATCGAAATAGGGAAAGAGGAAGTGAAACTTTCTCTCTTTGCAGATGACATGATTCTGTACTTAATGAAACCTATAGACTCCACTCCCAAATTGCTTGAGCTGATTTGAAACTTTGGCAAGGTAGCAGGGTATAAAATTAACCCTCAATAATCAACTGCCTTCCTATATGCCAACAGTGAGAGGAACGAGGCAACAACCAGGAAAGGAGCTCCTTTTGCAACAGCCTCAAAGAAAATAAAGTACATAGGATTAAGTTAACTAAGAATGTAAAGGACATTTTTGATGAAAACTTTAAAACCCTGAAAAAGGAAATTAAAGCAGAACTGAGGAAATGGAAAAACCTCCCATGCTCCTGGATTGGAAGAATCAACATCGTGAAAATGGCAATCTTGCCAAGGGCTATCTACAAATTCAATGCAGTACCCATCAATATCCCAATGTCCTTCTTTAAAGAAATAGAAGAAGCAATCCAAAACTTCACATGGAACAATAAAAGACCCCGTATAGCAAAAACACTTCATAGCAGAAAGAAGAGCGCAGGAGGAATTTCATTGCCAAACTTTAGACTCTATTATAGAGCTATAATAATCAAAACAGCCCAAGAACAGGCCTGAAGACCAGTGGAATAGAACTGAAGACCCAGAGAAAGTCCAAGGACAGTGATCAGGCCCTGAGCTCAAGCCCAGGACTGGCAAAAAAAAATGAGCAAATATGTGAATGGACAACAAGTGAATCTTCAAATCTGCACCTAAAGGACTTGTTAAAGAAACCTCCTCATATTAAATTCTAGGTAAATCATACAAATAAACAGTACCATGCTGCTGTCAGAAAGAATGACATCGCATCATTTGTAAGAAAATGGAAAGACTTAGAAAACCTCATGGTAAGTGAAGTAATCCAGACTCAAAGGAACATAGGCTCAATGGTTTCCTCATTTGTCATAATCAGTAGAAACCTTGGGCTCTCCTAGCAGAGATTTATAATAGAGCAAAATCTAGACGCATAAGGCCGTATAGGATAAGCTAAATGAAAGGACCTCCAGGATATAGAAACAAAAGCCATGTACTGAGTTATTGTTGTCCTTAATGTACTATGTTATCTCCACTTTTGCTGTCCCTTGGTTATCTCATATTGTTACTGTATTTTATCTTGCTATTTGATATATTTTATATATGCTCATTTTGTGATTTGAAATCAGTTAGGGAAGGAAAATAACAAGATGAGGACTGGGGTTGGGGGAGTGGGAAATGGGGGCCTAAACATGAGAAAAGATAACAATGTTTGTGAAGTAATGCACCTTCTATCTGGTAAATATAATGCAACCGTTTTATTATTTACAATAAAAAATATAAAAAAATAAAAAAATACTCTTCCAGGTTCAGCTACACTAGTGTCAATGGTAAGATGTCTTTGGGTTTATCAATAAAAATATTTCTTTCTTTGTATGCATACATATTATACATATATGTAATTAACATAATACATTTTATATGTGTTGTACCATTATATATGACATAAAGCAAATATAAATGTACACGTGTATTTTTGGTGGTTATATATAGCTTATAAATATCCATATATATGGATTTGTGTGTGTATATTATGGTTTAATACATATATATATATAAATATATTAACAGATACTTACACTCATTCCATGCCTTGCTTATTGTGAACAATAACACAAATAACATTAGGGTACACGTACTAAAGGAATTCCACAGAGTAAGGGTCTCCTGAATTTGCCTAGAGCTAGGGTGCACCTTATCCCCTACCTTACCTCCTGAGTAGCTAGGATTATAGAGGAAAGCCACGTCGCCAAACGTATTTTTGTTTTATTAATGGATATGTATAAAATTCAGTACTAACAGAATAAGACTAATGACAACTGACTCCTGATGGTAAGAACAATATGGTCAATCCAAATTGAAAAGGCAATCTCAGTGAGTAATACAACACATAAGAAATGCAGCACCTCTACCCCATACCTCACATGTAGGCTTGCACACTCATTATAAAACTGGCCCTGGAGGAGGAGTGCTTCTAGGAATGCTGCCTTCTCAACTGTGCTGTACTTTACCCCTGTATCTTAGGTTTCTCTTTTCTTTTCTGTCATACTAAAGTTTAATCTCAGGGCCTCACATGTGGGTGCTCTACCACTTTGAACTATGCTTCCAGCTCATCTTTTGCTGGTTATTCTGAAAGTGAAGACTCTCAGACACCATGATTTTGAACGATGATCCTCAAAACCTCAGCCTCCTGAGTAGTGAGGAACACAAGTGTGAGCCAAAGCTGCTACCCTGGTTTAGCTTTTCCTATTTTCAGTGCAGAGATACCAGAAATACTTAGCTGACTGCAGCCAGATTTAGTAGGTAACAGCAGTGCTTAGCCCATAGCAGGTTACTTGTATAAAGTGTTAAGGAGAAAGCTTGGAATATGGTTACAGTAATCATGCACATACTAGAATCAAGTATATAAATGAAATCTTATCAGTATCCCTTAGAGGACAACTCTTTTGGGTTAGGTTCTGGAAGAAGGAAGAATAATTCTGAATGGAATGTCTGTTTGGGTTTATAGATCCTAACCCTAAGTGGATAGAGGACAAGAAACTCAGTGTTCTTATGAATACTAGTTACTTATTATACATTTGTGAAATAAATGACAGAATGAGTGAGTAAAGAAATGAGGTATTAGCAGATGAAAGAGACAAAGAGTCACATACATATACCTAGGATAACTGTTATCCTTTCCAAATGCTAGGTGGCACGCTGGCCTCTTGGCCTTTCCAATACTTCCTCCTGGTTCCTGAATGGGAAGTTGCATGGAAGATGGCCATTCAAAAACAGAACCACTATCTAGATCTCCCAAGGGCTCTAAAACCTGTGGAGTGTCTACTTCACCACTATGCCTTCCCTAAAAGTTGCACAGAGAAAGAGGACATGAGAAGAAGCAGGGGACTTGAGAGGAGACAGAACAATGCTAACATGAGTTGGTGGCATTCACCAAGAGAGGAGGGGATGCAGGTCCTGGAGACCTAGGACTTCTTCATGCTGTCTGCACTCTTCTTTCCTCTTCTCTTTCACCTTCTCAGGGGAATTTCCATTTCCCAGGAAACTCTGGAACCTGGGTCTATTGAAGTTTTCTTTGTAATGAGATGAAAAATTGGGGTTTGTTGCAATCTGTGTTGGGGAGGTACGATGGGGGTCACTTGTTTCCTAACAGGGATTCCCTACGTAGGCAAGGTTGGTCTCAGGTTGATGATCCTCCTGCCTCAAACCTGCAATCACTAGGATGTGTATGTACTACCACCATTATAATTTTATTGACCATTTTCACTTAATACTATTAACCCAAAACTGTATTTACCAACACCTGTTCCTCCCCACTGGTTATGCACACACACACAAATACACATACATGGGTCTTAATAACATTAAGGATCTTAAATCACATTGTATGGGCCTTTCTCAAGGTGTAACTTGAACATGAAAATAGAACAGAACGTTTTTGAAGTGGTGAGATGTTAGAGGGCTGGCCTGGCAGTTCCATTGTGTCTTGGTTATCTAGGGCACAGACAGCTCTGTCACAGCAGCAGCACTGCAGAGGTGTAACTGTCTGCAGTGGAGTGAGGATGTCCCCAGGGGAATCACAGCAGCCTTGCTCAAATGAGGCAACAGTGCAAGAAGCAAAGAGGAGCAGGAACCTTAGAAAACTTCCCAGCATACAGAATCTGTGTAAAAGGGAACTGAATCAATATAAAGGGTTCTTTCTGAATTGGGTGCTACAAGTCGATTTGAAATGTTTACAATAGATATGTCTACTTTTGTTCCTATGAAATATTGCTATTCCACGGTTTCTAGTTATTCATAGGTAAACATACTTTTTGTGGATAATGTTTACATACTTTAGAACATATGGTTGTTTAAAGTTAAGTCATTGAATATTTAAAGTAGCTTAGAGAACTAAGTGCAGACAACATTCAATTTGTTGGCAGTTAAGGTAAAAATAAGAATGCACCTAAAGCATTTCCATTTTAATAACAATGTAAATTTCATTTTGACTTTACAATATTCACAATTAATTCTTGTTAAAAAAGAGTCATTTGCTGTTATATATCTTTTTTTAAAACAAACACATCATGGGTGAGAAAATAAAATCTATTTTTAAGTATAGATATGTAGAGAATAGACAGTGATTTAGAAAACCTTATTACTTGCTTGCTTGCTGTGTGCATATGTATGCCAGTCCTGCGGCTTGACCACAGTACCAAGGTGCTATTCCTAAGCTTCTTTGCTCATGACTAGCGCTTTACCTCTTGAGCCACAGCACCCTTTCTGGCTCTTGGATGGTTACTTGGAGGTAAGGGTCTTGAGGACTTTCCTGACAAAGCTAGTGTGATCCTCAGATCTCAGACTCCCAAGTACCAACCAAGGGTTCTAGGCGTGAGCCACCACGCCAGGCCTACATTCTTGTTTTTAAAGAGACCTTTAAAAATTACTTATACAGATAAGTTTCAGTTCAACATATGAGTTTATTACATGCTTTTATTTAACTATCATTCTACCTTTTAAAACAAGAAGTACTGGCAGTGTTTCCTCCGCGTCGCCCTCTAGTGGCAGTAAATTTGAAGGAATAAAAGAATCCTACTCATTACCCAGAGTCACTGAAAGAAACAAAAGAGCCAGTAGAAATCGACAGCAAATGATCTAGATAGATCTAAATAGTGAGAGGAAAATTAAAACAAGAAAACGAGGTTAACTACAGGAAACACAGATAAGAACATGCAGGGTCAATATTTCCTGAACTTTTCATGTATTTTCTAATTTAATCTTCATAAGAACTCCATCAAGACAGCATAACCTCTATTGTTATGGAGAAATTAAAAATGAAAGGACAAAATAGTGTGCCAAATAATACAATCAGAAACTATACATGAAGTAGTTAATTCCAAAGTCAATGCCCTTTTAATTTCAGCTTATAAATGAAGTTGGAAGCTTTGAAGAGATGTTGGAATGATGTTGTCCTTTTTTATTCACTGTCAGTCCCCCCTGGATCAGGCATGATGAGTCTGACAGTGCCACCATTCTATGGCACATCTAGCCACCTACTTATGCTCGTTGTGGAAGCTGGAATGAGGGGTGGATTTTACTGAGGCCTCCAAGGTTTGTAGCTCATTCTAGAACTCATTAAATCAAATGGGTTGGGGCTGGGGTCATCCAAAAATACCATTACGATTTTTCCTAAAGAAATGATTTCTAGGGCAGCGGTGCGGGCTGGCTCGGCGCCGCCATGTCCCCGGGCAGTGGCGTGAAGAGTGAGTACATGAACCGCTACCGGACCCGCGCTGGGACGAGTTCATGGCCTGCTACCGCGAGCTGTGGCACCGCGAGCTGTGGCGCTAAGGCCTGGGCCGTGGGCTGCTGGAGCAGGCGCACGCGCCCTGGCTCTGGAACGCCTGGGGCCCGGACCACGCCTTGGATGGCTCGATGGCTCGGCCGCGTCCAGCCCCTCCGCGTCCCTCGAGCCCTGGTTGCCCTCGGCGCGGGTGGAGCTGGAGCGGCAGGACGCGAAGGCCAGGGACCCCGAAGACAAGGACAAGCCAGACGCAGCGCTGTCAGCATTGCCAGTGAAAGATGGAGAAGAAAAACCAGAACCCAGAACAAAAGACACATGTGACAAGACACCCACCAGTGTCAAAGCTGGGCAGCGGCCAAGCACCTTGTTTGCTCTAGAGAATAAGAAACCAGTCAGAAGTCCCCAGAGGTCTTCAAGTCAAATAAAGGATAACAAGCACCCATTTGCTCTTTATGGCTGGGGAGAGAAACAGATGGATACAGGGAATAAGAAGACCCACAATGTCTGTGCGTCCGCCTCTGTGAATGAGATTCATGAATCAGCGTTAAGAGCCAAGAACAGAAGACAGATGGAGAAAAGGAAACTGGCTGCTCAAAGACAGCGTGCTCACTCTGTGGATGTGGACAAGAGTAGGAAGGTGAAGGTCTCCTCTGAGAACCCATGGATGACAGAGTACATGCGTTGTTACTCAGCAAGGGCCTAGGACCAGCTTGTTCCAAAAGAAGAGAAAAATGAAACCAGTTGTTTGAAGAAACATGCTGAATATGCCAGGCTTTTCTTAGGGAAATTTATTTTGGTGAATATTGGTTGCCTACCTCAGTAGTAGGGAGAGAGTCAAAGCCATAGACATTTGGTTACTTACAAAGACAAGTCTCTGAATCTCGGATATTCTTGAAGGAATTTTAAAGCATCTTTATCTTTTAAGGTACACCAAATGCCTTTAAACAGCTGCAGATGCTTCCTAACAGACATCTCCTTTAGTGTAGCAGAGCCCAGTGCTTTTGGTTCTGAGTAGCGCTGCATTCTGTTGCTTGTGGGGTTGTTTCGTCCTGCAGCACAGTGCTCTATTTTTTCTTTTTTAACTATGTATAGTTTTCTTTGCATACAAGTATCAAATGAAAAATGATTTTCATTACTATAATTTATTCCATTTGTAAGGAGACTAAAACTTTGGTAGCTACTGAAAAATTAAGCAACGTATTTATTTTTCAGATTGCATCACTTTCTGTGTAGATTGCACTATTTGGGCAGGGTGAGGGTTACTTTCTCTTTCAATGATTATCTAGGCATTTATGTAGTAGTTTAATAGTTTAAATACATCTTGGTGAGTTAAGTAAATACAGAGGGTTAGAACAGTGATGAGATTTGAGTCAGAGTTTTAACTTTAATTTGCAAGGTGTGTTTTTAGAACACATGAGGTACAGTCAGTTATTGTTAGTCTGGTGTTTGGCTAGCCACGCACTCCCTGTGGACACCTGCCTCTTCTTCAGTAGCTGGCAATGGCATTTAGAATGTATAGTCGTAATTTACATTTAATGAAGCCATGAGGGCCAGGCATGGCCATCTCTGTTTTCTCTACAGAGAGCATATTGCAGTCTCAATGATGATAGATATGGATATATATATATATTTTTTTGCAGTCCTGGGGCTTGAGCTCAGGGCCTGAGCACTGTCCTTGGACACTTTGCTCAATGCTAGCGCTCTGCCACATGGGGCACAGCACCATTTCTGGCTTTTTCTGAGTATGTGGTACAGAGGAATCAAACCCTTTGTGCATGCTACATGAGCACTCTACCACTATGCTATGCTCCCCACCCCAATGGTGGATGTTTGTTAAGCTGTCTACCATTTGATTCCTGGCTGGCAGGTGGGACAGATGTACTTAAACAGTGGCTTATTCTTCAGGGCATTTGCCTTTAGGGTAGAAAAAAATGATCTGAAGGAAAACAGGCTTCCCTCAATCCGCTGGTCTTCTCTATCCTGCAGAGAGGGATTTTGTAGAAGGATGAGTGTCCCATGGTTTCTCATGTAGAGAGCCACCCTTCATCTGTGTCAGCTCTGCACTTGAAGATGCTGGGTGAGAATCTGGTGTTGGACACCAGGCTAAACATTCCCTGGATATTTTTATTCTGTGTCTTGGAGGTCAGTGTTCACTTTTTAGAATACAAACTGATTTCATTCCATATAAAATTGTCACGTAGGGGCCGGGAGTTTGGCCTAGTGGTAGAGTGCTTGCCTGGCATGCATGAAGACCTGGGTTCGATTCCTCAGTACCACATATAGAAAAAAGCCAGAAGTGGTGATGAGGCTCAAGTGGTAGAGCTCTAGCCTTGAGAAAGTCCAAGAACGGTGCTCAGGCCCTGAGCTCAAGCCCAGGACTGGCAAAAAAAAAATCATCACATAGTGTTGTCTTGTAATATATTAAGCTTTGAAAATGCATTTTGAAGAATCATGTTTTTTTAAAAAAAAACTTTAAAAGGTATTTGCATAGTTTTGTATAGTCTCTTTTATGTGGAGAGCTTTCTAATCACTGAAATGTATATTTAATAAGAGGAAATTCTGTATGTTGTCCAACACAACCTTGTTAATGATTCTGGTGAATCTTAGTGTTAATCATCTTTAATTACTGCAGGTCCCAGAGTTCCTGTGAATGGGTGGGATGGTGTAGGATTGTGAGAATTATTTATGTAAAGCCAGGACTCATAAGTCTGTTCTTCCCATTCAACTCAATTTCCAGTTGCACCACAGTGTCTGAGAAACATGCGTGGGGAGGTGTGGACATGCTGGTGGCAGCCAGGATTCTGAAATCTCCACATGGAGCAGCCAGGCCTTTTCTGGCATAGAAAACAGACTTCAGTTAATATGCTCACCACTGGAAACTCCAGATGGAGGCACATGAAGAAGGCAACACTGGCTAATTTTTCCTCGTTTTTAATTAAATTGAGGACAAATGAACGCAATTTTAAAAGAATTTTGGTGTACATGAACAATGAATAAATCAATACAAACAAACAAACAAACAAAAAAAGAAATGATTTCTAGGCTGGGAGTATGGCCTAGTGGTATAGTTTTTGCCTAGCATTCAGGAAGCCCTGGGTTCAGTTCCTCAGTATCACATATACAGAAAAAGCCAGAAGTGGTACTGTGACTCAAGTGATAAGAGTCCTAGCCTTGAGAAAGCCCAAGGAAAGTGCCCAGGCCCTGAGTTCAAGCACCGAGACTGGCAAAAAAGGAAAGAAGTGATTTCTATATCCCAGGTTCTGCACACCATTCACCTGTAACAATTCTCTATCTCCTTGAATTGATAGCCTTGTTTACATTTCCTACTACCTTTTTTCCTCTTAATCTTTTCCTTGGCATGTAATAGTCTATCTCTACCCAAAGATTAGTGATAGGCTATATTTGGTAAAACATTACTCTGATTCCAGGCAATATAGAGAAACACTGTGAATGACTTTAAGGAAAGTTCTTAGGCAAGGAACAAGATATGACAGAGAATTCCTATTAAGTTCTAAATGTTCTCAATTTCTTTTGAAAACTTCTAATGTGTTATGCACTTTTTCTGGTGCTGGAGAGCAAACCCAAGACCTGGCACAAGGAAATCCCACCCCCTACTACTCAGTTAAATCTCCAGTGTTTTAAAGTAATACTTAAAAGTGCATAAAAAAATTAGGCATAACTGGTTAATCTTATCACATCTTCAGACAACTACTGAACCTCAAGCCTCCGAGGGACAACTGGTTGACCTCACCCTAGGCCAGACTCCACCCCTAAGCCAAACTTCTGGCCAACCTCTTAATATTTTAATAAAGTAATAGAAACTTGAATTTTTTAAAAAAAAAAACACTGGGCAGGGCCAGGAGTTTGGCCTAGTGGTTAAAGTGCTTGCCTAGCATGCATGAAGACCCAGGTTCGATTCCTTTGTACCACATACATAGAAAAAACCCGGAAGTGGTGCTGAGGCTCAAGTGGTAGAGCTCTAGTCTTGAGAAAGTCCAAGGACAGGGCTTAGGCCCTGAGCTCAAGCCCAGGTCTGGCAAAAAAAAAAAGACTGGGCATTGGTAGCTGACTCATATAAACCTAGCTACTCAGGTGGCTGAGAATTGAGGTCATCTTTTAAGGCCAACTGTGGGCAGGAAAGTATTTGAAACACTTATCATTCATTACCAACCAAAAAGTCAGAAGTGGACCTCTGGCTCAAGTAGTAGAATACTAGCTTTGAGGAGAGAAGGACAAAGGCCGTGTCCAGGCTCTGAGTTCAAGCTGCAGGACAGTCATACACAGTCCAAAACACAACCACACATACACAAGACATATTAAAAGTAGTTCCCACTACAAAAACCTCTACATGAATATTTGAATTAAAACTGTATAGGGCAGTTTTTTCTGAAAACTACTATTAAGTACAAAAACACTGTTGAAGTTGTTTGTTTATATTATGTCTGCAATATATGATTTACTCATTTAATAATTCTTTGAAGGCCCAACAACTATGCTGTCTTTTCCTGCTATTGGTATATTTCTCTCATCTTTTCACAAAATTTGTAATTTATTTTGAAGAAATAGGTTGTTGACTAATAATGGTAACTTTCTCTTTAATAATAATTCATGATTATTACCCAGGTCTCTGTCCTAATAGACAGTGGTATTCCTCACAGGGATGCTGGATAGCTGTGCCTGTTTCTTCCCTAGCGCATTCAGGTGTTGTTGCTGTTTTTTAAATTCGGCCTTGTTATATTTCCTTTTGTCATTTAAGTTTTAATTGTTATTATAAAGGTTATGTACAAAGGGGTTACAATTTCATAAGTTAGTTAAAAGTATACTTCTTTTTGAACAATGTCACTCCTTTCCTACTCTTTCCCAGTTTTTCCCACCAATCCCTCCATCCACAACTTGCTATGTTTCTCAGGCTAGCCTCAAACTACTGTGTGAATGGATGCTCCTGCTTCTCCAGAACCTGGGACTAGAAAGGCATGCCACAACGTCTGCTGTTCAAATGCTTTTATTTAATGCTTTCTTGAGCAGTGCAGATGCTAAACATCTGCCAGCTTCATTGCTCTTTAGTATCATTGTTCAGAACTACACATTGGGAAATTCCCACTGAGCTGTATTCCTATTTCCCAGATTTAGGTTTTCAAATTCTATTACCTAGCACTTTCATCCTCCATTTCCCCCTTTTCCTGAGCTGTACTGGGGTTTGAATCAAAGGCCTCTGCCTTGCTAGGGTGGTGCTGTGCCACTGGAATCATGCCTCAAGCTGGTTTTGATGGTTAATTCTGAGGTAAGTGCTCTTTGTTTTTTCTTCCTAGGCTGGCCTAGAAAAAAGATCTTCTTGTTCTCTTGGGTAAGTAGGATTTCACATGTATGAGTCACTGGGCTAGCAACTCAGTTTCTAACAATATCCATCTTTATCCACACAACCATGTACTTCCACAATCCCAGTTAAATCTCTAATCTTCTAGAACTGCTTGAACTGCTGGACCTCAGATTTATTTATGTGATGCTGGTATCTTCCTTTGGCTATTTTTTCTGTTTGCCTGCTTTCCCCTCAAAAAACTATTCACCTATAAAATTGAGATTTCCAGTCCTATCTATCCAGTCTCTGTAAGTAGATCATTCTATCATCATGAAACAAACTCCCTGAAATGAAACAATGAAAGCTTTGAAAAGCAATGCTTCTTAATCTTGTTTGGAATTACGTACTGCCCGGTGTCTGTGAATACGGAGGTTATATTGGGGTGTTACAAAGATTAAGTACGCTGATGTACAATGTCTAGTTTTTGTCCTTTGGCTATTTTTTCTGTTTGCCTGCTTTTCCCTCAAAAAACTATTCACCTATAAAACTGAGATTTCCAGTCCTATCTATCCAGTCTCTGTAAGTAGATCATTCTATCATCACGAAACAAACTCCCTGAAATGAAACAATGAAAGCTTTGAAAAGCAATGCTTCTTAATCTTGTTTGGAATTACGTACTGCCCGGTGTCTGTGAATATGGAGGTTATATTGGGGTGTTACAAAGATTAACTACGTTGATGTACAATGTCTAGTTTTTGAAGGATTCCACATCCTCAGTATCTAAGGCAGGTGTTTTGCATCCACACATATGAATGATAGACCTAGTTCAGAAACACTGAAGGCCTTTAATAATCTGATCAATGCAAGGGATACAAATGTAAATAAAATCCTGTTGGTTACTAAAGGCATTCTACTGTGCCCCAAAGTCCTTCCATTTAAACTCAAGTCTATGGAAGTGCACATGCGGCTCAAGTGGCAGAGTTGCAGCCTTGAGAGTAAAAGCACTAGTCTAGGCCCTGCATTAGAGCCCCAGTGGGGCAGGTGGTCATACACTGACATGCATGCGTGCACATGCACACACAAACTGCTATCTACAGAATGTTTAAAAAACAAGGTTAGTGACACTCAACTGTAAAAAAGCAGCTTCATGTTGATTTTCCTGCCATCCTTATAGGTGTAGAAGAAACTTCCCTTACTTTCAGTATTTTTTTTATAAAATCCAGTTAAGCAGGGGGTCGAAGATGGAACTGAGACAATAGGGATGCACCCTAGCTATGTCCCACAAAAAGAGAGAATTGGAGAATCCCACAGGCCTACTATCTTAAGAAATCCACAACAAGTTCAAAAAGCAATGGAGAAGTACACAAATCAGAAAAGAAATCCAGATAAAGCTTATAGCCAATGTTCTCAAAGAATTCGGAACTCGAGGACCCTGCCCCCACCCCTCGCCACTGGCTCCACGCCACAAAAGCCGAGGCGGAGGGCACCAGGCTGGGAAGCCCTGACCTCCAGCTACACAAACAAGCAGCAGAATCCAGATGCAGTAACCCGCAAGACGGCTCGGACAGCACAGACGGCAGCGCAGACCAGAGGGGAAGGGAACGACCCTCCAACACCACAGAGCAGCTCACATCTAACCCTGTAAGTAGCCCAGCAGGTTCCCCCAAATCATCAGGAAAGCAGAGCTGGTGGCGTGCTACAGAACTTAACCCAGACCCTCCACCCTGCCCAAGAAAGACTGGCAAGTGCAGGAGAGCAAGGAACTCAGAATCCAGTCCATTCCCCCAGCAGCCCCCTCCCCCAGGACATTGACTGGAGATTGACAGGCGGGTGGACAGTAAAGACCCAGCACCCCAGGAAAGGTGGCTGAGGTGTCCCTGCTCCCACCTGCTCAACAGCCCCCTCTTCTGGGCCACTGAACCTGGAGACTGAGGGGCTCTGAGACCCTGCCTTCCAACCATGGGTGGGGGTGCTCGGGAGTCTGGGAGCCAGCATCTGACTGACCTAAACCTCCTGTTGGGAGTCTCCAGCAAGACAGCACCTAGGGGCCCCCCACAGTCACAGACAGACTCTTTGCAAAAGGGGCTGACACACAGCAGGGAACTCAAGGACAGACCAGCAGGGGCCGAGCTCGACCTCTGAGAGCTAGAAAGGCGTGGCTCTGTGGAGCCCACGTGCTCGGCTGGGCCCCAATCGTGGGAACCGGGCAGAAACCAGTCAGAGGGATGTAGCTGAGAGCTACCAGAAAATCCCAAACTCCAGGCCCCTGACTGGGCCCCGCCCTCGGGAACAGGGCAGGAAAACTAGTCCTCCTTCGAGCTAGCTGAGACTGAAGTGCACATCTCCATTCTACGGCCCACTGTGGGGTCACTGCTTGGGCTGAGAGCTAGCCATACAGCAGCACACAATCTCTGGGAACAGGCCGAACACCTATAAAATCTACAGACTCTGACCTAGTCAGCTGCAGAACCAAGCTGGCTAAGAACCACAGGTATACACAGACTCCCAGAACCACAGGTCCCAAACCAAGTAAAGACCGCCACCTACCGACCACAGAGCGAACCTCCAACAACAGTCCTCGATGCCTCACAAAGTGCAAGGACGAATTACAACATATATAAATAATCAAAGTCTCACACAAAGCCCAAAAGGAAACAAGAGCAAGGGGACGAGAGAGACATCACCATTCCAAGAAATGACACCTGTAGAGACACGAAATATGACTCTATTCAAGGAGATGATTGTGGACATGACCTAAAAAAGAAACTGAAACACCTAGAGGAGCAAGAAAAAGTTAATTCTAAAACAACTAGAAGGACAGAAATAACAAAAATAAAATCAGAAATATCAGAGATTGAAAGAAGATCTACTATACACAAAATCAATAAATCAAAATTTGGTTCTTTGAAAGAGTCAACAAAATTGACAGACCCCTGGCAAGAGTAATCAAAAAAAGGAGGGGGGGAGACTCAAACAAGATTAGAGACCCCACGGGAACAATCACAACTGATACTCAAGAAATTCAGTCCATAATGAACAAGTACTACCAGGGCCTCTATTCAAAGAAACAAGAAAATCTAATAGAAATGGATAATTTCTTAAATAAATATAGGCCACACTGAACAATGAAGAGGTAAACAAATTGAACAAACCAATCTCTTACAATGAAATTGTGGAAGCAATCAGGGAAATGCCAACCAAAAAGAGCCCAGGTCCAGATGGTTTCACTGCGGAATTCTACAAGACGTTTAAAGATGAAATAACACCTATACTCTTGAAACTCTTCCGAGAAATAGAAACAGAAGGAGCAATACCAAACTCATTTTATGAGGCTAATATTACTCTCATCCCCAAACCAGGAAAGACCCAACACAAAAAGAAAACTACAGATCTGTCTCTCTAATGAACACAGATGCAAAACGCCTCAATAAAATATTAGGCAACAGAATCCAGAAACAAATTTAAAAATCATACACTATGATCAAGTAGGCTTCATCCCACAGATGCAAGGCTGGTTTAACATTCGCAAATCAATCAATGTAATACATCACATCAATAGAGCTAAGGATACATTCTCATGTTGAAAGCACTAGAAAAAATAGGAATAAAAGGTACATTCCTTAAAATCATTAAAGCCATATATGAAAAACCTACAGCCAGTATTATACTAAACAGTGAAAGACTGGTACCATTTACCTTAAAATCAGGAACTAGACAGGGATGCCCATTCTCTCCACTTCTCTTCAATATATGCTGGAACCCTTAGCCAGAGCAATAAGGCAAGAAAAGGACATCAAAGGGATCCACATAGGGAAAGAAGAAATTAAACTATCTCTATTCCCAGATGACATAATCCTCAATTTGAGTGACCCAAAAAGCTCCACTCCCAAACTCTTGGAATTAATAAACCATTTTAGCAAAGTGGCAGAATACAAAATTAACCTTCAGAAGTCAGTAGCCTTCCTGTACACCAACAATACATAAACAGAAGGCCAAATCAAGAAAATGATCCCATTTGAAACAGCCCCCAAAAGAATAACATACTTAGGAATATACTTAACCAAAGATGTAAAGGAATTATTTAATGAAAACTATAAAAGCCTAACGAAAGAAATTAAAGGGGACACTAAGAAATGGAAAGACATCCCATACTCATGGCTAGGAAGAACTAACAGTGAAAATGGCTATACTGCCAATATTGATATATAAATTCAATGCAATCCCCATCAAAATCCCAAAGACATTCTTTACTGAAATAGAAGATACAATCCAAAGTTCATATGGAACAAGAAAGACCTAGAATAGCCAAGACAATTCTAGGCAAAAGAGCAATGCAGGTGGCATTACAATACAAGCCTTCAAACTCTAGTATAGAGCCATAATAACAAAAGCCGCTTGGTATTGGCACAAAAATATACCAGAAGATCAGTGAAACAGAATAGAAGACCCAGAAATAGAAGCACATACCTATAGGCAACTTGTATTTGACAAGGAGCCAAAGATACACAGTGGAACAAACACAGTCTATTCAATTATTGGTGCTGACAAAACTGGGCAGCCACATGCAGAAAAATAAAAATTGACCCTAGCCTTTCGACATGCACAAGCATTAACTCAAAGTGGATTAAATACCTCAATGTCAGACCGGAAACCGTGAAACTGATACGTGATAGAGTAGGAGAGACTCGAACTCATAGGCACAGGCAAAAAATTCCTGAACAGAATCCCAGGGTCACAACAGATTGGAGAGAGACTTGATAAATGGGATGACCTAAAAATAAAAAATTTCTGCACAGATAAAAGCATATCTACTAAAGTAGAAAGACAGCCAACCAACTGAGAAAAGAAATTTACCAATAATACATCTGACAAATGCTTAATATCCAGTATCTACAGGAACTCAAGAAACTAATCACCCCCAAACCCAATAAACCATTCACTAAATGGGCAAGGGAACTAAAGAGAGACTTATCAGAAGAAGAGATTAAAATGGCAGAAAAGCATATGAGAAAATGCTCATCATCCAAGATGATAAAGGAAATGCAAATAAAAACAACCTTACCCCAACAAGAATGGCCAAGATTTTGAACTCACACAATGACAGTTGTTTGCGGGGTTGTGGAGGAAAAGGAACACTACTACTACACTGCTGGTAGGATTGTAAACTCTGGAAAGCAGTGTGGAGGTTTCTTAAAGAACTGAAAATTGACCTTCCCTACGATCCTGCCATACCACTTCTAGGCATCTACCCTGAACACCATAACCCAAGATATGATAAGGACACTGCTCAGCTATGTTCATCTCTGCACTATTCACAGTAGCCAGGTGATGGAAACAACCCAGATGCCCTACTGCAGATGAATGGATACAGAAAATGTGATACACACACACACACACACACACACACACACACACACACACACACACACACACACAAAGGAATTCTACATAGCCAACAGACAAGATAAAATACTGGCATTTGCATGGAAGTGGATGAATCTAGAGCGAATCATGTTGAGTGAGACAAGTGAGGACCAAAGGAACAAAAGGCACATGGTATCCTTAATATGTGGCTATAAAATCTAAAGAGTACAAGAGTGAGGACCCAATAACTGCATACCCAAAGCTATTGACATGGTATTGGAAATATAAACATAACTACATAGACATAAAAACCTATGACTCTATAGACATAATGTTTTATTTCATAAATTAATATGTATCTATGATATAAAAACCCTTAGCCTAATTTTGATTATGTTCTAAAAACTAAGTGCCAGTGATTATATAGAGAGCTTCTCTTCTTGAATATTCATTTGTTAAACATGTCATTTGAAATATGATATAAAAAGCAATGTTAATAAATTCTTTAATTAAAAAATCCAGTTAAGCATAGACACAAGCACCTGTACACCTTGATTTTCCATAGAACCACTGGTAAATTACATTTGTTACAAGGAACATCATTAAACATGTAACAATTTTAAGATATCATAAAGTGTACCTTTTTTTGTTTTTTTCTGTTGGGTATTGGGCTTGAACTCGGGTCTGAGTTCTTCAGCTAAAGGCTACCACTCTACTACTTGAGCCATAGCATTACTTCTGGTTTTCTGGTGGCTAATTAGAGATAAGAGTTTCACAGACTTTAATGCCTAGGCTGGCTTAGAACTGTGATCCTCAGATCTCAGCCTCCTGAGTAGCTAGGATTACAGGCTTGAGATACCAGTACCCGGAAAAGTGCACATTTTGTTGTTAAAAAAAAAGTCACTATTCATCACAGATACTCTCTCCTATTTCCTGCCCTACCTAAACAATTGATTATTAGGGAAAACATTTGTTTCCATGCCTTCAATGAGGAAATGGATAGAATTGAAGTCTAACCTGATCTATGATTTTGTGGATGGTCTGGGAAAGGTTTTAAAGAAATTCTTAATATTCACCAAAACTACAACAACATAGACAAATACATCCAAAGTTTGGATGCCCTTTCTGCCTTCTGACACTTGAGGATACAGCAAGAAGACTGACATTAGATGACATATGATGGTGCCTTGGACTGTGAGAAATATATTTCTGTCCCTTATATATTAAAAGAAGCAGTTATGTATTTCTTGTCAAAACTGGGTGGAATGATTTCTTCCCCTTCCTCAATGAAAGAAATAGAAGCCTTCCTGTTCTACTAGAAATAGAGCGCATCTGCCATTTCGTATCTATTTTGTCTCTCTACATTTCCTAACTCCCCTTCCTTCTGTATAGTAATGACCCATCATTGTGTGGACCTGAAATTTAATTTCACTCTTACTCAGCATTCTATTAGCTAGCAAAGGAATAGTCACCTTTCAAACCCCACCACAAACATTATTTGTCCACAAATGTGTACTAAGGAACTCTAACCAGAATTATTTTGTGACCGTTTACTTTAAAATTACATGACTTGATGGCAATCGGTGGCTCCTGCCTGTAATCCTAGCTACTCAGGAGGCTGAGCTCTGGAATCAAAGTTCAAAGCCAGGCCTAGCAGGAAAGTCCATCAGAGTCCCATCTTCAACCAACCAGAGGAGCTGTAGCTCAAGTGGTAGAGCTGGTAGACCACTAGTCTTGAACAGAAAAGCCAAGCCCTGAGTTCAGGACCCAGGACATACAACATATAATCTCTTTTATATTTCTTACTCCATTCAGCCCTATGAAATCTTGACAAATTTGTCTCATTCCTTTTATTAGGAAACCCATCCCTGGAGTTCTTCTCTTCGTAGGTTCTTCACCTCATAAGACTGAATTGTCTACACTACTTTTAAGACATCTGTCCCTTCTTTTAGAGTACACTATTTCTTTTCCCTTTTGCAATTATTGCAACCTATATAGATACTGCTTATCTATATAGATATTACTTAAATCCTTCTTCATCAGAATAGAATTTCCAAGGGACAAAAACAAATTTTTCTCTTTATCATGGTATTTGCAGTGAAACAAATGCATTAATAACTGATTGTCATGGCACAAAGCCAGATTTTAAATGACCAACTCCATGACTAGTTAAAATTACTGCCCAACTCAGTTCATTTGCGTCTTGTTTCCTACTGTCTTGATAAATTAAAGTACATACAAGTTTGTGGCATGATGCTTTGTCCACTGGATATGTGACAGGGATGGCGACTGAGGCGGGAATCACTCGCCTCCAGATCTCTGTAAGTCCTTTCAGCTTCTGTCTCTACCATATCTGGCCCTGGCAGAAAGTGACCTTCTGAAATGTGGCTGTGACCTGGAACTAGGAGGATGGGGAGCACCAGACTGGACCAGGGGCCCGGTGTGAGGAGGCGAGGCTGGGTTGTGCAGGTCTCTGGACTCATTAGGGCTTCAGGTTCCTGAGGCTGCGTTGTTCCCGGACTGGGGCCTGGACGGGAGCTGTGGACAGTGGAGAAAGGCCTCTCCCCAGCACCTGCGGCCACCTGAGGAAAGGACTCCGCTCTGCTCTCACCCCTCTACTTCTGTCTTGCTCCACGGAGCGGGATCCCTGTCACTGCGCAGGACCGGAAGTGCTGCACCTGTCCCTCCTCTTCCACTCCCTCCACACCCCCCACCAGCAGGGCTGACTAGCCTGGGGACCTCACCCAAGGCTTTTGCTTGCCAGCAGAGTAGTCATTCGCTGGCGTCCTGAGTGAGAAATGATGACCTCCCTCCTTTCTGCTCAGGCCCCGGCCCACGGCTCTCCTTGGTCTGTGTCCTCACCAGTGACAGCAGAGTCTCGGGTTGGCGGTGACTGTGACCATGGCGGCAGATGCGTCTCCAGAGGCGTCGGAGTCCACTATGGCCACAAGGCCAGCAGGCACTGAGGTAGCCAGGGCTATGGTGGCCTAGGGGTCCAAAGTCCTGCACGCGTTTCTGGAGCATCAGGGCTTGGAAATCAGGAATCACATTAGAAAAGAGAAGCCTGAGCTGTGCACAGTGGCTCACACCTCAAATCCTAGCTACTAGGAGGCTGAGATGGGAGGATTGTGGTTGAATAGCAACAGAGGCAGGAGATTCCATGTCACTTTATCTGTAATTAAACTTTTTGGATGTGCAGATTCTGACGGTTGTTTTTTTTTTTTCTCCTCTACTTCACTCCTTTGATTTTCTGCTTGCTAGGATTTTATTGTTGTCTATTTCTTAGGAGAACTGCATGTTGGAACCCCAAGTCTTTTTGCTTGGAGAAAGCTAGGGAATTTCACTACTTTTGCAGCACCATCTTGAATATGCAGCCTGATTTTGAAGACAACATTTTGCTTTTTCTTCTCCTGAAGCCTGAGTTCACATAGAAAACGTTTACACTCTAATAAAAACTTTTCTACATGCAAAAATTACAAGCACTTGCTCTGTGTCCCAAAATCTCAGAGTATCTTTCTAAAATGCATACAACTGTAAAATAGCATTGCAATCAAATTACTTCACAGATTAACATTTTTAGGTAACTTGTTCAATCGAATTACCTCTGACTGATGGAGAGATTTTCTTTTTAATCGGGCATGGGACCTGAACTCTGGAACTGGGTGTTGTCCCTGAGCTTTTTAGATCACGATTACCACCCTACCCAATGAGTCATAGCACCACTTCCGGTTTTCTGGTAGTTAATTGGGGACAAGAGTCTCATGGTCTTTAATGTCTGGGCTGGCTTTGAACCGCAATCCTCAGATATCAGCCTCCTGAGTAGCTAGGAATACAGGTGTTGTGCCCAGATTTTGGGGTCCCTAAAGACCACCAAGGATCCGAATCCGATGTAAGAGCACGAGATTCTTTATTACAAGCTCTAACGTGGACTCACAGCCAACACCGACACAGCAAGTCTGAGTTGAGAGAGTACCGACCTCCTGTTGTACAATATTTATATAGGGTTAGCTCAAAAGGTTGATGTATTATGAATTGATTGGCTAGTGTTAGAGAATACGTGTGCAGTTCATGCTTAGGGGATACATGCCAAGCTGCAGGGCAGCTGGAGGACAGCTGGTCAGGATATCTCAATGGCTATTTTATCCTAGGGCCTCAAATCACTGAGAGTAGTCTGTAATTTATTACTTCCTTTGAAACTGCTACCTCTGCTGGTTTAGAGTCAGTTCAGAGTGACCTTCTGGCAGGGCCTGCTTAAAAATAACTTTTTACTGAAGTTCATCTTCAAAATTAATTTAGGCTTTCCAGTGTGAGCCACTGTGTCTGGCCTTGATGGAGATATTTTTTAAGACATAGATATTTGGCAGTAAATTGTGAAATGCAAGAAGGTATGTACAGTGATGGACAGTTCTGTCTGCATTCTTTATTCTCCATTTGAATTCTGAGATCCCATCCCCTGAACTTTGGTCATGAGAATCTGCAGAAAAAGATGGTCTAGGGCAGAGGCCTGAGACTGACATCCCATGATCCTAAGTGACTGGAACTATGTGATGGAGGTCATGGCCATTAACAGACCCCAGTAGAGCTGTGCAGGCTGCCAGGTAGAGGTGGTCCCTAACTGACCCCATGTGGGAGGGACTGCCTAGGAGAAGTTCAGATGAAACTGTCAGTGGGATTTTTAGCATTCTTCCTGCATCACAAAATTCTGGCCACACCTCCAATTTTTCATGTTTCTCTGACCAATGGGATACAAGAATTGAGGCCCCACCCACATTCCATGCTGCCCAGTAACACCGGAATTCCCTCTATTAGCTCACACCACTACAGGAGTTGAGGGATGTAGAGCTGGTGAGTGGTGAGTGAGCGAATCGAGGTGACATTGCAGATAGCATTGGAGGTAGACAGAGTTATTGGTGATTGTGAGAAGCGAGTGGAGTTTAGAGCCTGGGAATGTGGCCGCCCCACCTTCGCCGTCCCAGTGCTGGGATGTCTGAGCAGACGAGAAGAAAAAAGGTAGCTGCAGGAAGGAAAATACTGCAGGAATACCAGCAGAGAAATCATCCTGATAGACCTGCAGCATCCAAGAACAAGAAGAACACTAGAGAGGGAGGTAAACCCAAGACAAACACCTCTGGGGACTGTCCTGTACTCAAGGGGGCAGCCCAAGACCACGCATGCCCTGAGCTTCCCCCTCCAATGGGCACTGTCACAGCTGCCAGGGGCAAGGGGGTCACAGGTCACAGTCACACCGGGGACCTGGATAGGCAATGCCAGCACCCGGTGCTTGCCCTGGACTCCAGCACCACAAATATCCATCAGCTGTATAGAGACATCCAACAATTGAACCAGGAGAAGGAAGACCTGCAAGATCAACAGAGGGAGGAGAACCAGAAGATGGCCTGTGTACAGGAAACCCTGAGAGCAGAGCTGGAGCAGCACAAGCTGTGCATACAGATGCTGAGCTCAAAGAAATGGGATTTGCAGTCTGGCCTGGCCCACATGCAGCAGGTGACCAGTGAAAGAGCACTGGCGGAGGAGAGTCTCACCAGCCGCCTGCAGGCTGCAGAGCAGCGCGTGGCAGAGCTAGAGATGACCTCGTCTGCAGACTGCACCAAGCAGATGGAGGCCGAGCAGAACAACATAGAGCTCCTGAAAGCCCTGAACCGTGTGAAGTTGCAGCTCCAGGCGGAAGGCAAGACTCTGTGAAGACCTGGAGGATGAGAACACAGTGCTACAGGAGAGGCTGGAAGAGCTCCTGACCGAGAAGGCCACCATGAAGATCCAAGTGCACGAGGGCCAGCAGGCACTAGAGGAGCGGGCAGCATTGGAAAGTCAACTCAACCACATGAGAGAGATGGTGAGAGCATTGCAGTTGGAGAGAGACACCTTTGCAGACGACCTGAGGGTGGAGAGGTACATGGGGCAGGAGAAGGTCCAGCAGCTGGCAGAACAGGTGAGCCAGCTTAGAAAGGAGAAGGAGCAGGAGCTGGGGCAAGTTGGGGAGCTGGAAAGCAGGCTGGTGGAGCTGAGAAAGCAGCTCTCAGAGCTGCAGCCCCCGCCGCCCCCCGCAGGCCCATGTGAGGCTGGGCAGCAGCCCAGGCCCTGCAGTGGCAGCAGGAGTTCAAGACCGTGCAGGAGCAGCTTCACATGCAGGTGGAGGAGAACCAGAGCCTCAGTCTCCAGTACCTGGAGCAGCAGCAGCGGCTGTGGATCCTGGAGAAGAAGGCTGAGGAGTGGGATCAGCACGCTGAGGATCGGCGCAAGATCCTGGAGACGATGGAAAAGGAGCACGAGACCATGAGATGCACCCTGGTGCTCAACCGAGAGCTCAAGGAACAGCTGGGCCAGCTGCAGGATGCCTTGCAGAGGCTGAGCGCTGAGAAGGGGGAGCTAGCCAGCCTCCTGCACTCAGAGCAGCAGGAGAAGACAACCCTGCAGGAGAAGCTGGCCAAGCTGGAGAAGACAAAGAGATGGTTGGGTTGCAGAGCGAAGAGGCGGAGGAGCTGCAGCATCTGCGTGACAAGAACCTGGCCCAGATGCAGGAGCTCATAGCCACTCGGGAACAGCACAGAGCCTCCAGCCAGCAGCTGAGCTCCGAGAATGAGGCCTTGCAGCAGCACCTGCTGAGGCAGACCCACCTGCTGGAGCAGCTGCAGCAGGAGCAGGTGCAGAGCAAGATGCTGGCCCAGATGGAGAGGGACAAGTTCCAGGACACTCTGCAGTGCCTGGAAGCCAGCAGACATGAGAATGCGCAGCTGCGGGCCCAGCTGAGCTCCCTGGCTTTTCCCAGGGAAGGAGGAGGCCTGCGCAGAGAAGAAGACAAGGGTGAGGAGGCGACTACCCCCGATGGGACTGTCCCCGAGGACGTAGACATCCCCCAAAGCATGTGTGATTTTTACGAGGAAGCACTGTCCATTGCAGAGTGCAAGAAGGTGAGGCTCAGCCGGCAGCTGCAGGAGCAGCAGGCCCGCTGTGGTTGCCTGAGTCAGCTGGCAGCCCAGTGGCAGGGAAATCTGGAGGGCCAGGCCCTCTTCCCCAAGCGCTGGATCCATGGCTTGTTTGGGAAGAGGAAGGAGGAAGCGCAGGCGCCCAAGAAGCTGAAGATCTGCTTCCACGAAGACCTGGATGCCAAGGTGGATGGCCAGAGTGCAATGGATGACCTCCAGTGTCGCTGCAGCCAGCTGGCACAGCACGTGAGTGCCCTGGAAGAGACCATCGTTTCCTACAAAGAGCAGATGGGAGTCCTGGAGAAGCTGTGTCAGGAGAAAGACGAGTGTGTCAGCCAGCTGTCCCAGGAGAAGAGGAAGAAGAAGGAGGAGCTGCAGGAGCTGCTGCTGTGCCTTGCAGGAGAGGGCACAGAGTGCCAGGACAAGATGCTGGCAGCCTCCCAGGCCCCTGCTGCCCAGGCCCCCTCACACCTCTCGGGGTCCCTGAAGATCGAAGTCAGGAAGGTCCAGCAAGAGTTGGAAGTCGTGTGTCTGGAAGAAAACTTGGCACCTGTTCGTGGAGAGGCTGGGGTCCCTGGGCCCCTGGAGAACCCCACTGCAGAGCCTCCTGTGCAGCTGCTGCCTGCTGTGCAAGCCCAAGGAGTCCCTGCAGGCTTGGACCAGGAGTTCTGCCTCCCTTTCTTTTACAAGGCTGAAGCAAAGGATGTGTTTGACATAATCACCATCTAGATACTGCAAAGATACATTGGGCATGAGAGTCTAATTTAATGGACTGGTCAGGAAAGGGGGGTTAACCGCAGGTCAGATAGAGCAGAGGCTGCTGGGAGGTGTCCATATCAAGGCAGGTCTTAAGACTTGATGGGTTCCAGGGAACAGGCCCAGGTCAGGGTTATTATAAGAGGTGAATCCTTTACAAAGGAAGCTGGGAGCAATGACCTTGCTTCATATTAATATTGGATAACACTGATATTACTTAATTATTGGAATGGTTTATAATGTAGTAATATCTTGACTTCATGCCATGATATTATCTATTTTTCAAAAAACCTATACATGACAGTATTATATACATGATTTTAATCATTTAATGTACTAAGTTGGTACATTTATTGTATAGTTAGGCACATTTTCATAATGTACTAAGCTATAAGAGCAATGGAAATAGTCTTGTTTGAATATTATAATGCCATGAGGAAGATATTGAGATGACCATATAGTAAAAACTGTGAAAGAGAGAGAGAGAGTAAGAGAGAGAGAGAAAGTGAGAGACAAAGTTCTTAATGGTACATATTTAGAAAACTGACAAACTATGAGTTTAAAAATTATAGATGTGCTGTAATTGAAAACACTTTCCAAATTGTTTACAGAATTGTAATCCTAAATGAAAAATATAGAATTTTAGAATCCTATAGAAGAATATCTCATATGTCAGTGTTTTTAGTAAACCATACAGTAATATGTTCTATATTATTTCTTGAATAAATAACATTTTCTCTTGCTTTTCTTTTTAATCTTATGAGTTCACTACATTTACAATTACACATTATACCAGCAACAATGTATTTTCTTGTTTGAATATTAAAATGCCACAATGGGTTTTTTGAGATGAGTAATTAGCAAAAACTATAGAAAAGAAGGAAAGGTTCTTAACATTGAGTATTTGTGAAAGATGAACACTATGAGTAGAAAATGAACTCTTATCAAATGGAATAAAGAACTGTAATATGAAAAGAATATAGAATTATGAATTTTTTAAATATTACATATCTCAATATTTTTTAGTGAAACATATTGTAGTGATACTCTTTTTTTTTTCCAGTCCTTGGCTTGGCTTGAGCTCAGAGCTTGAGCACTCTCCTTGGACTTTCTCAAGGCTAAAAGCTTTACCATTGAGCCTCAGCACCACTTCTGCCTATTTTTTTCTGTGTATGTGGTACTGTGGAATTGAACCTGGGCCTGCCTTCATGCTAGGCAAGCCCTCTGCCACTAGGCCAAACTCCCAGCCCTGTAATGATTATTTCTTGAATAAAATATCCACTCTAGTTTCTCCTGTTTTCATCTTCCTGATTTAAGGCACATAAAAATTGAAAGTTATTTCTGGAACCCCTTTTGTCACAGAGTCTGTTTCTGGGCAATTCTGCTCTTTCCTGTTGCCTCCTGACTCCAGAAATTATGGAGATATATATTCATTAACAGGCTCCTGGAAGAGTTTGAATCAAGTTACACTTAACATCAGAATGAAACTGATCAGGACTGTTTTTTCTAGCTCTTTGCAAGCTCTCAAGTACACAGACACAGTAGCCTACTGAAGTTCAAATCACCCCACACTCTCTTTTTTGGTTCCGTGGAGCCCTAAGAATTAAATGCTGAATTTCTATATTTTCCTGAGATGTGACTGAGACAAGAACTTTAGAAGGGTGCTATTCAGTCCTATTTGGGCAGGTACTGGAATCTTGACCTCCCTGGGCCTTTTTGCCTCCACTTCCAGCTTTTTGCTAGCTATCTGGAGACAAGTGTCTGTTGGATTGGGTCACCATGGCTGGTTTTGATCTGACATCCTGAGGTCTCAACTTGCTGAGTAGGCAGACTTACAAGTATGAGCTTCTGACTCCTGACAGTGGAAACTGAATATTGTCAGAAGCAGCAGATGAAGCCAGGCACAAAAAGACCTGAGACCCTTATCTCCAATTAACCTCTAGAAAACAGGAAGTGGGGCTTGGTTCAAGGATAGGACTGTAGCCTTGAGCTGAAGTGCTCAGGGACAGCACCCAGGCAGAGATGAAAGAGGGTGCAAAAGAGAAGATACATAATACACCATCTATGGTTACTTCACAATTTAAAATCATTTTAACCAAATGTCTTTTACTTTTAACCTTAGTAAATCAGGAGGCTAGAACCTGAAGATTGGGTTTCAAAGCAAGTATAGGCAGAAAAGTCCTTGGGATATATATCTCCAACTAGCCACCAAAAAATATTAAATAGAGCTGTACCTCAAGTGGTAAAATGATAGGCTTGAGTTTAAAGGGAAAAACAGTCTAGAACATTGGCAAGGTCTGAGTTCAAGTTTTATGAGAGGCCCATATCCATAAGAAAATAAATCATTTAAAAATATTTTCATATGGGGGAAAACAAGATGAGGGATGGGGGAAGGGGGCAGGGAAATGGGGACCATGACATGTGAAAGGGTATCAATGTGTGGGAATTAATGCACCATTTATCTGGCAAATATCATGTAACCTTTCTATTAATTACAATATAAAATATATTTAAAAAATATTTTCACATGGGCCGGGAGCATAACCTAGTGGTAGAGTGCTTGCCTAGCATGCATGAAGCTCTGGGTTCGAATCCTCAGTACCACATACACAGAAAAAGCTGGAAGTGGCACTGTGACTCAAGTGGCAGGGCACTAGCCTTAAGCAAAACTTGTCCAAGGACTGTGCATAGGCCCACAATTGGCAAAATAAATAAACATATATGTAGAGAGATAGATAGATATTGTGTTACATATGTGTAATACATATTCATGAAAAATTGCCACTGAAGCTGGGCCATGGTGGCTCATACCTGAAATCCTACCTACTCAGGAGGCTGAGATCTGAGGATTTCAGTTCAAAGTCAGCCCAGGCAGGAAAGTCTATGAGACTCTTATTTCCAATTAACTACCAGAAAACCAGAAGAGTTGCTATAGCTCAAATTGGTAGAGTACTGGCCTTGAGCTGAAGAGCTCAGGGTCAGTGTCCTGGCCCAGAGGTAAGGCCCTACAACTGATCAAAAAAAATGTTTCTACTGAGCGAATACAATGCAGAAGCTCAACTAACTCAAGCATTGTTCAGGTGGTTTTAGGATTTTCAGCACAGATGGAGTTTTTCTAGTGTTGAATTCTTTTTTGGTGGTTCTTTCAGTATGATTTGAACATTTTATCTTAAGTGGCTAAAGAAAAAGCTTAGGTCTAAATAAGACTGCCACCAGTAGAAAGTATTAAGACCCAAGTTAGTGTAAGTACCAGCTTGGAATACCACAGGGACACACAGAAAGAAAAGACTGTCAGCTGCAGCTGACAGGCTAGCTTTCCTGGGATAGAGACTACAACATGCTCTCCCTCAGGGAAGATAGTCATATAATACCACGGAGACTGAAGGCAAGAGAAGGGGATTGGAGCAGGAAATCTTTGTAGTCACAGCTGGACACTGGAGAGAGCAGACAGCCAGGGCAGGACATTTTATTGCCGACGTGTAGCCAGGAAAAAACCTATATGTTGCACGTAGCTGAAACAATACATATTTTGCAGCTAGACATTAGACATAGTGCGTGATTGGGAATGAGCACCCACATTAAGGCAGCAGCATGTTGCTGTTGCAGTTGGAGCTGGGGGTACATGCAATTTGGGTGGGAATGAGAAATTGGGGCCGGACTGGCTGGTGGATGACCCAAGATGAAGGCTATCAACACAGAATGGGGATGAATATGCCAACAGTTTGGAAAGCATATTCTCTCACAAAACTCGATAACACCTAAGTCCATGCAGAAATATTCATTGGTTTCAACAGTCCTTGGCAGTAAGTAGAAAAACAATGTACCGTGTTTAATGTAGAAGTCGAATGCAACATTTCTTTCATGAGATGTAAGAGAAGTAAGAAGCTTCAGATCAACTGTACACGTAAAGGGTAGAAGTACAATGCCTTTCAGCTCCTGCAGGATGAGATGCAGATCAAATCATTTTCCACAGTGGGTTTGTGACAATGCATTGTGTTCATGATTAGAGAGGGGAGTGTCTTCCCTGTTGGGAGGTGATGAGCTTGACCTTCCTTGTTTTGCCTCTGAGGAAATAAAGCATCAAGGATTCCCTGTAAACCAGGATCTTAAAACGGAGTCTTGGCAAAGTGAGATTAGAACCCACAATTATAATTCTGTTTCTAGAATTTGCTGCTTTTCTGGAACTTGTTAACACAGGTTTTTCTAAAAATGCAGAATTTGTTTGTTTGTTTGTTTTTTGGTTCTGGGGCTTGAACTCAGGTCCTGGGCGCTGTATTTGATCTCTTTTGCTCAAGGCTAGTGCTCTGCCACTTTGAGCCCCAGCACCACTTCTGATTTTTGAGTGGTTGATTAGAGATAAGAGTCTCCTGAAGATATGTGAACCTCAATCTTCAGATCTCAGCCTCCTGAACAGCTGGGGAGCCAGAAGCTCCAGGCTTAAAATAGCATTTCAGTGGCCCATGAGTATTTCCAGTTTTCTTCCATAACTTTCATTTGGCGATCTTGTAGTTTTGACCTCAGCACATCCAAGTCACTTGCCAGTTTGGATGGTACCTACCCCAGGGAGGAAGAAGAAGGAGCCGGGCTGGGCAGGCTGGCGGGTGTGCAGAGGGTGCTCCAGGTGGGCCGCTGGAGCCAGCCGCGCCTGCTGCCGGCCCAGCCCGGGAAGTGGTGGAAGGGCTCCAGAACACCTCCCTGAAGAAGTGGCTGCTGCTGCGAAAGGACACCCCAAGTGTGGTAGCTGATGGCGACAGTGACTCCCCATCTGTTGGTGGAGACCCAGGAACACAACTTGACCCAGTTTAGCATGTAGACCAGGAGCACGCCCACTCACGACAGCTGAAGATGGAACTGGGGGAATGGTGTGTACTTTAAGAGCATGAGTTTTCATCACCAAAACCTTAGGAAAACCCTTAAACCACGCACTTTCTTCACAGGTGAAATAAAGCAGGCTGGGGACAGGAATTGGCCAGTCCAGCTAGATCCGCTCATGGAAAGTTTTTACTCTTTGAGGTTTTTCTTTGAGGACACAGATTTGTTGGTTTGGGCAGGAGGTGTCAGTGTGTTGCTTGAGGAGGTCTTGAGGAGCTGTGAGGACAGATGTGAGCCACCACGTGAACACGGAAGATATGCCTGCTGTGCATCCCTGCTCTCAGTTCTTTCTCCCAACAGGTCGTCCTGCCGCTACCTGCAGCTGCCTGCTGATCTGCTCAGACAGAGTGAGGATCAAACATACCATGCGAACTGAGAGCTGGTGCTCACGCCTGTAATCCCAGCTACTCTGGAGACAGAGATCAGAGAACTGTGGTTTGAAGCCAGCCCAAGCAGGAAAGGGAAACTTTTATGTCCAATAAACCACGAAAAAAGCCAGAAGTGGAGCTGGGAATCAAATGGTAGAGAGCAAACCTTGTTCAAAAAGCTCAAGGATGACATCTGGGCACTGTGAAGAACCAGAATCTACACACACACACACACACACACACACACACACACACACACACAAATTGCACTTAGAGCCTCACAGTGTGCTAGAGAAATTCTCCACCACTGACTCACAAACAGCCCCCACACTGAAAATTTAAATGCTGTGTGTGTCTGTACACAGAAGAAGTAGTGTAAAGTAAAACAAAGTTAAAACAGAGGTATGCAAAATCATGTCTATATTATCCAATCAGAAAGTAAGCCAGGCACCGTCGCTCATGTCTTCAATCCTAGCTGTTTGAGAGACAGAGATCAGAAAGATTGAGGTTCAAGGCCAGCTGGAACAAAAATAGTTCACAAAAGGGCTGGGAGTCTGGCCTAGTGATAGAGTGCTTGCCTAGCATACACAAAGACGCAGATTTGTTTCCTTGGTACCACATATATATAGAAAAAGCTGGAAATAGTAGTGTGGCTGAAGTGGTAGTGCTCTAGCCTTGAAAAAGTCCAAGGACTGTGCTTAGGCCCTGAGTTCAAGGCCGAGGACTGGCAAAATCAATAGTTTAGAAATGCCTGGCATGTTGGGACATTCCTGCCATTCTACCTTTGTGAGAAATGTAGCAGTATGGCAGTCCTGGCAGCCGAGGCATAACTCAAGAAAGTAATTACCGAGAAAAGGGCTGGAGGTATGGTTCAAGACATAGAGTGCCTGCCTAGCAATTTGAAAGTCCTGAGTGAAACTCAAATACTGAAAAAGAAGAGAACAAAAAAGAAAATAAAGAAAAACTATAAAGCAATCCATAAAAACTACCTGTGGTTTCAAAGATGGAGCTCATTCAATTACATTTGAATATCATTTAGCTGGATATTTTTTAGAGACATAAATGATTATATATGTTTGTGTAAAAAGGATTTGTTGGCATTTGTGTTGGTTTGGGGGCATGAACTTGGGACCTGGGCTCTGTACCTTTTTCTGTACCTGAGCATCTTTTGCTCAAGGCTAGTGCTCTACCACTTGAGCCACAGTGCTACTTCGGGTTTCAAGTGGTTAAGGGGAGATAAGAGTCTTACTTGGAATTTGAACTGTTCATCAGATCTCAGCCTACTGAGTAGCTAGGATTACAGACATGAGCCACGAACCTGGTTTGGTTGACATATTTTTAAGCTCTTATTAAGTAGCATTTTTTTTTGCCTGACCTGGGCTCTTGAGCTCAGGACCAGAGCACTGTCCTTGGACTTTCTCAAGGATAGGACTCTACCACTTGAGCCTCAGCACCACTTCCAGCTTTTTTCTAAGTCTATACATGGTACCAGGTAATCAAACTCAGTCTTCATGCATGCTAGGCAAGCACTCTACTACTAGGCCAAACTCCCAGCCCCAAGAAGAAACATTTTCTAACTACAGGCCAGAAATAATTTTATTTAATTCCCAAAAACTTTAATATCATATCTAGTAAGACAAAATCTAGTAATACAATATTTTATAAAATCTGGTAATACAGTACAAAAATGTGCTCTGAGTGCTGAAGAATTTCTTTACAGGAAACTTACTTCTTTACCCAAAAAAAAAAACAACCTCTGCATTTACAACAGTCAACTGAGAACATTTCAGTTTTATGGCATTTATTTTTCAAGTTTATAAGAGGTTTCAAACTTACTGGAAGGTAATGATAGTAGCAAATAATCATACTGATGAGGATCAAATTGGCTGTGGTCAGTTTTTGTCCTAAGCAATATACGAATATGAAGCCACCAAACTTGTACAACAACACTTTGAAGCACACAAAGAAATTTGTTTTGCAGCTGAGACCATGGGGCCCAAGGCTATACAGGTAACTTCTGACTGGACTCTTCATCCATTCTTCATATCCACAATGAGCAAAGTGAACATAGCCTTCTAAGCCAGATACATTTTAGAAACCTGGCATGCTTTTTCCAGATCCCGTTCTTCCCTGGATGGCAGCAAATTTACAAAGAGGACAGAAGTAGCTGATTACTCTTTTTAGCTTCACTGTGATCCTTTTGTCTTTGCAGTGCATTTGCGAGGACAATAGGCATACTTTCGGCACGGCATTGAACTATAAATTCAAATTAGAAATCTTAAATGTAATCCCTATAATGATCACAAATGTATCTATAGAATGAGTAGAAAAGGAAATGAGAAGAGAATTTGAATGTCCCGTGATTTAAAAAGTTAAACACAAAAGAAGATGGCAATGCAAGACATGGGACAAAAAGATCAAAGAATTATCAAATTGTTACTAAAGTATGTGCTCTAATCAACTGGCAAAAATTGGTAATGGTGACTATTTCTGAGTTCCTTGTGCTGTTCACAAAAGACATTAGAATGAGAAACACAAACAGATTAAGAATGAAGGGATGGAGGAGGAATTCCATGCTAACAGCAACTAAAAGAAAGCTGTTTCAATACCAGTTTATAGAGCACATTTCCATATGTATGTGTCGTGTGTGTGTCACAGCCTGGGCTCTGTCCCTGAGCGTTTGTGCTCAAGGCTAAAGCTCTACCACCTGAGCCCCTGCTCCATTTTTGGCTTCTTGGTGTTTAATTGCAGATAAAGTGCCATGGAATCTCCTGCCTCTGTTGTTATTAAACCACAATCCTCCCATCTCAGCCCCCTGGTAACTAGGATTTGAGGCGTGAGCCACTGTGCACAGCTCAGGCATCTATTTTCTAATGTGATTCCTGATTTCCAGGCCCTGATGCTCCGGAAACACGTGCAGGACTTTGGACCCCTAGGGCACCATAGCCCTGGTTACCTCAGTGCCTGCCAACCTTGTCGCCATAGTGGACTCCGACGCCTCTGGAGATGCATCTGCTGCCATGGTCACAGTCACCGCCAACCCGAGACTCTGCTGTCACTCGTGAGGACACAGACAAGGAGAATCGTGGGCCACGACCTGAGCAGAAAGGAGGGAGGTCATCATTTCCCACTCAGGACTCCAGCGAAAGTCTACTCTGCTGGGGAGCAGAAGCCTTGGGTGAGGTCCCCAGGCTAGTCAACCCTGCTGGTGGGGGTGGGGAGGGAGTGGAAGAGGAGAGACAGGTGCAGCACTTCTGGTCCTGCGCAGTGACAGGGATCGCGCTCCGTGGAGCAAGATAGAAGTAGAGGGGTGAGAGCAGAGAAGAGTCCGTTCCTCAGGTGGCCGCAGGTGCCGGGGAGAGGCCTCTCTCCACTGTCCACAGCTCTCGTCCAGGCCCCAGTCCGGGAATAACGCGGCCTCAGGAACATGAAGCCCTAATGATTCCAGAGACCTGCACAACCCAGCCTCGCCTCCTCACACCGGGCCCCTGGTCCAGTCTGGTGCTCTCCATCCTCCCAGTTCCAGGGCATAGCCACATTTCAGAAGGTCACCATTCTGCCAGGGCCAGATATGGTAGAGACAGACGATGAAAGGACCTAAAGAGGTCTGGAGGTGAGTGATCCGTGCTTCAGTGGCCATCCCTGTCACATATCCAATGGACAAAGCATCATGCCACAAACTTGTATGTACTTTAATTTATCAAGACAGTAGGAAACAAGATGCAAATGAACTGAGTTGGGCAGTAATTTTAACTAGTCATGGAGTTGGTCATTTAAAGGCTGGCTTTGTGCAATGACAATCAGTTATTAATGCATTTGTTTCACTGCAAATACCATGATAAAGAGAAAAATTTGTTTTTATCCCTTGGAAATTCTATTCTGATGAAGAAGGATTCAAGTAATATCTATATAGATAAGCAGTATCTATATAGGTTGCAATAATTGCAAAAGGGAAAAGAAATAGTGTACTCTAAAAGAAGGGACAGATGTCTTAAAAGTAGTGTAGACAATTCAGTCTTATGAGGTGAAGAACCTACGAAGAGAAGAACTCCAGGGATGGGTTTCCTAATAAAAGGAATGAGACAAATTTGTCAAGATTTCATAGGGCTGAATGGAGTAAGAAATATAAAAGAGATTATATGCTGTGAGTCCTGGGTCCTGAACTCAGGGCTTGGCTTTTCTGTTCAAGACTAGTGGTCTACCGGCTCTACCACTTGAGCTACAGCTCCTCTGGTTGGTTGAAGGCGGGACTCTGATGGAATTTCCTGCTAGGCCTGGCTTTGAACCTTGATTCCAGAGCTCAGCCTCCTGAGTAGCTAGGATTACAGGCAGGAGCCACAGAGTGAAATCAAGTCATGTAATTTTAAAGTAAACGGTCACAAAATAATTCTGGTTAGAGTTCCTTAGTACACATTTGTGGACAAATAATGTTTGTGGTGGGGTTTGAAAGGTGACTATTCCTTTGCTAGCTAATAGAATGCTGCGTAAGAGTGAAATTAAATTTCAGGTCCACACAATGATGGGTCATTACTATGCACAAGGAAGGGGAGTTAGGAAATGTAGAGAGATAAAATAGATATGAATTGGCAGATGAGCTCTATTTCTAGTAGAACAGGATGACACTTCTATTTCTTTCATTGAGGAAGGGAGAAATCATTCTTCCCAGTTTTGAAAAGAAATATGTAACTGCTTTTTTTAATATATAAAGGAGGGAAATTTGTTTCTCACAGTCCAAGGCACCATCATATGTCATCTAATGTCAGTCTTCTTGCTGTATCCTCAAGTGTCAGAAGGCAGAAAGGGCATCCAAACTTTGGATGTATTTGTTTATGTTGTTGTAGTTTTGGTGAATATTAAGGATTTCCTTAAAACCTTTCCCAGACCATCCACAAAATCATAGATGAGGTTAGACTTCAATTCTATCCATTTCTTCATTGAAGTAATGGAAACAAAAGTTTTCCCCAATAATCAATTGTTTAGGTAGAGAAAGAAATAGGAGAGAGTATTTACAATGAATAGTGATTTTTTAAAGAATAAAATATCCAATTTGCCTGGTGCTGGTAGCTCAGACCTGTAATCCTAGCTACTCAGAGGCTGAGATCTGAGGCCAGCCTGGGCACTAAAGTCTATGAGACTCTTATAGCCAATTACCCACCAGAAAACCAGAAGTGGTGCTATGGCTCAAGTAGTAGAGTGGTAGCCTTTAGCTGAAGAACTCAGGGACAGTGGCCAGGCCCAGAGTTCAAGCCAACATCCAACAGAAAAAACAAAAAAGTACACTTTATGGTATCTTAAAACTGTTACATGTTTAATGATGATTCTTGTAAAAAAAAATGTCATTTACCAGAGGTTCTATGGAAAATCAAGGTGTACAAGTGCTTCTATCTATGCTTAACTGCGATTTCATAAAAAATAAATACTGAAAGTAAGGGAAGTTTCTTCTGCACCTGTAAGGATGGCAAGAAAATGAACATGAAGCTGCTTTCAAACAGTTGAATGTCACTAACCTTGTTTTTAAACATTCTGTAGATAGCAGTTTGTGTGGGCATGTGCACGCGTGCATAAGTGTTTATGCCCACCTGCCCCACTGGGGCTCCAATGCAGGGCCTAGCCTAGTGCATTGATTCTCAAGGCTGCAACTCTGCCACTTGAGCCACATGTCCACTTCCATAGACTGGAGTTTAAATGGAAGGACTTTGGGGCACAGTGGAATGCCTTTAGTAACCAACAGGATTTTATTTACATTTGTATCCCTTGCATTGTTTAGATTATTAAAGGCCTTCAGTGTTTCTGAACTAGGTCTATCATTCATATGTGTGGATGCAAAACACCTGCTTTAGATATTGAGGATGTGGAATCCTTCAAAAATTGGACATTGTACATCAGAGTCTTCCTTAATCTATGTAACACCCAAATATAACTTCCATATTCACAGACATTGGGCATTACATAAATTCCAAACAAGATTAAGAAGCATTGCTTTCCAAAGCTTTTGTTGTTTCATTTCAGGGAGTTTGTTTCATGATGATAGAATGATCTACTTACAGAGACTGGATAGATAGGACTGGGAATCTCAATTTGATAGGTGAATAGTTTTTTGAGGGGAAAGCAGGCAAACAGAAAAAATAGCCAAAGGAAGATACCAGCATCACATATATAAATCTGAGGTTCAGAAGTTCAAGCAGTTCTAGAAGATTAGAGATTTAACTGGGATTGTGGAAGTACATGGTTGTGTGGATAAAGATGGATATTGTTAGAAATTGAGTTGCTAGCCCAGTGGTTCACACATGTGAAATCCTACTTACCCAGGAGAACAAGAAGATTATTTTTCAAGGTCAGCATAGGAAGAAAAAACAAAGAGCACGTACCTCAGAATTAACCATCCAAACCAGCTTGAGGCATGATTCCAGTGGCACAGCACCACCCTAGCAAGGGGGAGGCCTTTGGTTCAAACCCCAGTACAGCCCAGAGAAAAGGGGGAAATGGAGGATGAAAGTGCTAGGTAATAGAATTTGAAAACCTAAATCTGGGAAATAGGGATACAGCTCAGTGGGAGTTGCTCAATGTGTAGTTCCGAACAATGATATTAAAGAGCAATGAAGCTGGCAGATGTTTAGCATCTGCAGTGCTCAAGAAAGCATTAAATAAAAGCAGGAACTTGAGGCCAGCCTCAGAAACATAGCAAGTTGTGTATGGGGAGATTGGAGAGAAAAATTGGGAAAGAGTAAGGAAAGGAGTGATATTGTCCAAAAAGAAGTATACTTTTAAATGTGTTATGAAACTGTAACCCCTTTGTACATAACCTTTACAATAATAATTAAAACTTCCATGACAAAAGGAAATATAACAAGGCCTCATTTAAAAAAAACAGCAACAACACTTGAATGCGATAGGGAAGAAACAGGCACAGCTATCCTACATATTGACCCTGCATCTTCTTATCTGTGTTTCCTGCAGTTAACCCCTTTCTCCTGTTTTAATTTTCCTGTCACTGTCTAGATCATTTGTTGTTGATTCCTACTGGCCCTTTTGTTTCTTTCAGTGACTCTTTGGGTAACAAGTAGGATTCTTTTATTCCTTCATTTTTACTGTCACTAGAGGGCGACGGAAAATGTAGCACTAGTCACCTGATCACACTGGAAACTGAGAGATGGGACCAAAATACCTGGGTGGTATCAGTCATTCAAAACTGAACAGACCTTAGAAACATTGCCAGAACTTCTTGTTTTAAAAGCTAGAATGATAGGCAGTTAATGCAAGCATGCAATAAACTCATATGTTGAACTGAAACTTATCTGTATAACTAATTTTTAAAGGTCTCTTTAAGAACAAGCATGTAGGCCTGGTGTGATGGCTCACGCCTAGAACTCTTGGTCCTTGGGAATCTGAGATCTGAGGATCACACTAGCTTTGGCAGGAAAGTGCCCAAGACCCTTACCTCCAAGTAACCATCCAAGAGCCAGAAAGGGTGCTGTGGCTCAAGAGGTAAAGCGCTAGTCATGAGCAAAGAAGCTTAGGAATAGCACCTTGGTACTGTGGTCAAGCCGCAGGACTGGCATACATATGCACACAGCAAGCAAGCAAGTAATAAGGTTTTCTAAATCACTGTCTATTCTCTACATATCTATACTTAAAAATAGATTTTATTTTCTCACCCATGATGTGTTTGTTTTAAAAAAAGATACATAACAGCAAATGACTCTTTTTTTAAAAAAAGGGTTAATTGTGAATATTATAAAATCAAAATGAAATTTACATTGTTATTAAAATGGAAATACTTTAGACGCATTCTTATTTTTACCTTAACTGCCAACAAATTGAATGTTGTCTGCACTTAGTTCTCTGAACTACATTAAACATTCAATGACTGAACTTTAAACTACCGTATGTTCTAAAGTATGTAAACATTATCCACAAAAAGTATGTTTACCTATGAATAATTAGAAACCGTGGAACAGCAATATTTTATAGGATCAAAAGTAAACATATCTATTGTAAATATTTCAAATCAACCTGTAGCACCCGATTTAGAAAGAACCCTTTATATTTATTCAGTTCCCTTTTACATAGATTGTGCGTGCTGGGGAAGTTTTATAAGTTTCCTGCTCCTCTTTGCTTCTTGCACTGTTGCCTCATTTGAGCAATGCTGCTGTGATTCCCCTGGGGAAATCCCCACTGAACTGCAGACAGTTACACCTCTGCAGTGGTGCTGCTGTGACCGAGCTCTCTGTGCCTCAGCAGCCCAAGAGACAATGGAACTGCCAGGCCAGCACTCTAACATCTTACCACTTTGGAAACGTTCTGGTCTATTCTCATGTTCAAGTTACACCTTGAGAAAGGCCCATACAATGTTATTTAAGATCCTTAATGTTATTAAGACCCGTGTGTGTGTCTGTGTGTGTGTGTGTGTGTGTGTGTGTGTGTGTGTGTCTGTGTCTGTGTCTGTGTGTCTGTGTGTCTGTGTGTGTGAGTGCTGGTCCTGGGACTTGAGCTTAACATCTGGGCACTTTCCTTAAAATTTATGTGAAGGCTAGCATTCTACCACTTGAGCCATATCTCCATGCCCAGCTTTGAGTGGTTCAGGGGAGATAAAGGCTACTGAGTAGCTAGGGTTACAGGTGTGAACAATGGATCCCAGCAACCTAACGTGTGTGTGTAGAACCAGTGGTGAGGAACATGTGTTGATCAATACAGTTTTAGGGTAATAGTATTAAGTGAAAATTGTCAATAAAATTATAATGGTGGTACATGCATATCCTAATGTTTGCAGGTTTGAGGCAGGAGGATCATCAACCTGAGACCAGCCTTGTCTATGTAGGGAATCCCTCTTAGGAAACAAGTGACCCCCATCCCAACCCCCAACACATATTGCAACAAACCCCAATTTTTCATCTCATTAGAAAGAAAACTTCATTAGACCCAGGTTCCAGAGTTTCCTGGGAAATGGAAATTCCCCTGAGAAGTGAAAGAGAAGAGGAAGGAAGAGTGCAGACAGCATGAAGAAGTCCTAGGTCTCCAGGACTTGCATCCCCTCCTTTCTTAGCAAATGCCACCAACTCATGTTAGCATTGTTCTGTCTCCTCTCAAGTCCCCTGCTTCTTCTCATGTCCTCTTTCCTGTGCAGGATGTGTGGGGAGGCCTAGTCGTGAAATAGACACTCCACAGGTGTTAGAGTCCTTGGCAGATCTAGAGAGTGGTTCAGTTTTTGAGTGGCCATCTTCCAGGCAACTTCCCTTTCAGGAACCAGGTGGAAGTATTGGAAAGGCATAGAGGCCAGCGTGCCACTTAGCATTTGGGAAGGAGAGCATTCATCTTAGGTATACGTATGTGGCTCTTTGTCTCTTTCATCTACTAATAGCTCATTTATTTACTCACGCATTCTGTCATTTATTCCACAAATGTATAATAAGTAAATAATACTCATAAGACACTGAGCTTCTTGTCCTCTATCCACTTAGGGTTAGGATCTATAAACCCCAAAAGACATTCCATTCAGAATTATTCTTCCTTCTTCCAGAACCTAACCCAAAGCTGTGTCTTCTAAGGGATACTGATAAGATTTCATTTATATTCACTTTATTCTAGTATGTGTAAGATTATTGTAACCATATGCCAAGCTTTTTCCTTAACACTTTATAAAACTAACCTGTTATGAGCTAAGCACTGCTGTTACCTACTAAATCTGGCTGCAGTGAGCTAAGTGTTTCTAGTATCTCTGCACTGAAACTAGGAAAAGCCAAACGAGGGTAGCAGCTTTGGCTCACACTTGTGTTCCTCACTACTCAGGAGGCTCAGATTTTGAGGATCATCATTCAAAATCATGGTGTCTGAGAGATTTCACCTTCAGAATAACCAGCAAAAGCTGAGCTGGAAGCATAGTTCAAAGTGGTAGAGCACCCACATGTGAGGCCCTGAGATTAAACTTTAGTATGACAGAAAAGAAAAGAGAAACCTAAGATACAGGGGTAAGGTACAGCACAGTTCAGAAGATGGCATTCCTAGAAGCACTCTTCCTCCAGGGCCTGTTTTATAATGAGTGTGCAAGCTTACATGTGAGGTATGGGGTAGAGGTGCTGCATTTCTTATGTGTTGTAATACTCACTGATATTGCCTTTTCAATTTGGATTGACCACATTGTTCTTACCATCAGGAGTCAATTGTCATTAGGCTCTTTCTGTTAGTACTGAATTTCATACATACATATCCATTAATAAAACAAAAATAAGTCTGGCAGAAGTGGCTTTCCTCTATAATCCTAGCTACTCAGGAGGTAAGGTAGGGGATAAGGTGCTGCCTAGCTCTTGGCAAATTCAGGAGACCCTTACTCTGTGGAATTCCTTTAGTATGTGTACCGTAATGTTATTTGTGTTATTGTTCACAATAAGCAAGGCATGGAATGAGTGTAAGTATCTGTTAATATATTTATATATATGTATGGATTAAACCATAATATACACACACACAAATCCATAAGTATGGATATATACGAGCTATGTATAACCACCAAAAAATACACATGTACATTTATGTTTGCTTTATGTCATAGATAATGGTACAATACATATAAAATGTATTATGTTAATTACATATATCTGTAATAGGTATGCACACAAAGAAAGAAATATTTTTATTGATAAACCCAAAGACATCTTACCATTGACAATAGTGTGGCTGAACCGGGAAGAGTATTTTTTAATTTTTTCATATATTTCTTATTATACTTAATAGAAGGTTTGCATTATATTCATCAGATAGAAGATGCATTTCTTTACAAACATTGATACCCTTTCTCATGTTTACGCCCCCATTCCCTTCCCCCCCCAACCCCAGTCCTCATCTTGTTATTTTCCTTCCCTAACTGATTTCAAATAACAAAATGAGCATATATAAAATATATCAAATAGCAAGATAAAATACTGTAACAATATGAGATAACCAAGGGACAGCAAAAGAAATGAGAGATAACATAGCACATTAAGGACAATAATCACTCATTATATGGCTTTTGTTTCTATATCCTGGTGGTCCTTTCATTTAGCGTCATCTCATATGGCCTTATGTGTCTAGGTTTTGTTCTATTATAAATCTCTGCTAGGAGAGCCCAAGGTTTCTACTGATTATGACAAATGAGGAAACCATTGAGCCTATGTTCCTTTGAGTCTGGCTTACTTCTCTTACTATGACTTTTTCTAAGTCTTTCCATTTCCTTACAAATGGGTGACGTCATTCTTTCTGACAGCGCCATGGTACTGTTTATTTGTATGATTTACCTAGAATTTAATATGAGGATGTTTCTTTAACAAGTCCTCTAGGTGCAGATTTGAGGGTTCATTTGTTGTCCATTCACATATTTGCTCATTTATTTCTAATTCAGGCACTGTGCTCATTCCTGAGGATGTGAAACAGGACAAGGTCACTATATTCCCTTTTGTGGAGTTTACGTGCCATTTTCTCTCCCCCTTCTTGCCAATAGAGAGAATAAGCTCAGCAAATTTTGAGATTATTTCTCTTGAGGTTGATGAGAATATGTTAATTAGATATGAATGGAGGGAATGTTGTTGAGTATGTGTGGATGAACTCAGGGCCTATGTACTGTCTCTGTTAATTTTTCTGCTCAAGTCTAGAGCTTTATCACCTGAGCCATAGATCCACTGCTGGATATTTGGTGGTGATATTTGAATTTAAGAGTCTCATGGACTTTCATTCCTCACCTGGCTTCAAACTGTGATACTCAGATCTCAGTCAATTGAGTAGCTAGGATTCCAGGTGTTAGTCATCCGTGCCCAGTGTAGCAAGAACGTTGGCCAGTGTATGCAGTGCTAGGAGTTGACTTACAGCAAGGCCCTTGCATGTGCTATGCTGGTTCCCTAACCACTTCATGCCATGGCCAGCCCAGGAGCAGTCTTAAAAGTAAGGAAGAGCAAAACCTTTGTGGTCGCCTATTTTTTATGAGTGTCGACACAGAGCACAGCACAGAGAGGCAGCCCAGCCCACATGGACATCTTCTGAAGTTCTGCTGCCTTTCCAGCTCTGGCACGGGTGCTTTCCTCTTGGACACAAAGACAAGTTGAACAATAGAGTATTTGTTTTTCTTATTTTTCTGAATTCTTTTCTCTTTGTTGTACACTACTGCAGTCTAAACTATAGGATTTGTGCTTTCTAGGCAAACACTGTACTTGTTGAATGAGGTCTCCAGTCCTTTGGTCTATATTTTCTTTTTGAGGTAGAGCCTCACTAACTTTGCCTTGGCTGACGTCAAACCATGATTGCCCAGTGTGAATTTCTAAGAGAAGACAAATGACTGACCAGTCTAACCAGAGGAAAATGAAAGCCACTCCTTTGACTCTATTTTACAATTGTTCCTAATCTAACATTCAGTGTCCCAAACACTACAAAGTTGGGATGTGATTTCCAAAGTGTCTGAAAAAGTTAGTGAATGGGGAACAGTAATGCACCTGAGGAAGTTAGACAGTATAGAAAAGCAACCGCCCGTTTACAGCACTCTTCAGCCAGGCTGCATTCTCAAGGGTCATGTAATATCTGCCAGGCTCACCCTGCCCAGGCTAGGACCTGGTTTAGTCTGATGGTCTCTGAATCCTGGACAGTCCTGCCCTGTTTGGCAACCACTGCCTCTCCCCCCTTCCCCCAGAGGGGGGGAGAGGACGGAAAGTCCTTTGATAGGAGGCACAGCCAGTTCTTCTCTTTCAACTTCAGGGTTCTCCTTCACTTTGATAGAATCAAAGGAGCCTTACTTAGGACAAGTCTAGAGCACCTTGTTTTCATTGCCACAGAGGCTTGGATTATGGGTGTGTGTGCCTGTGTGTGTGGAGTGTGTGTGTGTGTGTGTGTGTGTGTGTGTGTGTGTGTGTTTGGTAGTACAGACGTTGAAGTCACGGAGATGTGCTGATTAAGCAGTTTTATTCACGGTTGAAACTCTACCACTTCAGCCCTTGCTGATTAGATGGAGATTAATTTCCTAGATTTCTCTCCCAAGGGTGGCTTCAACCTGGACATTGCAATTTCAGCCTCCCCAGCAGCTAGGATTCCAGGCTTGGGATCCCAGTGCCTGACATTTAGGGACATTTAGGTGTTTGACCTAGGGGTAGAGCGCTGGCCTAGAAAGCACACAGCCCTGGTTTAATTCCTGGGTACCACATACACAGAAAACAGCAGCAGTGGTGCTGTGGCTCAAGTGGTAGAATTCTAGCCTTGAGAAAGCTCAAGGACAGTGCCCAGGCCCAGAGTTCAAGATTCAGGACTGGACAACACAACAGAGAAAAAAATCAATAACCACTGATCATATTAAATGCAAACTCCAAGGAGTAAAGAAAGGTTCACTTGAGAGTCTTGATGAAGAGCTGGGGCGGTGGAGGAGCAGCTCAGCCTGGGAGCCAGGCTTCCGGTTGAGCGAAGTCCCCAAGCAGCTGGTGAGTGGGGCCCTCGCTGCGGCCGAGCTTCAGAACCACCCAGGAGCCAGTGGACACAGAGGCTCGCTCTGCACAGAGGCTCCCACGGCCTCCTCCACACCTGGACCGAGCCCCACGGCCGGCGTGGGCCGCAGGCTGGGCTGAGGAGGGGATGGTGGGGGGGAGACTGGCGCCCAGCGCTCGCTGGGTGTCCGGGGGCGCCATTCATGTCCGGCTCTGGAGAAGCAGGGCTCGGGCTCTGCAGGGAGGGCCTGGCTGGGGAGAGCACCATCCTCACACCTCCGCACAGCCAGTCCTCCTGACGGCCATCCCCACCTCCACCGGACTGGGCGAGGGGCACCGAGCCGGGGCAGATCTCCACCCCCACCCCAAGAGGATTCCCTGCCCGCCATGGCCGCTGCGGGCTGGGGGAGCCGCACCAAGAAACCACTGCGGCCACGGAACCTCAGGAGACGCAAGTTGTTAAAGCTGCTCACCTGAGCATTAAAGGAAGTCGTCCTGTCCCCATCTGCACGGAGTGGAGGCCAGGCCTCGCTTGGAGAAGCCCAGCTCCGTGGGTATCAGCTCTGCTCAACGTGGGAGCCGCCCTGTCTCCATGTCAGGCTCCGGGTCCTAGGAGACCGCCAGGAGGACGACCTGCGCATGCTCAGAGCGCATAGTAGCATGTCTGTACTGCACATGCTCAAAACACATATGCCCATACCTTACTGTGCATGCTCAGGAAGCACAGGTCAGCGCTGACTTTTCACATTTGGTGATTTCCACCTAACATGAAGTAATTTGTTCTGTACACATCTTGTCTTCAACCTACCTGGTGTCTCCACCTGATCTGGGCAATGAGGCACGTCCACAGTGTCCTTGCTCTTTCAGATGATCACGGAGTTTTAACACAACAGACAACACTAAGTAACTGAATCTTTCTTTTATTGAGCCTGGGGAATCATATACATGTTTTTCTATTCACACTGTTAAGAATCATCCTTCTGATTTACCAAACCTGTCACTAATATAAAATACAAAGAACTCAAGTTTATATAGGAAAAAAGTTGAATTTTTGGATCATTATTGATGATTTTTTCTTTCTGTTCCTGTTGCTTAGCATCAGCCGTTCCCTCCTCCCTGCTTTTCCCTCCCTCCTCTCCCTGGTCCTGAGTTGATCAGTCCACCTGCCACTTATCCTTTGCCCTCCTCCATCTTCCTACAGATGTGAACTTGTTTGTGCCATGTATCAGGTCGTGAATACAGAGCCCTCCACAAACCATGGCACAAGTTAAGAAGAGGCCCTCTGTACCACATCCTTGGGGTTACCTTCACTCTATATATTATTTTATGTACATATGAAGGGTTCTTGGGGATTACAATCAGGTTTCTTTCTCCCAAGACTGTCCTCATGTGGTCACACTGCTCTTGCACTTGAGCCACAGCACCGCTTCCGGGTTTTCTGTGCTACCAAGGAATCAAACCCAGGGCTTCCTGCATGCTAGGCAAGCACTCTGCCACTAGGCTACACTCCAGCCCTGGATTCTGTTTTCAGACCCAATCGGTGGTTCTTTTTCTTTTGATTGGAGAATTGAGTCCATTAATGTCTAGGGTTATTATAGAGAGCTATGTTGTATTTCCTAGCATTGTAGTTTTTACTGTTTGTTTTCGTTGTCCTTGCTTCATTTATCTTCTACTAAGTACTGTCTGATGTGGTTCCCTTGATTATTTTGTTCATATTCTATTCCTCCTTTCATTATTTTTAGTATTGCTGTTTTCCTTCTAATGTATTCCTTTAGTGTTTGTTTATCCTGAAAGGTTTTAGTTTGGCCATCCAACGTAAGGGCTAGCTTTGCTGCTTAGAGGAGTTTGCGTTGGCAATTGTGATCTTCAGAGCTTGAATCATACCTTTCCAGGCTCTCTACACATTGAGGATTTGTGTGGAGAGGGCTGCAGTTATTCTGATTTTTCCCCCGTTTTTAATATAGCTCCTTCTTTGATTTTGCTGTGCCCCATGCTATGGTGTAATATTTTTACTATGTGTCTAAAAATGTTTCTTCTTGGATCCTGTCTACCAGGTGCCCTACATGCGTCTGCTATGGGGGTGAGATTTTCTCTCTTCAGATTGGGGAGGTTTTCTTTGATAGTTATTGAATTGGTGTTGCATTCTGCTGTTCTGGTACTCCTCTCCCTCATCAATTCCGACTGTATGTAGATTTGACTGTATGTATATTTGCTTTCCTTGGTTCGTCTGCCATTGAACTTCCCTTTGGTAATTTCTCTCTCTCTCTCTCTCTCTCTCTCTCTCTCTCTCTCTCTCTCTCTCTCTCTCTCTCTCTCTCTCTCTCTGTGTGTGTGTGTGTGTGTGCGTGCGTGCGTGTGTGTGTGTGTTTCCATTTCTATGACTTTCTGCTCCAGCTCCTCCATTTTATCCTCTACTCCTGAAACTTTTTTTCATCTTATTCTGTTTCCTATAGCTTCCATTGTGCTTTGCATTGTGGCAATTGAGCCATTTATGGTTTTGGAAGCATTACTTTTATCTTTTAATCTTCCTGGCAGGCCATCCTGCCCTGTGGGGATGGTGCTGCTTTGCATTGGTCGTGAGCAGAGCAGGCCGGCAGTGGGGGCTTTCGAGTCTGGGGTTCACCTATTCTCGCCTGTGGTCTCTATCTGGAACCAGGTGCTTTGGAGGTCCTTGTGTTGGGTTCTGTTCTCTCCTCGTGTTCTATCATCTGTGGAGGGGTTGGTGGGTAGGGGTCTTTGCAAATCTCTGCCTTTGTGGCAATTCTGATGTTTTGTTTTGGCTGTTGTTGTTATTTTGTCTTTTAGTAATTGAACTCTGGGCATGGGTGCAGTCCTGAGCTTTTCAGCTCAAAACAACCACCCTGTCTTTGAGCCACAGCCCCACTTCCAGTTTTCTGGAGGTTAATTGGAGATAAGAGTCTCAGCTCCTTTTGTGCCCACACTGGCTTTGAATCAGGATCCTCAAAGCTCAGCCTCCTGAGTAGCTAAGATTATAGGTGTGATGTGATGGTTTTTTCATCCATTTCCTTCTTTTTTTTTTGCTAGTGTCAGGGCTTGAAATCAGGGCCTAGGCATTCAACGTTGTCTTTCTAATGTTGTCTTTCTCAAAGCTAGCACTCTACCACTTGAGCCACAGAACTTTTTCTGTGTAGTGGTTCTGGGTAATAGCATGTTCATTGCTGTCGGTTTCTTGGTGGAACTATTTGTTGGGATCCCAAGGCCCTTTTTTGGTTAGAGAGAGCACCATCTTGGATTGTTCCTCTTCTTAACTGATTCTTTTTATTTCTTTCATTTATTTCTCGTGAAATCCTGGGTTGGATTCCTATGTACCACATACAATGAACAAAAAGAAGTAGTGTTCTGGCTCAAGTGGTAGTGGGCTAGCCTTGAGAAACTCAAGAACAATGCTCAGGACCTGAGTTCAAGCCCCAGGTAAGGCAAAACAATTAATTAAAAAGAGAAAAGGCATTGTGGACCGGACACCCATGGCTCACTCCTGTCATGCTAATGAGCAATCTGAGATCTGAGCATTGCAGTTCAAAGGCAGCTCAGCACAAATGTCCGTGAGATTCTTATCTCCACTTAACCACAAGAAAATGGCACGTGCTGCTGTGGCTCAAAGTGGTATAGTGCTAGACTTGAGCTGAAGAGCTCAGGGTCAGTGCCCAAACCCAGAATTCAACCCCCACGACCAACCTAAAGAAAAATAAGCCAGCTGGGAAGAGTGACGCACAGTTGTAATCCTAGCTACTCAAAAGGCTGAGATCTGAGGATCAAGGTTCAAAGGTAACCTGGGCCCTAAAATGTCCGTGGGATTCTTATCTCCAATTACGCACCAGAAAAGCAGAAGTGGTGCTGTGGCTCAAGAGGTAGCGGGTTAGCTGTGAGTTGAAGACCTCAGGGATAGCACCCAGGCTTACATCAGACCCCCCCCACAAAAAAAATAAATCAGAAAATGAAAAAGCCACTCATGGATGACCTCGGTAAGCTGGATGCTAAAGCATGGGAACCCCACAAGGGAGATGACTCTTATGATGTTCCAGAATTCTGTGGCGTATCTGCTCTGACACAACTCATGGATGCCAGACACACCATCCAAATATTTTTAGAGTTTGGAGTCCCTCAGGAGACCCCAGAATAGGCTTCTTGTTCTTTTGTTTTGATTTTGGCCAGTCCTGTTGCTGGCACTCAGGCCAGGGCAAGTCCCTGGGCTTCTTTCGCTCAAGGTTAGTACTCTTACCACTTGACCCACAGTGCCACTTCTGGACTTTTCTGATCATATGGTACTGAGGAATTGAATCCAGGGCATGCTAGGTAAGCACTCTAACACTAAGACACATTTCCAGCACCAGAATAAGTTTTGTCTCTGCTTTCTGTTTTCTGTCATTTTGTGTTTACTAGGGATCTATCCAGTTGGAACTGTTGGGAAAGGAGAGCCAATATGTTCAAGAAACCCCAATCAGGGCTCAGTGATTAGTGAGGACAGGATTTTAGGGTACAGAGGAGATCTGGTGAACAGGATTTTTTTGTGTGTTTCTGTTTTGTTTGGTCTGTTTTACAACATGGAACCTTGTTTTCTGCATCTCCATCTGGTGGAAAACAGCATTCTAGAAAAATGGCTAAATCCACTAGCCTTAGGCTGTGGCCCCTTCCTGTGGCCACATTTGGAGGTGGGGCCACCACAGCCTTGGTTGGGACATCTAAACAATCTTGGCAGTGTAAAATTGTAAAGAGCTCCTGGCTAATATTGGTAAAAGACACTTTACCATCTGGGCTAAGAGATGGCTTCCCTTGTCACTCAAAGGTGTTCAAAGGTCAATTGGTATGTTCATGTGCCTGGCCACCAAGCAAGCCCTGGAGAAATTGGGCTGGGTATGGGAAGGTGATCTGTTAACTGGTTAAAAAATTTTGTCTTAAATGTTGGTTATCCATAAGAGTAATATTGGGGAAAGTATCACTTGCTACTAAAATTCCAGAAATTGTGTGGCTCATACTCATTTTTGTACACTTGAAGATCCTGTGTTCAAGTATGTATGTGTATGAATAAATATATTCAGGAAAACATTTAATGGTATTTTAATGCATAAAGCAATTTGCATTGTAATCAAGAGCCGGTATATTCACAAGTGGCAACCAGGAAAGTATTGGGAGACTTCATGGAAATAAGGCTCCCACCTCAGGTTAAGTTAAGTTGCAGGCAGCTCAGCAGAAGGTGTGCAATTTGTCTGGGAGATGATGCTACACGTTGCTTATGGACCAGCCTGGATCCAGCCCATTCCTCCCAACTTGGAGATTCCCAGCCATCGACTTTGTCATCCTGACCACCCCCACCATGGTGAAAGTAGGTGGGACCCCTGCCTGACTCCAGCACATGCAGCTGGTCCTGATGGAAGACTGCTTCGGATCTACTAGAACTTGGACTTTTGGTTTGTGACATTCTTTCTGTGCCTCCCAGATCTGTAAACTTTATCCAGCTGGGCCTGGAAAAGCATGTTCAAAATCTCTTCACTGTATGTGTTTCCATCATATGGAACCAGCTTTAACTGCTGGAGAATTCTTGAATTACAGGTGGGAAAAATCCAGGCAAAAATTAAAGGGGAGTTCCGGACAGCCTTGGAATAAACTCCTCTGTAAATTTTGGTGAAAGTATCATGGCCAGGCTCATGATACTAAGAGCCCAGTGAAGCTCTCTCACTAGGTAATCAGTGATTTGATTTCATGTACATAATACCAGTGAGGAATGAAATAGGGTGCTTGAGCTAAGAAATGCCATCTTGCCATCTTAATAAAAAGTAAGAGAAGATGAGACTTTCTGAGAATTCTGGAGGTAATAGAAGACATTCTTTAGTTGCAGAAATGTCATGATTTAGGCTCCAGGAAACATGTTGCCTGTGGATAATTGCACTTCTGATTATTTCCCTAGAGTCTACTCTGCCTGTTCGTGACCCTTTTATTAGAAGTAAATCTCCACATCTACATTGCTGTGTTTTATGTATAATACTTCTTTGAAGGCTGTTAACGCTTGCTCTCCACATCCAGTATATGATTTTTGTTTTTAAAAAGTTGGTTCAAGCTCTGCTCGTGGCTGCTGGTCTTTGAGGCATAAGTCAACCATGCAGTTGCTGGCTTTCTAATAATGACACCCAATTTGATCTTTCTGTTTTCCTGCATATGATAAGCAGCAGCTTCCTCAAGTCACTGGCATCCTTCTTTCCTTCTTTCTTTCTCCCCTTTTGCTTCTTTTTCTTGTTTGTCCTGAGGAACAGTGCACTGCTCATGAGCTTTTTCCTCTCAAGGCTAGTGCTGAACCACTTGAGACACGAGTCCCCTAATGGCCTTTTTGGTACATAATTGGAGACATGAGTGTCACTCATTTTCCTGCATGGGCTAGCTTCAACTCAAAATCTTCAGATCTCAGTCTCCTCAGAAGGTAGGATTGCAGGTGTGACCTACGCACACCCAGCAACCAAGTGACCAAGTTTGGCAGTGGATCATTCCTTAACAAGAAACAATGAAAGTATTTTCTGAGGCCATTATGTGGAAGAGACTGTGTGGGGAAAGCAACAGAAGTAAGAAGGTTTCCTGTCTGTCCCGGCCCACGGGTATGTCAACGGAGACCCTAGAGGGGGAGTGAGAATGGAGAGACAAGACACACAGGAGACGGAGACAAGACAGGTTTCTGATCAAGTCTCGTTTATTCAGGGTAAAAGCAGGGTAGATATAGGGTATTAGGAATAAGGAAGTTCTCCTTATTGAAGGTCAATGGATATCCAGGCACACCACAAAAATGTTTTAAGGTATCTTGTTATGAGAACAGGCAATTCTTTTTGCAAGAGCCAGGGAAAGTAGTCAAAGCAAGCATGAAATAGAGGGCCAAATCTTCAGTTTCCCACTGGTCCCCCTTTTCTTTAAAATTTAGGCCATGGGAAGCATGCTTGTAAGAGTGCTTGAGGGGACTGTGCCTGTCTTAGGTCTGGGGATACATGCACTATGTTTTGCATAAACCTTACCTGTCATTGGAAAACTGAATCCTCTTTATCAATTCAGTCCCTGTCTCTTTTTTCAAAATGACTTGTCCCTTTATCTTAAAGGGAGAGGGGAGTTGATGGGCGAAGATCCATGTTCTGTAACTTCTTCAAGCTGACTCAGGGGCATTGTTTCTAGGGACCCTAAAAGCTTAGCCAATTTTACCAAGGCATTGCCACAACATTTAACAACTGCACAAACCCTTTTTTTTTGGCTACAACAGTGTATCTTACTTAGCACCCATTTACAAAGGCTTTTTTCTGATTGTCTGGGGAATCTTAGTTTCTGTGACCCTAACAATGCCAAATTACCTATATAAGCCTATATATAGATTAATATGGACACAGCCTCAGGTGCACAAACTTTTTCCAGAATTTGTGGCTGGTGTCAACTCAGATTTTGCTCAGGTTGGGGTTTGAACAAACATGGGGTTCAGGATTATAAACTACCTACTATTAGAGATGACTAACAAGTTTCTGCCCAGTTATGGAATAAATGGACATAGACAGTAGTAAGGCATGCTTACAAACTATTCTATGACCTCCCGGCTCTGATTAATTTTGAATGGCCAAGCACAAGTGATGCTAGGATGTAACACCATCTCTACCATCCAAGCAGTGGCTTACTGCATTTGGATGCTTCATTGCTTTTGTCCTGGGAGTGTCTCTACACAGAGATTGGGCATATCACTTGCTTGGCTTCTGGACTTGAACTCAGGGCCTGGGCACTGTCCCTCAGCTCTCCAGCTCAAGGCTAGCACTCTACCACTTTGAGCTCCAAAGCAACTCTACTTCACTAGCACTCTGCTACTAGATTAGACACCACAGTCTCACAAGGACTTTGCTTTGGCCGGGCTGGCTCAGAACTGCAGCTTTCAGATCAATGAGTCCTACAAAAGGCCACTTTACTCCAATTAAAGCAACAAGGTGGTCAACACAGAAATAGTCTCTAAGCATAATCTTACCTGGAACTTGGTAAGGGCCAAAATTACATCTGAATAAGGATTTGTTGTCCTTTTCCATGGTCCAGCTGGAAATTGCCATAAAGAAACTTACAAGAGCAAACTGAAATAGCAATTAAGCAATCATTTTGGTAGTCCTAATTTTCCTCTTTTTTTCTTCTGTTTTTTTTTGAAATACATTTAATTATAAAGTAGCATGAAACCAATTCATAAGGAGATAAACCTTTAAACATTTCTTTAAACTTTTTCCCCAATTAATCCATTTTAGGGGGAAGTTTAAGAAATACAAATTACATCACCCACATTTTGCTATCAGATTTTCAGTGTCAGTCTGCAAGGAAAAAGGACAAAGATGGTCCATTCAGTCTATCTGACCCGGTTTAGATGAGCATCCTTTGTGCCAGCTTATTTTGTTCCACCATGCATGGACCCTCCCTTAGGGACTTTTCCACCATGGGAACCCAGAGCTGCACCTCTGCCAGTTCATCTCTTACCCCCAAAGATGGCCACACAGGACTATCCTAAGTTTTCCCAGTCCTTTCTCTTGGCATTTGATTACCTAAACAGTTTTAAAAGACAGACAAAGTTTCTGACATTGATAAATTTACGTTTAAAATTACGTCCAAATTTTAACTCAGGAAATAAATTCCAAATTTCCTAATGTCTCTGTACTAAACAGAGTACAATTTTTACAAGGTAAATATCTCTGTGCATTACAATACTAGATTTTTAATGCAAATTTCAGAATCTTTAGAAAAATCCTATTAATCAGTTCCTCTTTAAAACAATGCAATAATCTTTTGAGACATTGGAAATATTCAAACCTAATCATTTTCTTGAAATTTAGACTTAGATTTACACAACTGTATTTGTGTTTCAAGTATAAATTCACCTATTATTTTACACAGCATGCTGAAAATTTAACCTTGAACATGTTCACTCGCACCCATTCATATATATATATTCATACTCAAAGATCTTAAAGCGCACAAAATTAATAGCGTCTGTTTATTTTCCAGAAGCTTGTGTCAAGAGAATTTTGCCAATCTTACTCTTGCAGGTGAGAACCAGGTTCAAAACAAAACTTTTTACAAGGCAACTTAGTTAAAATTATTCATTGGTGGGGAGTCTTCCAGTGCCAAATTTAGCCCACCTGAAGCATAACTCTAGTCATTTTCCCAATTTTGACTAGGCCATCTCACATACCACTTTACAAGACCAAATTCAAACCTGGGGGAACCAAGACTGATGCCTATGTCCTGCCACCAATTGTCTCCAGATTGTCACTTTAGCCAGGTTGTTAGGAAAAAGATAACTAGATTAGGCTTGCAGCTGTCTCGCCTGCCTCAATTGCAGCTGAGTGGGAGAAGCCATACCAGGCTTGAGACCTACTCCACTGGGGCTGAAGCTTTTTCAAATGCTTAGTGACAAAGATACAAAAAACAAGAATCCATATTTAGGACTGGTACCAGTTTTGAAAACAAATTCGGACAGGACAAAAAACATTTAACAAAACAAGACCGAGTAGCAGAGACCTTTAAGTAACCCCAAATTTTGATGGCATGCCTGGAAGCAGTCAGAGTGAGGGCCTCAGGGCCTTGAAAATTCAGGGGGCGCCTCGCCTGTGGAGACTTCTGTTCTCCGGCAGCTGGCCGGCGAAGGCCATCCGACCCCAAATGTGAGTCATTTTACAGAACAAAAAGTAACAAATTTATCCTGTAAAGATTTATATGCAAGACAGAACAAAGCAAACGAACGCCAGGGCTGCTGAAACAAAGTCAATTAGGCACACAATACACACTGAAAGAATAAAGAAGTGCTGCACAGTGCCGATGGTCAAGACAAAAACTGGGTGGGGGGAGTGTTTTAATCAAGGGGGAGATCAGAAGTTCCCTCAGCTGGCCATCCATCTTCAAAGGAGGGACATTTCTCACTGCAAAGTGTAACTTACTTACCTTTCTCTAATTTCCACATTTAAATTGAGTGCCCTTCCCTTCTCTGCTCTCCCAGGTCACTCAGGAGAGCACAGCCAGTTGCAAACTGTCTCCAGGATTTAGCTGTTAGTTTTTTTTTATTATTATTATTCAATTAAGAACACTTAACGTGACATAAGACAATCATTCAACAAGACAGAACACTTAAATCGCATGCACGTCCCGGCTGTAAACCAGCAGGGAGCTATCAGACAGTGGAATGGTCACAAGTCCATCCTTAGGATAGTCCCCCAGAAGGGCGCAGGGGACATCTCTTGCTGGCCCCGTTGGCTGTCCTATCCTATAGGGCGTCCGCCGGGACCTCTTGCCAACCAACCCAGAACCTACAGACAAATACAGAACACAAAACTAGAGGTTCCAAACCAGAATTAATGACAATTGTCCTAACATTAGCACGGCTTTTATAGTACAGAATAAACAAGTTTAGTTTTTATTCACAGTCTCATGTTTTACATCTTTAATATAATCAAAAAAGTCACACAACTGTTTGATTTTAACCTTTACCCCTCGTGTCTTTAAAGCTTTATCCAATCCTTCTACAAATAATTCATGCTAACTAATATCTTGTCCCATAATTGCTGCTCGACTTACCGAGGTTCAGAAGACATAGCAGGCTCCCATGCTTCTCTCCCTCTAAAACACTGTAACGCCGGCCCCTCTGAGCAGCGTTCTTCACTGAATCCCGGGTGCTCGAGCCCCACATTGGGGGCCACTTGTCCCGGCCTGAGGTTATGTCAACGGAGATCCTAGATGGGGAGTGAGAATGGAGAGACAAGACACACAGGAGACAGAGACAAGACAGGTGTCTGTTCAAGTCTCGTTTATTCAGGGTAAAAGCAGAGTAGATATAGGGTATTAGGAATAAGGAAGTTCTCCTTATTGAAGGTCAATGGGTATCCAGGCAACTAAACCACAAAAACATTTTAAGTAGAAACAAAGTACCTTGTTACGAGAACAGGCAATTCTTTTTGCAAGAGCACAGGGAAACTAGTCAAAGCAAGCATGAAACAGATGGCCAAATCTTCAGTTTCCCACACCTGTCCTCAATGTTATTAGGCCCCACAGAAATAAAGCGGCAGAAACGGTCTCACATATGCTTGCATGTACACACACACACACACACACACACACACACTCACTGACACACACACATACATACACACACACACAGAAATCAGCATTAATATTGGAGAACAGAGATGGTAACTGTCTAGCTAGCTATCCATGTATGTATGAAAATGGAGCTATGGAAATGGAGCTATGGCTTGAATAATAGAACATTAGCCTCAAGCAAGATAACTCAGTGGCACTGTCCAGCTCACAAGTTAAAGGCCCAGTACTAACATAAAAAAATCTGACATATATATGGTATATGTATAACTATAGTTAAATATATATTTAAATTTTCATTTATGAGTGATATATAGAGATGTCTATATATATATGTAGATGTATATGTGTGTGTGTGTGTATGTAAATTGGCAGCAGAGAAATTTGATGTGAAGTCCAGACAGTTTCTAGATACACTCTTTATTGCTGAGTCATCTGCCCTTTTTGCAATGATCATATTTGAGATAGGGTCTAGGTTCTGACAATGACTGCACATAGACTTAGGTTATTCTAGTTCAGGCTTCCTCTTTTGATTATGGGTGGCTTCAACTGGACTGAGTTCCATCTTTTTTTTCTCTTTGTGTCAGTCATGGGGTTAAAATTAGAACTCAGGGCCTGGGCAATATACCTGAGATATTTTGTTCAAGGTTAGTGCTCTACCTCTTGGAGCCATGCCCACTTCCAGTTTTCTGGTGACTAATAGTAAACAAAAGTCTCAAAAACTTTCCTGCTCAGGCAGATTTTGAATAGCCATCATCGGATCTCAGCCTCCTGAGTAGCTCAGATTACAGGATGGCCTATCAACACCAAGTGCAGCTCCATTTTGTGTGTGTGTGTGTGTGTGTGTGTGTGTGTGTGTGAGAGAGAGAGAGAGAGAGAGAGAGAGAGAGAGAGAGAGAGAGAGAGAGAGAGAGAGAGATTGGGGTGGGGAATGTGACATTTATTTTCAGCTCACTGCATCGAGGCATGCAAATCTGACTTAAAAGTGGAGCCAAAATGGTAATATTATACAAGCTGCAAAGTTTTTAAACTAGAGACAATGGATAGGACATTTTTACTCATTACAAATTAATCCTCTCATTGAGCTACTCTCCCAACCCCACCCCAAGATGCACATACAGAGAGAGGATCGTAGGGTTAGCATGGCCATATAATGGTGTTTTTAAAACCAAACCAGGCCCAAACCCCAGGAATTCCTAGGTAGTTCTAGCCCCTTCTTATGACAAATACAGCGACATAGTGAAGGGTAGAGTAAGTAAATTGATTACATGGCAGACATCTCCAGAGTAGGATGAACTACTGGCCACATCCTTCAACCATGTCCTTAGGCCTAGGATGTGTCTAGGGATGTGAGAATGCTCTACATAGAAACATCTAGGGCGGCCTGAGACAGGCATGTTCCTTGAGTCAGGAGCTACTCGGTAGGTGATGGAGGCACTGAGTGGTGTCCTGTGCATCTGTGCATGTCCTTCCTGAGATTTGATTGTGCTGTGGCCTCTAAATCAGCCAAGGTTGGGTCAGGTGAGGCCAGAGCCCCTGGCATGTGACTCCATTGTGATGTCACCCATCCCACTGGCTGCGGGGTGGGAGACTTCAGGATGACCACACCCCTTCATTTGCATACGTCCAATCGACCAATGGCCTGGGGGCATCTAAGCCACGCCCACAAACAAGCCTGGTTGCCTAGTGTCATTTGGATTCCATTCTTCAGGCTCTCACTTGGCCAACAGTTGACCAGGTGGACACAGCTCTGGCATTTGTGGGAGCAGCGATCACTGAGTCTTGGGGGCAGTCCCGAGGGCAGCCCCACACCTTCCCCTTCCCAGCCCTTGCTGTCTAAACACCAATCCCTGACCAGTGTCCAGAGCCCAGACAGCTGCAGGAATCCTGAGAGGCGCTGCCCGGTGTGCCTGCCCCAGCAGTGACCCCATGAAGACCTGCCGAACCTGCAGGAGCCCCAAGACCACCCTGGAACAGTGCAAGGCCCCGGAGGAGCCTCCCAAAGGCCGCCAAGACACTGAGCAGACTGTGCCAGGGCCCGCTGAGCAGGGCAAGATGGGTACCGCCCTAGCACGCGTGCTGCAGGCCGCCGCCTCCGTCCACGCACAGCTGCAGGATCTCTCCAGCCAGGTGGGCAGGGCGAGGATCCGAGCCGGTCAGCTGGGGGACGCCCTGCGCCATCTCCACAGAGGGAGCGAGGCCTTGCAGATGAGAGTCCAAAAGATGCAGGACAGCCTGTCTGCTCAGGGCCAGAGCCAGGAGGAGGAGGAGAAGGGCAAGGAGGAGGAACAGGAGGAGGAGGCCAAAGAGGAGGATCAGAAGGAGAATGAGGATCAGGAGGAGGAAAAGGAGGAGCTGCAGGCGCCTCAGGTGGCCCTGGGCCCACAGCACCCACAGCACCCACAGTGCCAGGCCAAGGAGCTGGCAGCCGCCCAGACCCCTGCTGCCCTGCCCAGTCCCGATGGCGCCCGCCCCGTGCTCATCCCCATCCCTGAGCAGCACCGCAGTGAGCAGCGGGAGCCTAGCCACGCTGGCCACCCACAGCCCCTTCCTGGGCCTCGCCGGGCCTGGAGCCTCGGGAGCCTCACTGGTCACATCCTGCAGCTGCCCCAGCTCCTGAAGGCCGTGGCACAAGCAGTCATGGATGACAAGTTTGCCCTCCGTTGCCCAGCCGACGATGAGCTGGTGGAGGTCGTGGTGCTTCCCTGAGGTCCGAGGGCCACCGAGAGCGGGGCAGGGCTCGGCCCCACACCACCCCTGTCACCCCAGTTCCCGACACCCCAAATCCTTGCGCTGCGGTCTCCAACAAGGCCGGACAGCATGGCACAAGCAGTGCCCTGGGTTCCTGCCTGGCACAGGCACATGGGCAGGTCCACTGCACCCGCCCTCTCAGACCTCCTCATGGAAGAGCGAACTGCAGTTCACATGGCCCTGACCCTGGGCAACTGGACCAACTCTAGGGCCGTCAGCAGAGCCTGGGTGCCCAGGGAAGGACCAACTCCAGGGTGGAGTCCTCAAAAACAAACTTCCTCAGAGACCAACTGGGGCAATGGAATACCTTTACATTCCTCTCTCATAATGTACGGTTACTTTATATTTCCTAAGGCTTTCTAGTTTATATATGGACTTTTTACATTGCTGTTGATTATATTATCTCCAAAACATAATATATCATTGTATTTGTGATACTGATTGTGTGAAGCTGAATGACAGTGTATTCATGGTCCACGTTTGTCAGAGGACACTGAAGTCTGCCCCAGCCTTCGTGGGACTAACTGTTATGTTCAGAGCTCACAGAGGGAGACTGATGTGAGCAGTGGAATCAAACCTGAACCAAGAAAGAGAATTCCTGCTGAGTCACTGAGGGGAAGGGCTGGTGGTAAGGACTGACAAAGACAAGTGTCCTCAGTATGGAACTTGGGAAAATGTAAGTGTTAATATAGTTTTATAATTATTGTGTATATTCATTTTTTACCATGGGAGTGGATATTTATGTGTCATTTTCCACACTGCAGTCACTTACCTTCTATGGCAATAGTGAACTTTATTATTTTTGTTACAAATGCCATAATTGGCAAACTGGAAATGTGAATAAATATAAGAAAAAGAAAACATATAAGCTAAGTATTTTGCAAAAATGGGAATGGAGATATATTGTAATTCAAAACTACATATCAAATATAGCACTTATTGTAAAAGAAATGTAAGAAGCCACAAAGATAGAGTATAGAATATTTTACATTGAAACATGCTGAAGTCATATATAGCATATAATTTTGTTGAATAAAATAAGATATTTCACTCCATTCCTCCTGGCTGTTAGCTTACTAATAGATGTCATTAGAAAGCCTGAAATTCTATGACCTGCACTGTGTGTGTGTGCAGGGCCAGTCCATCCTGCCAGCTCAGGACACAACACTGCTGACAGGAAAGGAAGGAGAGGGCCAGCCTCCCCCACGAGGTCATTCTCACCACCAGGCCTCACTCTGCAGCCTTTTCCTGTGGAACCATGGCTGGAGCGGCCTCTGAGAGCCTTGAGGCGTCAGAGGGGAAAGGAATCTCAGGACCTCAGTCCCTCCGCTCCTTCGGTGAGCAGAACAGCAGAGTTCTCGTCCCAAAGCACTCTCTGCAACAAGATTCTGCTTTTGAGGCTTTGGGGGCAGAGGTGTATTGGGTCTTGCCGACTGCTTTCCTGTTCTTCACTGCTCTGTTCCCAGTACTAGAGCATAGTACTTGACACCAGATGAACGTATGTATATATGTATATGCACATATACATATATATATATATATATATATGAAGAGAAAATATAAGAAAGATGTACTTTTGCTATTGCTGGGAATTGAACTCATGTTCTCCCTGACCTTTTTTATCCAAGGCTAGTGCTCTGCTGCTTGAGCCACACCTGCACTTCCTGCTTTTTGCTGGTTAATTGGAATAAAGGTCTCAAGGAATTGTCTGCCCTGGCTGGCTTCAAATGATGTTGCTTAGATCTCAGTGTCTTGTGCATCTAAGACAGCAGGGAGCCACTGAGGCTTGCTTACCTCATGGTCATTAAAAATGACAATAGGGGACAGTAGCGTGGTCTAGTGGTAGAGTGCTCACCTATCATGCATAAATCCCTGGATTCGATTCCTCAGTACCACAAAGACATCAAAAGCTGGAAGTGGAGCTGTGGCTCAAGTAGTTGAGCATTAGCCTTGAGCAAAAGTGCTCAAGGACAGCGCCCAGGCCATGAATTCAAGTCCCAGGATTGGGAGGGGGGAGTGTAAATTGACAATTTTTTCGTCAGCAGCAGCCTCGGGGATAACTTTCATGTCAGTCCTTTTCTGCAAGTTTTCTTGATCTGCTCAGTAAGGCAATAAAAGCTACTGTGCGGTTAATAGGTATAAAATGGGGGGCAGGGGGACAAAACCAACGCAAGATAAAAGGTCATCATGGTTTCTCTTCTCACCATTCCCTGGGCTTCCTCAAAAAGGATGCTTTTTCCCACAATGCTGAGTGCCCATTTAATCTACAAAATGACCATGGAGGTGGAGGTGCATAGATGAATTTAAGACTCAGCACTGCTACAGATGTGCATCTATGAGTGAGTGCACACACACACGCTTGCATACACATACGCGCGCACTCCCACACACAAATAGATGGACAGAGTTTTGTTCATACCTTTGTCTAACATGATCTCATTGAAAATAATTCCAAATCCATGATGCTTAGCCTTGAAGACATGATGAGGAACTCAGGGACAGTTTCTCCCCTTGAACTAATCTGATTCTAGGCAGTCCTTCCTCACTCTGTAGCCTGGCCTCAGTGCCATCACGGCTCAAAGCCAGCCCAGGCATTGAAGTCCATGAGACTCTTATTTTCAATTAACCTCCAGAAAACTGGAAGTGGGGCTGTGGCTCAAGTGGTAGAGCACTAGCCTGAGCTGAAGAGCTTAGGGACAGTGCTCAGGCCTAGAGATCAAGCCCCACTACTGACCCTCTCCCCCTGCCCAAAAATAATTTCAGGCCAATGCCAGTGGTTCACACCTAGCTTCTAAGAAGGCAGAAATCAGAAGGCTCTTGGTTTGAAGTCACCTAAAGTAGAAAATTCCCTGAAACACTTATGTCCAGTTCATCAGTAAAAGGCAAGGCTGGAATTGTGGCTCAAATGTACAGTACCACCTATGGGCTTAAAGTGGAGTCAGAGGTACTGAGTTTAATCACCTCAAACCAAAAACAAATTATCAGCACACAATTTGACCAAGCAAAGGGTGCTTGGAGGACGGCTGGAGGCTAGACAAGCACAAATCCAGGAAGGCATACCCACACCCCGATCACACTGGCACGAAGGGCAGAGGACGGTACCTCAGTGGTGGCTCTCCATCTTGACTAGGATAAGGATGAGTTCCACTTACCATTCTGTGCTGTAAGGATCAAACTAAAATATTACAAGGTACACTGAACAATTTGAAAAATAGCATGTGATTTATTTTCTTATCAGAACTATTTCAAATATGGAAACCATTTCATTGATCATATTACAGTAAAGAAAATATCTGATCTAAAAAAGCAGTGCTTATGTTGAATGTTCAAGGAGGTGTTGGTGTGGGGAGACTGAACAGAATGGCAAACAGAAGGAAAGGGAGGCCAGGGTGGACAGGACATGTAATGATGTTTAGCAGCACTTTAAGGCATAATTGCTCCGAAAAGTAAGGTTCAAATTTCCTGTTACTTTTATGCTACTACGAGGGCTTGAGTTCAGGGTAGGCGAGGGCTCACATTCTCACTTGGTTACTCTCTGAAGGCTGGCACTTTTAGCCATATATCCACCCCACACTAGTTAACTGATCATTAGACTTACAGACCTTTCTGCATAGGCTGGCTTTGAACCTCAATCTTCATATCTCAGCCTCCTGAGTAGGATTACAGTCATGAGTCACTAGCACACGTCTTTTATGTACGCTCTGAGCATGAGCTTTGGCTAGAAAATATTCTGAGAACTTGTACCAAGATCCTCCTTGCTGTTTAAGCAAGGTTCGCTTTTTTGATTTGGGAATTTGGGGTTTATTTTATAATAAACACCACAGCACATTTTTGGAGGGACCTTGGGAATCTAAAAGCAAAATTTCACAAGAGTAAGTACTTGAAGATGTTGGGTACATTTTTGGTATGCAACACTGAAACACTATCAGACATGGAAGGTCACAGAGGCAATATATACAATATTGGATAACTGAGGCATAGAAACAGATGCATGCTAATTCAAATTCTGTCATCCTGCATTTAAAACAGCTCCCATCATCTCTTTACAAAGCAGCTTTCTCATTCATTTCTATTTGCCTTGTCCTCAAAAATGTCACAGACAGGAAATGCCTTTTCTATCATATACAAAGCAGAAATGTCTACCTCTGCCCTGGCCTACACGGGTGAGAGATTATTGGCTTTCGGGCAACTGCATCTGGTCAGCACCATGGACAGCAACTGCCGGCAAGTGTTTTTTATTTTGTGTGTGTGTTTGTGTTTGTGTGTGTGTACAGGCCCTGGGGTTGGAACTCAGGGCTGCTTCTTCTCCCTTAGCTCTATTGCTCAAGGCTGGCTCTTTCCTACTTGAGCCACAGATGCACTTCTGGCTTTTTGGTTGTTAGCTGGATCAGGTTGGATTCAGTCTCCTGAATGGAAAGGATTATAGATAGGAGCTACTAGCAATTCTCCTTGCTTTTTATAATGACAAGTTTGATGATGACAAGTTATTCAAATGTCTTTTCTTTTAATCTGACCCCTAATTTCTTTAATTGTAGCTGGTAGTTTATCAATACAATTATTTTGACAGATACTTAAAGTGTAAATTGTCATTTGGATTTATACTTTTGGTGATTTGTTTTGGGAGCTGTTATGAAAACCACTATGTAGAGAAGATAGTGATCATGTGTATATATATATATATATATGTATATATTAAATATTTTTAAGTTATGAAATAAATAACTCTAAAAATAAATGTTAAACTGTAAGTTCATCTTTACCTTTCTTATATTTTAAACATAAATATACCTTGTCAAAATTATGAGTTTACATATTTTTCCCGCTGTGTTGGGAGTATTCCCCATGAAATCTCCAAAATTATCAATGTAGACAGATTCTGCATTTCAGTCACTCATGTAATCATGGAATTCTCGGGCCTGACAAGAGAAATGGAGTTCTTTCTATCGACTTAAGCATCTATGAATATTTCTGTACGCACTGTAAAGATTCCTCCCTGGTTGAATATATTTTTCAAAAAAATAATCTCATGATTTCTTGAAATTAAGATAATAAAGTAGATTTCTCTCAGTTAACACCTTCAATACTTTCTATGTAGAATATTGTTTTTTTCCTTCCACCAAAATAAGATTATATTTCAAGGTAGGAACATATATAATTTGAAATGCACTTTTGTAATGTTAGAGTATAATCTTTCCTCTAGTAATACTCAGAATAAAATTTAAATGTTTTAAAACATTTCTATAAAGAATTAAGAGTATCAAGCTCCTTCATTTTCCTGTAGGGATAAAGATATCCACATACAGATCTAGAAGGTTCCCTTTTAATATATTATGTAAGTTAAAAAAAAACTTACATCAAAGGGAATTTTATGACTTCTCAGAAGACCTTTAGTAATAATAGCCTTCAGAGGTTGTTAGATAAAGCTCACTGAACAGTGCCCTTTTCTGTAAATTCTGCAAGGTTCTTAGATCTCAGACTTCGATGAAGATGTCCCCATGGACCTCCCCCTTTCCCATCTGCTGATCCTAGAGGGATTTTGTTGCTGCTGTTTGAACTACCTTACCCCAAATGGAAGAGGTACTCTGCCTTTATAGCATTTTGAACTTGTGTGAGCTGTTGTGAATTTGTTTAAATGAAGAATTGAAATTAGATCTCTAGTCAGAACGACTCACAAGAAGATGTCAAGGGAAGTTGGGAGGGAAACCAAACAACCACCTGTAAGACGTCTACTTGCTGATTCCCATCCTCCTCAGGCCTTGATGTCCACTCTTCACCTTCTCTGTTCTTTCTCATGGAATGCAAGTCCTTCGGCTGGGTCAGCAGTGGATGTCCCCGTGCTGCCCTGGGGCAGGAAGTGAGTGCCGGGCGGCAGAGTCCAGATGTACTGTGGGGGTGTGGAGCAGGCCTGAGCCTTAGGTCTCTCCAATCATCGGTGCTGGCCCAGAGAGCGGATTCCAGCAGGCTATGTGTGGTCCTTTCTTCTAACTTCTTGTAATCGTTTCTCTAGGTGATGCAATTTGTGGAGATTTTCCTTCAGTAGTTTGTTGTCTGGAACCAGCTGTAAGGCTCTCTCATAATAAGTCCTTGCAGACACATAGTTTCCCTGGAGGAAAAGAAGAACAATTCAACCTGATTCTCAGAACCCCTTGGAGGATTGGGAGATGGGGACCTGGCCCTGCCTGTAATTTCACCCCAGCAGCTTGGTGCTTAGGAAGAATCCGTTTGTTTGAAGCACCAGATCATCTGAAAAGCCAAGTCACGCCATTAGGGAAATAGAAAAGAAACAGAAGTCAACTCTAGGAATCCAGAGATGAGGCCAGGACTTCAGGACTCCAAAGGCTTGAGCACTGTCCTTTGAAATCTAAAGGAGCCACTGCTGAAAACAAGAATCAATAAATATGATCTTTTTAGTAAGAATTAGTCTAACATTCAACTTAAAAGAAAACTTCTAATGTAGGCTTTGCATGTGTAAAAGGTTGACATGGAGATGGCTTCCAATCTGCTTGCCCCCCCAGGTGTGTGGTATATGTGCCAGTATGGCTGGATGCTGGTGAATCATATCTGGATTCCTAGGAAGCTAAGCTCTTAGGATCAACGTTCCAAGTCAGGCTGGGCAGATAAATGTAAAAGACTCCTTATCTCCAATTAACTACCAATGAGCCTGAAGTAGAGGTATGGCTCAAAAATACAGCATCAGTTTTGAGTGAAAATGGCAAATGAGAAGGCGATGGCCTGTAATCAACTCTTAGTACCAGTACAACAGGCCCCCATGGCTCCTGCCTACAATCTTAGCCACTCAGGCGGATGTAAGGATCTTGGTTGATAGCCAGCATGGGAAGAACAGTTTGTGAGGCTCTCATCTCCAACTGACCAGCAAAATGTGAAAAGTGGAGATGTGGCTGAAGAGCACTAGCCATGAGCAAAAACAAAAGCTGAGAGAACCAAGTCCTGAGATGAAACACTAGTATGGGCAGGAAAATGGAGACGAAAGCAGAAGAGAAGACAGCAGCAATACTCCTACCTGCATGTGCTGGATACCCCCCATGTTCATCCAGGCCTGGGCTTGATCTGGATTCAATTCCACGGCTGCTTGATAGCTCTAAAGACACCAAGAGGAAAGCAGGTTAGGAAAGGAGAGCCTGCATTTAACCCAGCGGGACTGCAGAAACACCTTCCACCCAAGTCAGTGTCTGACATGTGTTTGTGTGCCTGGACGGGGCTTGAACTTAGAGCCTGCTTGACTTTTCTGCTCAAGGCTGGCATTCCACCACATCCACCTGAGCCCCACTTCTGGCTTTTTGGTGGTTAACTGGAGATAAGAGTCTCATGAATTTATTTGCCTGGGATAGTTAAGAACCATGATCCTCAGATCTCAGCCTCCTGAGTAGTTAGGATTACAGGCCTGAGCCATGGCTCATGTTGTTTCTGGTTTTCAAAGCTGATAACTGTCATTGTGGACTGAAAGGAAATGCAAGCCCTCTGCTGGTGATCAGGTGATTTCTGTAGTAACAATGCACTTCCCATACACCTTTCTCCACCTATAAGAAAACTGCTCTTTTAGGCATGTTCTATCATAAATGGAGTTGGTAATAAAATACGTTTTTTCAAAATCATAAAATCCGAAGGCCAAAGCAGAGCATATTATATAGCAGGTGCTTAGCGTGCATGAGGCTATGGGTTCAATCCTCAGCACTGAAAAACTATAATACAATTTAAAAAGAAACCCAAAACATAGAATTTTTAAGAAGTTTAACCTAGGATTAATGCCACGATGTGTGTACTGGGGGATAGTTTTTCATTTCTTTTGTTTCATTTTTTTGGCCAGTACCAGAGTTTAAGCTCATAGTTTCTTACGTACTTGCTCAGTGGATACTCTACCACTTCAGCTGTGCCTCCAGCCTGACATTTTGCTGATTCTAGGGATGGGAGTGGTCTTCAGACATTTGTATCCAGGCTGGCTTTGAACACTGATCCTCCTGATTTCAGCCTCACGAGTAGCTAGGATTACAGGTATGAGCCACTGATGTTTGCAAATAATATTTCAATAACTAGTCATTTGCTAGCTTCCTCACACGATGACCTGATACTTTACTATCTACCGTATTGTGTTTAGTGTAATTTTATAACATCAGCAATTTTAACTGGTGACTTTATCAGATACCAGGACGAGTGGTGGCATTTTCGTAATGTTTGTATTTAATTTATTTCTTGATTTCATACTATGCAGAAATCTTATCTCAAACCTGTAGATAGGAAATGCGAAGCTTGGTGCTGATGCCCTATACCTAACATCCAGGATGATCAAGAGACTGAGATATGAGGGTACCGTTCAAAACTAGTCGACATAAACCAATCTGAGAGACTCTTATCTCCAACCAATCATGAAGATGGACGTGGACCTGTGGCTGAAGTGTTAGAGCACCACCCTTGAGCAAAATAGCCAAGCAAGAATGCAAGGCCCAGCACTGGTGCTCACACACACACACACACACACACACACACACACACACAAGACTATGAATTCTTAATCTGAATCAACAAATGTACTGGCATCATTTCAAGAGTCATACCTCATATGCTTTGTCAAGAAGGTTCTGCTCTCTCAGCTGGTTTCCTTTGGTGAAGAACAGTTCAGACAGCACTTTGGGGTCCTTTGGTTTCAGCTGCAGAGCGTGGTCGATTGCACTGAGCGCCTGCAGAGGTAGCATAGGGAGAACTGATCAATGGAGCTTGATCAAGAAAGCCTAGCAGAGATGATGAGATTCAGTCTGTTTCTTCACATCTATTAGCCGGGTGAACCACACTCTTCATCTCCTCTGATTTCCTCATGCAGCATTCACGGCCCTGACAAAAATCTATGTGTTCTATTCATGGGCCAGTCCCCACTGCCCTCTGGTGGAGCAGACTTCCCTCATAGCACCAACAGATCTTAGTTTTCTCCTAAGCCCCAAAGCTTCTCCCAAGATTCTTTCTCAAGGCTGGTGCTCAACCATATAAGCCATGTCTCCAGTCTTGCATTTTGCTAGTTAATTGGAAATGAGAGTCCGTGGGGGGGGGCTGGAAATGTGGCTTAGTGGTAGAGAGCTTGCTTAGCTTGCTGGGTTTGACTCAGCATCACATAAACAGAAAACATTGACAGTGATGCTGTGGCTCAAGTAGTAGAGTGTTAGCCTTGAGGAAAAGAAGCTCAAGGACAGTGCCAGGCCCTGAGTTCAAGCCCCAGAACTGGCCAAAAAAATGTCAGTGGAGGGGCCGGGAGTTTGGCCTAGTGGTAGAGTGCTTGCCTAGCATGCACGAAGACCCGGATTCGGTTCCTTGGTACCACATACGCAGCAAAAAGCCAGAAGTGGTGCTGTGGCTCAAGTGGTAGAGCCCTAGCCTTGAGAAAATCCAGGGACAGTGCTCAGGCCCTGAGCCCAAGCTCAACACTGGCAAAAAAAATGTCAGTGGACTTAGTACTCAGGCTGGCTTTGAGCCATGATTCTTCTGAGTTCCTAGAATTGCAGGCATGAGTCCAGCACTGGACTGGCTATCTGAGAAAATCCTGGCAGTGGTCAGTGGATATGCCCTAAGGGATTGTGACAGGACTCCACGCAGTACCAGGCAGAAGATATAGCCCACCAATACCACACTTTCCAGAGTTAGCCTGAGAAAAAGGTGATAGCAAGACCAAGAAGGAGCTAAGCATATTTCAAAGGAGCTCAGGAGTTCAGGGATACCTGTGCAAAGCTGCTAAGATCCAATACTAACGAAGTCACCCTCCTCTGACCAGGACTCAGCTGGAGACCCACACACATGCACATCTCTTCCTAAGGCCCAGCTTGGTCTGTACCTTGTCGTGGTGTTCCTGCTTGCTGTAAATGGCGGACAGGAGGCGATAGCGTTCGAGGCACTCTGCCTCCTCCACCACCATGAGACTCACAATCTGCTCTGCTTCTTGTGTCTGCTCCATCACTGCCAGAACCTGTGCCTGCAGAATCACGGGGCTCTCATGTCTCAGGGTGCATGCCTTTGCTTGCTTGGTTGCTGAATTATTTCTAGTACTGGGGCTTGAACTTAGGGCCTCCCATCTGCTCCCTTTCCTTTCTAGGCTAGTGTTCTACTGCTTGAACCACACCTGCAGCCAGGCTAAAACAGCTGCTTATTTTGGAGGAGTCTCTCAAGGTGTCTCCTGCAGGGGTTGGCACTGGAACCTCAGTCCTCTAGATCTCAGCCTCCTGGGTAGGTCCAAATGTAGGCATGAGTGTACATCAAGGCCTGTCACTGGCAGGAATGACAGCATTAGTCCAGAGAAATGCCTTTTGCCTCTTCAGAAAAAAAGTGACAAAAGCTGAGCATGAGTAGCTCACGTATGTAATACCAGCTACGCAGGGGGCTGAGATCTGAGGATCACAATTCAAAGCCAACCGAAGAAAGTAAGTCCAAGAGACTTATCTCCAATAAGAAAAGCTGGAAGTAGCACTATGGCTCAAGTGGCAGAAAACTCTAATTTCCTTTTTTGGGGGGTCAGTCATGGGGCTTGGACTATGGGCCTGGGCACTGTCCCTGAGCTCTTTAGCTCAAAGCTACCGCCCTACCCCTTGAACCACAGCACCACTTCAGGTTTTTTGGTGGTTAACTGGATATCATTATCTTGAGTGCCCAGGCTGGCTTTGAACCTCGATCCTCAGATCTCAGCCTCCTGAGTAGACAGGATTACAGTTGTGGACTACCATTCCTGGCTATTTTCTTATAATTTTAACACAATATTGTAATCAAAAGGCTAGTATAATTTGGATACATCTAAAAAAATTGAGATTTCAAAATTTAAATAAAATTATTATTGGTATCAAAGTTGATTTGTGTGTGTGTGTGTGTGTGTGTGTGTGTGTGTGTGTGTGTGTGTCTGTTTACTGGTGCTCATATTCATGGACTCGCACTCCTATATGACTTTTCCACTCAAGAATGGTGTTCTGCTTGCCTAGCATGCATCAAGACCCGGGTTTAACTCCTTGGTACAATAAACATAGAAAAAACTGGAAGTAGTTCTACGGCTCAAGTTGGCAGAGCTCTAGCCTTGAGCAAAAAGTGTCCAAGGACAGTGCCCAGGCCCTGAGTTCAAGCCCAGGCCCTGAGTTCAAGCCCAGGACAGGCAAAAACAAAAAAAATAAAAGAATGCTGCTCTCTTACTTGACACACAACTGTGTTTCTAGCTTTATGTTAGCTAAATGAAGAAAAGAATCTCTTGGACTTTTCTGCCTTGGTTGGCTTCAAATAAGCGCCTGATTATCTAGCATTATAGGTATGAGTGATCAGTGCTCAGCTGTTTTTTCTTACTTTCACACACCCCTGCAAGCATGCTACATAATTTTCTCCTTTTTCAGAGCTATATGCTAACATATTTAGACCTCAGGGGAAAATGATACCTATATGTAATTCTCACATGGGCCAGAAAATAAATACACACATGTGAACATGTACATGTATACATGCTTGCATAGATATGGTGATATACACAACAACAGTAATTAGGGCCAAAGATTTAGCTCACTGATAGTGTAGTTGCCTAACAAGTGCAAGGCCCTGGGTTCAATCTCTAGCACTGCAAGTAAAAAAGAAGCTGACTCAAGAGGCTGAGATTTGAGGATTGTGGTTTGAAGACACTCTAGGCAGAAATGATCCTTGAGGCTCTCTATCCAGTTAGCCAGCAAAAAGCCAGGTTGGAGATATGGCTCAATTGGTAGGACACCAGCCTTGAGCAAAAAGTCAAACTAGAGTGTTAAGCCTGAGTTCAATTCCCAGCACTGCAACAAAGAAAGGAAGAAAAGAAGTATGGAAAGAAGAGTGGAAGAAGGAAGAAAGGAAGGAAGGAAGGAAGGAAGGAAGGAAGGAAGGAAGGAAGGAAGGAGACAAACGAAAGGAGGGAGGTATGGAGACAAAGAGAGTCCTGAAACTGCCGTAAGGGCTATGGATGTAGTGTCTGGTGGCTGCACCCAGTCAGGAATTTGGACAGAAGGGATGCTGTCTCTGGCACCGTCCCTGCAGCCCCATGTGTGTGCATAAGGGGCTATCCCCAGCGCCCCTCCTCTCCTGCCCCTCACCAGTGCCAGGCGCAGCTCCCTCTGTGAAGGCTGTAGTGCTGCAGCTTCCCTGTAAATGTGCAGGGCATCCTCGAGCCCGCCCGTGTTGTAGTAGAGAGCTCCCAGTTGGGGACAAGACCTCAGCCCTGCGTGCCACCTGCAGGGCACTGCGTTTGGGAAAAGAGAAAGCATCATTGTTTTCTAAGACGCACATTTCCAGAAGCAGATTGAGGAAAGACTTCTAGGCTTTGAGACTCTGCTTCAACTTTTGCTTTCTTTTCTTTTTCTTTTTCTTTCTTTCTTTTTTTTTTGGGTGCTGGTATTGGGAAGTAAACTCAGGGCTTTGTGTCCTTCCTTGGCTTTTTCACTTGAGGCTGGCGTTCTACTAGTTGATTCACACCTCCACTTCCAGGTTTTGGCAGATAAGAGTCCCCAAGACTTTCCTACTTGGACTGGCATTGAACCTCAGTCCTCCGATCTCAGCCTCCTGAGCAGCTAGGATAATGGCATGAGCACAAGTGGCTGGCTTCCTCTTTAGTCTTTTTGTGTCCAGATCAAGGTTTAATAAGAAGCTGGTCGTGAGCAGCCCAGAACTTAACGACCTCAGCTGTCCCTCTGCTGGACTGTCCTAGCCGCAGCAGGACAGTCTCCTTAATGGAGATGAACGTGCTGGTGTTCTGAGGCCAATCTAGTCCTCATCCACCCTCACTTCTGAAATGGAATCCAGAACACTCTGCACTCACTACCACAGACACGGACTCCTCCCCTGGTCTAACCAGCAGGAAGACAGAAGTCACTCTTAGGACACTAGTTACACCACTGTATTGTTCTCTTTGGAAACAAGAATTGGTGTAGCTCAAATTGGCAATAATTGTCCCTATTCTGAGAGCCTGTGTGTTTCAACTTACTGAAAAGTTAGTGTGAGATTGCAAAAGTATCTGGGAAAGTTAAACAGTATAGAAAAGCAACGGTACCATTTATAGCACTCTTCAGCCAGGCTGTTTTCTCCCAGGGACCTGTAGAGTCTGCCCAGATTCACCATGGCCACGTGATGGCCTGGGCTAAGCCTGACGGCCTCCCGGTAGTGGGCAGCTGCCTTCTCTGGAGACCCTGCCACCAGGAGAAGAGTGAAAAGGAAAGGCCGTGGTCACTGCATGGCTCTGGCTCTCTTTTAGAAGCACAATCATAGTGGCCTCACTTGGATCCAGGGATGGGGAACACGTTTTTACTGCCAAGGAGATTTCAAGTGTGTGTGTGTGTGTGTGTCCCTATTTGAACTCAGGGCCTAGTTACTGTCTCTTAGCCCCCCAGAGAAGCTTGGGAGTGCCAAGGCTTTAGAACAGCCTCAAGTTCTACACAGAGCAGGTCTTTTGTTGATCACATTATCATCCTGATTATGTCTTTTTTGAACAGAAGACACCAAAAGCCATTATGTCACAGAGGCCATGCAGGTGTCATTCACTTTAGGGGGCACTGATGCAATAAAGCAGTGGTTTAAATGATACAGGTAAGTTTGCTTTGTTGTAAAGTCGTTCATCCACCAGCAGGGGGCATTGCATACCAATTTGTATGCAACAAAAGTCTTTCTCCAGGTACCAGAATGTAAATTTATTCTGCATAAAACACGTTTTACATTCCCTAGAAAAGAAAAATATTTTCAAGCATTATCTATTGAAAAAAATAATTGAAATTGTGTTTTATTGCAGGGTAGCTGGTCTATTAGTAAATAAGAACAAGTATTTTTGTATTAAATGTGTCACTGAATTACTCCTAGGTATTCATTATATGCGGATAGGAAAGCACTTAACTGGTGGACCCATACCTGTGACCAGTTTAGCTTCATTGTTTTAGATCGGGTCTTATCTTCTGTGTGGGATGCCCTACAACAGTGAAGACTTCTATCTTTCCTTCCAGAGCACCTGGAATGGCATCAGCAAACTCAAGCCCAGTGTGCTTACTGAGATGGGGTCTCACCAGCTTTTTTTCCAGGCTGGCCTGAAACCAGAGCTTGTAAATCAAGGTTACTGCCTGCCATGTGGGAAATGAGAGCACCGAGGTCTCTGGGTGACTACCAACTGGGAACATTCTGCTGGGCTAGTGGAGTTCATTCCTGAAGGATAATCTGAGTTGTAGCCGTTTTGCTTGATAGAGCATGTTTATCTTCACAGAACAGGCTCTCTTGAATTTCACTTACCAAAATCGACCAAGAAAACCCCGTAGTTGTTGTGCAAATCTGAACTGTCTGGACAGTGCTTAATCCCAGCCTGGTAGACTTCTTCAGCTTCCTTAAATCTCGCCTTTCCAACGGTGAACAAAGAGAAAGAAATCAGAAAGTTTTACAAAAATCAATACACAGAAACAAAGACCTGCATAGTGGGGTGGGATGGGAAGAAGTCAGCTACTGAGCTGCATCGTTATGAACTGGAATCCCTGGACGGTAGCCAACATGATTAAGCTTTAGTGGTTTCTGTGGGTCCACACATGACTCCAAGGAGACCAAAGGAACAAGACCTGCGCATGCTCAGAACTCAGAGGTCAGGGCGGTGGTCAGGGATCAAGGCTGAACCGCACATGCGCAGGGGGCATATTCATTCGCACTACTGGGCATGCTCAGGCCGCATGGGCCAGTGCTGTGTTTTGGTTGCTTGGTCCACTTTCCCACACATCTTCTACAGACCTGCCACCTTCCACCACATCTCAGCTTTTCACTCCATCGTGTTAATTAGGCTCGTTCACTATCACCTTGCTTTTGGGAAGAGGGGGAATTCACAAAATGACATTTTTAGCAGATCATAATGATTTAATCGCAATAAGCAATAACTTGAGATGGCTGATACCTTCTCAGCGGCATCTGAGCTGGGCTTTGGGCACAGGATTTAAAAACTGCTTTTGGAAGCTCTTTTTTTTTTAAACCATTCTTTCAGATTTTATTTGCTTATTTAAATTTCTCATTAACATTTTATCATTGTTATTTGACTGCAGTTGGTCAAAACTAGATACTGCTGGGGACTAGTTGCTCATGCCTGTAATCCTACTTAATTACAAAGCTGAGCTCTGAGAAGGGTGGTTTGAAGCCAGGCCAAGCAGAAAAGTCCTCAAGACTTATTTCGTTAATCAGTGAAAAGCTGGATGTAGAGGAGGGACTCAAGTGCTAGTGTGCTAGCCTAGAGCAAAAAGCCAAGCAAGAGAGCAAGGCCTTCAATTCAAGCCCAAATAGTGGCACACCCCCCCCCCCCACTCAGATGCAATAAATCCTAGACTAAGGCAGGCTTACTGTACTTATAATTCCCATCTGTGTTTAGTTCCCTTTGGGCAGACAATGGAATAGGATCAATGTTTTGAAAAGGCCTGAAAGCCGTGGCTTGAACAGGATTTGCCTCTAATGAAAACTGACCGTACTGCAATGCAAAAGGATACTTTGGGACAGCAACTGAACGGGAAGACAGGGAGCCTGGGGACAGGAATAGCTGTCTTTTCTACTTATATTTTCAACATGTTTGGAAGTATTTCAAAATAGAGATGGTGAATGTGATCCAGATGGCAGAAAGGGCTTTGCCTTCTTGTACTGGTTCTCTCTCTCTTTCCTGCTCTGGTTTACACACTTTTCCTCACCTGGCATTCTACCTTCTGATTGGTTTTTGGCTGGTTCTTTGATGGGTTTGTTTGCCCAGGATGGTTAAACTGGGACCCTCAGGGCTCAGCTGCCTGAGCAGTGCGCACGACAGCCCTGAGCCACTGGTCCCTGCTTCCACGTGTCTCTCTGCAGTCTTTGTGGGTGATTGAAATACAGGAAGGAAACTTCCCTAGGATTCCGCTGGAGAGGGAAGAATATTTTACCAGCCTTTCCAGAACTGTAGTTTCATCAGATGTCCATTAGCAAATTACCTTGGACTCAAAAAATATGATCGAAAGAAGCAGGTATTTTTCATGTGTGCAGATTTCTGGATCCCAGAAGACTCCTTTACACTTGACTGCCAACTATAGGCTTAGTGGACAATCACAGTTGCAAATGGAGTACAGTCTTCCACTAAGTAGAAGAAGCTTGTGCTAGTGCTGACACCATGTCCCTGGGGCTGTGAAGTGTCTTCACTCGAGTTCATAACAGGAAGCAGCCACAGCCAGGGACCAGGAAGCTAGGAATCACTGAACGCAGGCCAACAACTTCCCCAAAAAGCCATCCAAGACAGAAACTCAAAGGACAGAGATTAGCTGGATGTCTGTGGCTTAAGCCTTGTAATCTTAGTGACTCTGGAGACTGAGCTCTGGTGGAGCATAGTTCAAATCTAGCATGGACAGAAAAGGCAATGAGACTCCATCTCAAATCATCTATATCTTAGAAGAGACAGGCTGCCCTGTAAATTGGGCTTTGACAAGAGCGTCTCATGTTAGTGATAGTGATGAATATTTCTTAATCCTCTATGTTTATATGTTATGGTATCCTAATCTAACTATAACATTGCCCAGGCCCTGAGTTTAAGCCCCAGGAAGGGAAAGAAAGAAAGGAAGGAAGAGAGAGAGAGAGGGAGGGAGAGAGAGAGAGAGGGAGGGAGGGAGGGAGGGAAGGAGGAAAGGAGTGAGGGGAAGGAAGGAAGGAAGGAAGGAAGGAAGGAAGGAAGGAAGGAAGGAAGGAAGGAAGGAGGGAAGGAAGGAGAGAAAGAAAATTTCCCTGCTCAGCCAGTAGTGAAGCTAGGCTTGAATATGCAACTGCGAACTCTGGGCCGTATTTAATGGAATCCTTCAGTAGGGCAAGAATATCTGTTTTGAACACTTTGCAGAAATCCTCTGATTAGATCTGGAATTTGCATTTTTTCGATCAAACAGGAGGCAATTCATTTTGGATTTGGCTGTATGTGAATGAAATCACAGCATGTGAATATACTAATACTAGATTTTTCCTGAGAGTGAATTCTCATTAGAAAGGAATGTGAAGTTGTGGAAGAATCTACAAATTCTACCTTCTGTGTTCTGCTCTGCACTTTTTCTAAGCTCCCCTGAACCATCTGTGAGTTTGTGAACAGGAAGAGCTGGTCCTATGGGTGGCCACGCGGTGACACCACTTGGGTGGCGTGAAACCAGTGGCAATGTGAACAACGACATGGAGATGATTTCAACTCCTCTATCTACCACGGTAGACACAATTTTGAATGGAAAACAAGCTACCAATCCAGGATAAGCCAGGGCAAATTGCCAAGGTTAATTTCTTGGTTCCACCAAAAAAGAAAAAAATACATATATAATTTATGAAAGCAGAAAACGGTGTGACCACCAGCTGTCAAAGAATCATGAGCTATTTTTTAAGCTTTTTTTTTAAATTGTAATTAGTAAAAAGGTTACATGATATTTGCCAGATAGAAGGTGCATTAATTCACATACATTGATACCCTTTCACATGTCTTTGTACCCATTACCCTCCCCCCACAACCCCTACCCTCATGAGCTATTTTTTTCTTTTCTTTTTTTTTTGCCACCTCTGGGACTTGACCTCAGGGCCTGGATACCATCCCTGGGCTTTCTCAAGGCTAGCTCTCAAGGTCAGAGTACCACTTCCAGCTTTTTCTGTGTATGCAGTACCAATGAGTCAAAGCCAGGGCTCTGTGCATGCTAGGCAAGCATTCTACCACTAGCCATGCTCCCAGCCCTCAGGAACATTTTCTTAAAAACTTGGGCTGATTGTGATGCTGAAAACCTGCATGGCCTTTGTCTGGATTGCCTTGATGGTCTCAAAGACACAAGGGGAGAAATAAAATGGCCAAGACTCATTGAAGAAAATGATAAGCAGAGTTCCCGTTAGACAGGAGAGGTGTCGCGGTGAACAAGGTTAATAAGGGAACTCTAGGAGAGAGCTACGCGACTCTCAAGATCGTTGGACAGAAGTCCCCAGACTCAAGCAGAGGCTCCACACAGCCCACAGATCTCTGTGCATTGTTTAGTCCCTCTAACTGGTGCCTGTTTCAGCAAAGACCTCTGTCAGTCTTGTCTTTCAAGGGCAATGGGTCATAAAGAGATGCACCATGAGCCTGTGTGTGTGACTGCTCACTGCCATGGTGACCCGACGTCTAGAGGCCCGCGCACAGGGCTGTTCAAAGACGTAGTGGGGAATGCAGAACCTGCAGGAGGGGCCTCTGCCCTGATGGCCCAGCCAGGCTCTCTTTCTGCCTTGTTTTGTCTTTTGCACTTAGGTCTCTACCTAGCGATTGTACTTGCTCTTATGGAGGATCAAGCTCTAATGTCTACTTTCTCTTGTGTGATGGTTCTCTTTCCTGGCAGTATCACGGAGAGACACTGGCTTGTTATCCTGAATTCAATGTCTTTGAGTCAGACGCAGACACTGGGCAGTGATAATTTTGCGATGACTGCAGTTCTACAAGCACTGATGTAATTAATGTTTAGCACTAGACATTATAATGAAGTCTGGAGAGTGCATGGTCTATAATGCCAGCTTAAGCATTAACACCACAGAACAGTGTGCTTATGCTTTCCCTTTCCATTGATTCAGTAATGACTGTATATCATGAAATGTCACAGCACATTATTCGTTTAATTCTCACACAACAGCTCACAGAGTAGACATCATTGTTGCTGTGCTCAGTTTTCTAATACAACATTCAGAGTCAGTACAGTCACACGACTGTACTGTATTCATATAATTCATCCTCTGAATATTGTTCCACGGCTACCCATTCTGACTACCTCAAGTCTGTCCCACATGAGCTATGTCAGAACAGTTAAGAGAATTTCTCTACAAGAGTAAACTGACTATACCAGGCACTGGTGTCTCACACCTGTAATCCTAGTTACTCAGGAGGCTGAGATCTGAGGTTTGAGGTTGGAGGCCATAGGGAAGACAAACTTGAATGTCTCTTATTTCCAATTAATCAGCAAAAATCTCAAAGTGGAGGTATGATTCCAGTACTAGAGCTCCAGCCTTCAGCGAAAAAGGTCAAGTAAGACCTTGAGGTTCAAATTTAAGTATTGAGAAAAAACACGAAACCTCTATGTAGAATTTTCCTTTTGTGTAAAGGTAGAGTTGACTTTTAGCTCTATATAAGGCTATGAGAATTAGGGCCAGAAGAAAAGGGAAATGTTCAGTGACTACTGCTATTCTATTATACCTTAATTGAATCATTCTCTCCTTGCCCCATCTTTTTAAGTCATTCTGTCATTCCCTAGCCTTGGGAACTCCAGTACAAGTGAACCCAGGAAAGATGAGGAGCCTGAGGGGACAGGGATGACTTACAAGGCACCGGAGATGCCTGCAAACACTTGTACTTGGCAAAGGAGTCAGGCCTGGGTAATTATTCTCTGCTAAAAATATTTATGCATGGAAAAAATGATGACTTCCAATCCTGCAAGGGAATGTAAACAAGAACAGGGCTTCATAAAGCCTGCTCTGGACATAGGGTTTCCTGTGTGGCTGTCCTCTGCCTTAGCCGTGTGGAGTGCAGCCACGATGGTAAAGGCAACACTGGGACAAGGTTCTTCCCTTGCTAACAATATACAGGATCTATACATTACTCAAGCACAATTAATTAGCAGCCATGGTATGAGTATAATATCATTTCAACCAAAAACAAAGTTGGAATCTTAGATAATTAGATGTGTCACCATGCCCTGGTCATACCTAGATACACCATGATTTTTTTTGTTTATTTTTGTTTTTATTTTTGTTTTTGTTGCCCATTCTGGGGCTTAAACTAAGGGCCTAGGTGCTATCCTTGAGATTTATTTTTCCCCCCTCAGAGAAAGCACTCTATTTGAGTCACAGCTCTACTTCCAGCTTTCTTTGGTGGTAAGAGTCTCAAAGACTTTCCTGCCTGGGATGGTTTTGAACCATGATCCTCAAATCTCAGACTTGTGAATAGCTAGGATTACAGGCATAAGCCACCAGTACCCAACTACTGCATATTTTTTAAAGATCTGCTCATATTCCATTTTAGTAGCAAACACCACCGATCATATCGCAATTGAGACACTTTACTATGTTCTCTTGACTTCAGCTCTCTTCATCAATAAGAATTTTATGCTAGTTGTAATTTTTCCAGCGCAGGCAGGAAAGTTTGTGAGACTTTTAACTCCAATTAACCAGCAAAAAGCTGGATGTGGAGCAGTGGCTCAAGTGGTAGAGTGGAGAAAGTTAAGTTAAAGCATAAGGCCCTGAGCTAAAGGCATATTACTAGTACAAAACCAAACAAATAAAACATTGAATCAGAAATAGACAAGAGTTGCCACATTAGAGCAGGCTGGAACCCTGAGCTTCTCTTCTGAGACAGAGTTCAAGCATGGTACCACCTCCGGGACATGTTCCTGGCAACGTGCTTACTTGAGGGCAGTCCTGTAGTGGTACACAGCTTCCTGGTTCCGACCCTGGTCCTTCAGGAAGTTGGCGTAGTTGTAATGATCCTTGGCATTGTGTGGCAGAGTCTCAACTCCAGACCCGAAATACATGCATTATAAGGAAGTTTTTCCCCACTACCTGACTAATGTAACTGTAGCCCTCTGTACATTACCCTGACAATAAAATATAATTTTTTTAAAAAGAGGGTTTTCTTTTTTGTTGCTTTGTTTTGTTTTGTTTTGGTCCTGGGGCTTGAACTCAGGGCCTGGGCACTATCTGAGCTTTTCTGCTCTAGGCTCATGCTCTACCACTTTGAGCCACAGCTCCACTTCTGGTTTTCTGGTGGTTCATTCGAAATAAGAGTTTCAAGGACTTTCTTGCCTGGGCTGGCCTTGAACTGTGATCCTCAGATCTCAGCCCTCCGAGTGGGTGGGATTAAAGGTGTGAGCCACTGGTGCTGGCTAGAAGGGCTTAAAAATAAATACGCCGGAGGCACACCTGAACCTGAAGACACTGTGGTCATCTGCCGAGGCTTGTTCTCAGGAGCTAGTTACAGACCTGGGGGTACCTCACCCAAAGAAGAGGCAGGAGTTTCGGGAATTCTGAAGGACATGATGAGAAATCCCACTTTGCAAGAGGCTCAGAAACAGGCATCCAGGAACTCATAGTCCGAGCCAACACCCCACTTACGTGACATGGTTATATCTAACATACTCACACCCTGGGAGATGAAAAATCTTTCATTTTCTCATTCAAAAGTAGTGTTCAAAATAGGGCAAATAGAACTGATCACTGCTTAACACACTAGAATATTCTATACAGATGCATTGTATTTCTCTTCCTCCTTGCTGGGTTCTTGCCTTTGACACTCACTATACTAAAAAATGACATTAGGCTTATTGGTTTCATTTTGTTTATGGCTGACTTCACAGCCTGGCTCATCAGCAGGCTGTTTCCACCTGAATTCACAGACACAAAGCTTTCCCAGGTGTCTTATTTTCATACATTCATTTAGACTATCATTTTGGAAATCTAAGATTAGCCAAGCCCTGGTGGCTCACACACAATTCTAACTACTCAGAAGGCTGAGATATAAGGATCACAGTTCAAAGCCAGCCAGCCCAGGCAAGAACTGGCCTAAGATTCTCTTATCTCAAATTAACAACAACAAAAAAAGCAGGGATTGGAACTGTGGCTCAAATGGTAGAGCACCAGCCTTCAGTGAAAAAGCAAGGAAGAGTGGTCTGGAGTTCAAGCCTCAATATCAGTACATACAAACATACTCAAAAAACACAAATCGGGGGAGGAAAAAAAAAGCAACAACTAAAGTTAAAACTTATTCTAGGTTTTGACCCAGTCCTAGGGCTTGAACTCAGGGCCTGGGCACTGCCCTGGAGACTCTTTTGCTCAAGACTAGCACTCCATCAGTTGAGTAACAGCTCAGCTTCTGGGTTTTTAGTACTCTTTATTGGCAATAAGTCTCATGTATTTTCCTGACTTTGAATCAAGAACCTCAGACTCAGCCTCCTGAGTAGCCAGGATTACAGGTGTGAGCCACTGATACCCAGGAGTAAATGCAATTTTATGGATCAAAACTATTACCCATGGTTTGAAATCTATTATATGTATTTATTTTTGGTGGCAGTCCTGGGGCTTACACTCAAGGCCTGGACACTTCTCTGAGCTTTTGCCCTCAAGGTTTGCCCTCTACCATTTGAGCAATAGCTTTACTTCTGGCTTTTTCTTGGCTAACTGGAGATACAAGTCTCCTAGACTTGCCTGCTCAAATGGCTTTGAACCTCAATCCTTGGGCTTCTGAATAGGGAGGATGACGGATGTGAGCCCTCAGCATCCAGCTTGGTAACCATCTGCCCATCTATTCATACCTGAATAGGGACTCTCTGGACAGCCATATTTCATTCTGTTTCACAGTTTTCCAAGAGAAGAGAAGCAGTAGCAGCACTGTGGACACAGACAAAGTGGCTCCACACCGGTTTAGCCATGTATAGAGCTTGCTCAGTCCATGCACAAACAGGATGCAGTAGCCCATGCTGAAAAATAAGCCCAGGTGCAAAGTTACTAAGTGGGCCCTGGATTCCCTAGCTTGGCATAACTACATAGCTACCAAAGGCCATTCTCTTGTCTTAGGTGAGCTTTCAGTGCCACATTAACATACTTGCCAGTTAGTTTTTCATAGTGACTGATTTTGTACTGGTACTGGGGCTTGAACCCAGGGTCTGGTGTTCTTGCTTGGCTTTTCACTCACTGCTGGTACTCTGCTACTTGAACCACATCTCTACTTCTGGATTTTGAGAGGTTAACTGAAGATTAGAGTCTCTTAGGTTTGTCTGCTCAGGCTGGCTTTGAACTATGAGCCTCATATCTCAGCCTCCTGAGTAGCTAGGATTGATTACAAGTGTAAGTCACTAGTACAAGGCTTCTTTGAAAATCAGTTTCCTCCATATGAATGAATGTTTTTGAGGTTTTAAACAGAAAAAAAACCCCAGAGGGGAAGATCTTTATGAAGAAATTCTCGCTCTTTTTTTTTTTGTGCGTCATAGGGCTTGAACGCTGGGCCTGGGCACTGTCCCTGAGCTCTTCAGCTCATGGCTACTGCCCTACCCTTGAGCCACAGCCCCACTTCCTGTTTTCTAGTGATTAATTGGAGACAAGAGTCTCAAGGTCTTTTGTGCGTGGGCTGCCTTTGAACCTTGATCCTCAGATCTTAGCCTCCTGAGTAGCTAGGATTACAAGTGTGAGCCACTGCACCCAGCTGAAAAAAATCCTTATGGTTTTATGTAATATATTTGGCCAGGCACAAATGGCTCACATTTGTAATCCTAGCTACTTAGAAGGCTGTGCTCTGTGGATCAAAGTTCAAAGCCATCCCAAGCAGGAAAGTCCATGAGATTCTTATTTCCAATTGACCAGCAAAAAGCAAAGCCTGAAGTGGAGCGATGGCTCAAGTGGTGGAGGGCTAGCACCAGTACTGGCACATAAAAATTATATTTGTGGGCCAGGAGTTTGGCCTAGTGGTGGAGGGCTTGCCTAGCATGCACAAAGACCCGGGTTTGATTCCTCAGTACCACATACATAGAAAAAAGCCAGAGATGGTGCTGAGGCTCAAGTGGTAGAGCTCTAGCCTTGAAAAAGCCCAAGGACAGTGCTCAGGCCCTGAGTTCAAGGCCTAAGACTGGCAAAAAAAAATTTGCTATGATAAGGACACCTGCTTAGCCATGTTCACAACAGTCAACCCAGATGCTGCACTACAGGATATATATATATATATATATTTCAATTCTATGTATGCAACAGACGAGATAAAATAATGGCATTCACTAGGAAGTGGATGAAACTAGGGTGAATCATGTTGAGTGAGGTAAGTCAAGACCAAAGGAACAAAAGGCGCATCGTCTCCTTGATATGTGGATATTAGATCCAAACAGTACAAGAGCAATAACTCAATATTTCAGAACTCAAGATTATGGCCATGGTCTTGGAGATATAAACATAACTACATAGACATAAAATCTATGATGGGATGTATACTCTATAGACATAATGTTTTATTATATAGATTAATATGAATCTATGACATACAAACCTTCTGCTTAATTTTAATTATGTTCTACAATCTATGTGCCAGTGGTTGTATATAGATTCCCTTCTTGAATGCTTGTTTGTTAAACATGACATTTGAAATATGATATAAAAATCAGTGTTAATAAAATCTTTAAAAATATATATTTGCACAAAGCTGTTGTTGAAATCACTTGAAGCTAAATTCTCCCCTCCCCCCAACTTCAGGCGTCATTATACACAGTAGACTGTCTCTGCAGCTGCCCAAGTTGGGGACGGAAGTAGGACAATTACCTGGGCATGTACAGGACTCTCTCAGCCACCACAAACCCCACCCTGAAGAAGAGGTTGCTGGCTGGAAGGAACGGGAATGCCAGGAAGAGCAGGCCCACCAGCACCTCCTTATGCTCCAGCCTCTGAAACACAGAAGGGAGGACAAAGGGACTTGTTTAGTTCCACAGTCACATGTAGGGCCCAGGAAGAATGACGAGTGACACACATTTGGATGAGGACTGAGATGAGCACCGAAGGCTCCAGGCTGGAATGGAGGCAGCTTAGGTAGAGAGAGAACGCTGAAACCAATCCCCTCCCTCTAGAGTCATGTCCTGAAAAGCACCCCTAGTCCTCCCACAGCTGCTCCTGCCGTGCGTAATTAGTGGTCAGTTAGAGCTTCTTCTGGGAAGGAATTCCAGGCCAGTAAACCTTTGAGTCCTCATCCTGACCTCTCTCTGCCTAACAAATTTCTACTTAAGGCTCAAGCTTACTGAACACTGTGGGATGGCAAGTAGAACATGCACAGATCCCTTCCCAACCATCTATCCAAGTCACAACCCCATCTCCCTAAGACCAGCCACTATCATACCCATGAACGCCTCCCATTCTCCTAGCACCTCTGTGTATATGTGTGTGTGTGTGTGTGTGTGTGTGTGTGTGTGTGTGTGTACAAAATTCTTTGTTGGAGATGCCAAGATCATCATCTCTGCAACAACCCCCTGGCAACACATCAGGTGTCATAATATCCACCCATGCATGTGTCTGATGCACATCTGCACCCTAAGCATCTGGTACTGGCACAGCGCAGTCCCTGGCCACAGCCCGGCACTGTGTGTGCTCCCTGGTAACCCTGCTTCTCACTCTGGATGCTTTCAGAGTCTTTGTCTTTCAGGACAGGACTGCCTGGGCACACAGCAGCTGGGTGAAAAAGGCACGCAGAATCAGAGAGAAATAAAATCATGTCCTCTCACAGCAAACACCTCCAGAAACCAACAACACACCCCCAGAGAACCCACCTTGCCACAAAGGACAATAAGTGCAGTGGTACAACTTAGGCTCACAGCATGGGGTTCCTAGAACTAAAATAAGCACTAAAGGAAATTCCAATAGATTCTGTTAATAAAAACCCACCATAAAAAAAATAATTCAAGCTGGCCTCCAGTGGCTTATATCTGTAATCCTAGCTACTCAGGAGGCTGAGATCCATGGTTCAAGTGCAGCCTGGGCAGGAAAATTTGTTGAGACTTTCGACTCCAATTAATCAGCAAGAAGCTAGACATGGAGCTGTGACTCTAGTTGAAAGAGTGCTAGCCTTGAGCAGGAAAGCTTAAGGATAGCTCCCAGCCCCAGGACTAATGCCAAAAATTAAAATAAGAAAAGAAAAAAGAAAACCAAAAATTCATTCAATTGGCAAAGGGCTTTCCCCTCTATCTCAAGTCCAAAAAACTCACTCACAATAGCATTTATTTTGACTGTTTCTATGTGATCTTTTACACTTTTAAAGCTTCAGTGGCCTTAAAAATGAGAGACTAGGTATGCCCTGTGGCTCACACCTGTAATCCTAGCTACTCGTGAGGCTGAGATCTGAGGATCATAGTTTGAAGCCAACCTGAGCAGGAAAGTCTGTGAGCCTCTTATCGCCAATTAACCAGCAAAAAAGCAAGGAGTGGAGTTGTGGCTCAAGTGGTAGAGCACCAGCCTTGAGTGAAAAACTAAGGGACAGTGTCCAGGCTCTGCGTTCAAACCAAAAATGAATGAATGGATGGATGAATGGTTTCCCCAATCCCTGAAGGATAAGAGAAAGACTATGCTGAGACCTTGTAAAGCAGGACCTCTTGGGGGCCCTGGAGTGGACCTGTCAGCCCAGCTGTGTCTGAGTTTACCCCCCATCCCCACAGTCCCTTACTGCCACTCTCGCAGCTCAAGTTCTGGAAGACCACAGCACCAGCTTCAAAAGCCATGGAGAAAAGACAGGGGCTCAACACCTGTATAGGCTTTCAGGGGGGCAAAACGGCGGAGCTGGAGCTTCAGCCAGAGCTATGGACTCACTCCTTGTATACAGTCAGGAATTTCCAGTGGGTCCTTGGGAGTACTAGAGTTGTCTAGTGGGGGCTGCTACAAAAGTCACTAATCATGAGACATGACAGATGGCGTGTGCGGAGGGTCACAGGTGGGAAAGGGGGGGGGAGGCAAGATGTCAGTTCAAAGCCCCAGTCTTTTGCCAGCCAAAGGTTCCATCAAGATGAGAAGGGAAGGTGGAGTGGATGTAAGTCAAGGTCAAGTGGGCTGGCAGGCAGCCTAGGGTGAGTGGGTTAAATCCATGTAGAGATCACACAGAATTACTGTTCCAAACAGTTGCTCACTTATTTGCTCCCACGTTAATACCTCCTCCTCCGCTTTCTTCCTTCTTCTTGGTGCTGATACTGGGCTTGAACTCAGGCCCTCAAGCTCTTGCATGGTGTTCTGCTCAATGCTGGTGGCTCCACCACTTGAGCCACATCCCCCGTCTGGCTCTTTTTGTGTTAACTGGAAATAAAAGGCTCATGGACTTCTCTACCCTTGCCTGGCTGTGTACTGTGAGCCTCTGATGTCAGTCTCCTGAGCAGTTCAGATGACAGAAGTTAGCCTGGCATTCCCACCTTGCTTACGGAACAGACATGGAGCTGGGATCCTGATTTTGGCCCAACAGCCACAGTACCACAGGAGCACAAGTCATATTTCAACAGAGGAGTGGAAGGCTCTGTTAGAAAACTGGTTTTGTTCTGGGTCACAGCAGCGCTGCTCTAAGTCAAATGCGCCTGGCTCAGGCTGTCCATAGGATTCCCCTTCCCCGGCCATGCTGGCATGAACGTACCAAGCATAGGATGCAAGGTTTTAAAGGAGGAAATGAGTCAAGAAGTGAAACCCCTCTGAGACAAGAGGCGTCTATATATAACATGGCTCTTCTCTGTTGATCTAAACAACCATCTCTCCCGTGAGACTTCCTGTGCCAAAACACAATGCCAGTGGCCCTGATGAACTGGGGCAAAGACAGATTAGGTGAAAATCAGAGTGTTCATAAACCAACACTCTACATTTCTTGTGTTCTGGCCTTGTTTGGGGTTTTTTTTCATGAGGAAATTTTGATTGCACGCCACTTCCCAGTATTGTACTGGGTTTGTCCTCGGGGACAAAGCTTCACGCTTGCTAAGCTGGGCTCTACCCCTGAGTCCCACCTCTACCTTTCCTTCGGATGAATGAATCTGGAGAGTCTCATGTCAAATGTCACAGTGTATGACATTTTTTTAAATGTATTTTTAAGTGTATTTTTTTTAAAGTCCTAAAGATAGATTTTTTTCCTTTCCCCTTCTCTTTTTTGCCTGGCCTGTGGCATGAACTCAGGGCCTGGGCCTTGTCCTTGAGTTTTCTCAAGGCTAGTGCTCTGCCACTTGAGCCATTGCACCACTTTAGGTTTTTTTCTGTGTATGTAATATCAAGGAATTGAACCCAGGGCTTTGTGCATTCTAGGCAAGCACCCTACCACTAGACCACACTCCTGGCCCCAAGATAGAATTTTAATATGATCTTATGACACCACCCCTGAAGCAATATAAACAAGCATGGGATAGAAATACCTGCACACCCGCTTATCATTCTTTTTGCGCATTGTGCTTGAGAGACATTGCTGTCGGTTCATTGAAATCAGTAAAATAAGATGTAATACCATATAAACATGTGGACATTTTCGTATTTTAACTTAAAACACAACAAATATGTTTGTTTGGGCTCAGTTCTGGTAAGTGGATTCTCTAATTGGATTCCTTTGTTCTCTTTGTCAGAAATCACAAACCCGAAGCCCATTCCTGACACTTTTCATCTTGGCTCTGATTCCATGATTTGGGCCCAGAAATGTGCATAGGACTCTGTCCTGCAGAGCCAAAATGGAAGTGTCGGAAACGGGTGACGTGTTTCTGATGCCTGGAGCTTTGGGGAGAGAATGTATCTCCTCGTATTTTTGTAGCCTCTGGAGTCTGCTTCTGTTCCTTGTCTCCATCCGCCCCTCTCTTCCTCTCTTCAGAACTATCCATGTTATATATCTGTAATCCTAGCTGTTCAGGAGGTTATATTCTAAGGATCACGGTTCAAAGCTAGCTAGGGTAAGAAAGCTCATCATGAGACTCATATCTCCAGTTAATTACCAATAAAACAAGAAGTTGAGCTGTGGCTCAAATGGTAGAGCACTGGAGCAAAAAAGGTCAGGGAAAGCGCCCAGTCCCAGAGTTCAAACCCCAAGATTGGTGTCGTACACACACACACACCACCCGTGTTACATCTTCCAGGCCATGTTTGTACTGTCACATTGCCCTCTTTCCATAGTTGAGAGAAGAGGCTTTTCATTCTTGAGGACCTCGTGATGACGTCACACCCTCCCCCCACCCCAAGTCACGCAGAGTATTCCTAATCACACCCGCAGAGTATTTTATGGCAAGTAATCAAACATACCTGTAATTTCCAAAGACATCTTCATCAGGGAGAGTGTTGTTGTGTTTTCTGGAGTCCCAGGTCTTTCCTATGAGCCCCCAAATTTATATCTATTGGATAAACGTAGATTGACTCCATCCTAAATTCTCAGCAAAGTAGTGCATTAATCTAAAAATCTCCTCATCCCAGATCATCCAATGATCATTATTTCTTTGTTCTTTTTGCTTTTCTTTTCTTTCTTTTTTTTCTTTTTTCTTTTTATTCTGGCCAGTCCTGGGGCTTCTTCCCCCCATTTGAGTTATTTTCTGTCTTTAATTGAAATATGTTGCAATGAAAAATTTGTAATGAGGCAGATGTGTTGTGAATGGGTGTTGGCTTCCATGTGCCCAGGTGACAACTGGGCATTAACAAAGGAGCCATGGAACTGCGTGCTAGTGGTCCCACCTGTAACCCTATCTTCTCAGGAGGCAGAGATCTGAGTAATGCAGTTCAAAGCCAGTCTGAAAAATCTGTGAGACTCTTATGACCAAATAACCACCAGAAAACTGGAAGTGGTACTGTGGCTTAAGTGGCTTGAGCAAAAGAAGCTCGGAAACAGCTCCTAGACCCAGAGTTCAACTCTAGGACTGCCCTCCCCATCACCCCCAAAAGAAAGGTAGCCTTGGAAAATACTGAAAACTCAGTAGATTCAATATTTATTTTAAAAAATTTAAACAGTCAAATGGAGTTGTGGCTAAGGGACAGAGGGCCAGCTATGAGCAAAACAACTTAAAGAAAATGCCAGGCTCTGAGTTAAAGCCCTACAAGTCCTACACACATACACACACACACTCACAATCAAAACACAGATTAAAATTAATTGGTTCCCTATGCTTTTTCTTTTTTTCTTTGCCAATCCTGGGCTTGAGCTCAGGGCCTGAGCAGTGTCCTTGGACTTTCTCAAGGATAGAGCTCTTCCACTTCTGGCTTTTTTCTATGTATGTGGTACTGAGGAATAGAACCCTGGTCTCCATGAATGCTAGGCAAGCAGTCTACCTCTAGGCCAAACTCTCAGCTTCCTTTGCTTACTCTAAAATGCTTTAATCATTCGTAAGTACTTTCAAAGGGAACTGGAATGGCAGCTTGATCTGGTGCAATGGAAATATTTTGATGAGATTGTTCCCTCATTACCTCTGAATTTCCTCACTGCAGTTATTCAGTAAATTTCAATGAGTTTTTAAAGAAATTTTTATTGTGGTAATGTATAGAAGGTTTACGGTTACACAGTGAGTTGTTTTGTTACCTTCTTTCAAAGATGCAATATATTTTTGTGTTCTTCAGCCCCTAATATCTTCTTTTCCTACTTCAGAATCCTCTCACAATTATAAACAAAAGTGTGGAATGCCTGCCAAATTCATATATGATGCTGTCCTGGGCCTCTCTATAGCATTCCAATTTAGTATATATGCTGTCTATGTGAACATTTCTTCTCTTCTTTTCCTCCTCTTCCTCCTCCTCCTTCTCTTCCTTTTTCTCTTTCTCTTCTTCCCTAACCCTGGGGTTATAGGTTTGAGCCACCAGGCTGGACTCTTTGCCATTTTTTTGTTTTTTAAATCATCTTTCTGTTTTCTTTTTCTGCTTATTACATGTTTAGAATTTATACCTGACTTTGTGTTGTGCTGCAGCTGATGTTGTTGTCATTGTTGCTGCAGGTCTTAGGTTTGTATTAACTCAAGGCCTGGCCTTGAACTCCCATATCTGAGCAGTTTTTGCTCAAATCTAGCACTCTACCATTTGTGCCTGGTGCAGGTGACTCGCACCTGTAATCCCAGCTACTCAGGAGGCTAATGATGATCATGGTTCAAAGCTAGCCTCAGCAAGAAAGTCTGTGAGATTCTTCTCTCTAAGTAAGAACCCAAAAAGCCACAAGCAGAGCTGCAGCTCAAGTGCTAGTGCACTGGCCTTGAGTCAAAGAAGCTCAGGGACAGAGCCTAAGCACTGAGCTCAAAGACTGGCAAGCACACACAGACATACAGATAAAATTATTGAATTACTGTAGATAATACAAGAGAAAATGATGGTTCCTACTTGCTATGTACACTAAATACAAGCATAGCCACTCAAGCAGCTAGAGTTAGTTTTAGAGCTAGTTGGTTCGTTTTGTGGTTAAGTCTCAGCTTATACCTAATCTGACCTGAACTGTAATATTCCTATGTATACTTTCCTGTGCACGCCACTGCATAACCATGTCACCCTGAGAACTTGGGGTGACAGGCCTGTGCCATCACATCCAGCTATTGGTGTGCATGGAGACTCACCTGTATGCCCAGGCTGGCTTTGAACCATGAATATCAGTGTTCTCCTTCTCCCAAACAGCTAAGATTATAGGCTTGAGCCACTGCAGCTGGAAAAATGATGAGAACAATGATGAAGATGATGATTTTAATAATACTTACCTTGCTGACATTTGGGAGCCCTGTTTAATTGTAAAGGTAAAAAACTGGCAGAAAAAGCATAGTGTTTTGTTTTGTTTGGCACAAGGTTGGCTCTCTACCATTTGAGCCATAGCTCCACTTCAGGCTTTTTGGTGGTTAATTGGAGATTTAAAAAAAATGCCTCACAAACATTTCTTCTGGCTTTGAACTGTGATCCTCAGATCTCAGCCTCCTGAGTAGCTAGGATTACAGGTGTAAGCCACCAAAAAAAAAAAAGGAGTGAGCCACCTAGAAAAAACATCTGGGACAGAAGTTCTGCATCAAAGTTTGGGGTACCCTAAAGTGATCATTTTGAACCACTATTTTTTTTTCAGCTCTCCTTTTCCTAGTTCTCATTTTGGACTAGATCATCTGTCCTAATAATGAGTTCCATCCCACCATCTCCCTCCAGTGGAAACCTGTACACTCATGTCCACACACACTTAATTCTTTGGAGTATCTTTTGAACTTTGATATGACTTAAGCAAAAACCCTGAAGAAACTAAGCTAAACCTGTCCACCCCTTGCTCTTAGCCTGCTAAGCTCATTCTCACTTCTCACTGATCTTAACTGATGTGTTTGGATGATCAAATATATTTATGCTTTAATCCTAAGGTAAAGAAAAGTAATCAGAGATTCTTCCATGTAGAAATTGGGGTCAGTGGACCAGGAAAGGGAATATTCAAATTATTCAGGAACTTGTATACAAGTATAAAAACAAGAATGTTTGATAAGAGTCAGATGAAAATAATTTCATTTTTACTACTAGGAATGAACATTTTAAGAGAAATAATTGTATGTACCTACGTATGTATGTATGTATGTATGTATGTATGTATGTATGTATGTATGTATGTATTTGCTGGTCCTAGGGCTTAAACTCAGGACCTGGGCACTATCCCCAAGCTTCTTTTGTTTTTTTGGTGATTAATTTGAGTTAAGTCTCATGGTCTTTCCTACCCAAGGTGGCTTCTAACTGCAATCCTCAGATCTTAGCCTCCTGAGCAGCAAGGATTACATAGGCACCCAGATGAAATTCTGAATTTACGGGGAAAGAGTTTGGGGAACTGTGTGTCTGTTTGCTGGTTTACCTCCCTATTTATTTCTCTTTTCTGAAGACTAGAGCCCTTCAGCTTTAAGTAAGTAACCCTGGCCCCAGAGCGCTTTATTTCATGATGGATTTTGCTATATCACAGCACTTACTTTCTTTTCAGTGCTCTAATTATTTTTAATGCATGTTAACCCTTATTTTTTTATCTTTCCCTGGGAAAATCCAATTAATAAATGCTTGTTGGTACTAAAAAATGGATTAAAAAACCTGCCAGAGTAGCAGGGCAAAAAGTAGCCAGCCCAGGTAATAAAGTGAGACTCTTATCTCCAATTAACCACCAAAAAACTGGAAGTGGAGCGGTGACTGAAGTGACAGAGCTCCAGCCTTGAACTGAAGAGCTCAGGATCAGCGCCCAGGCCCAGAATTTCAAGCCCCATGACCCACCAAAAAAAAAATCTGCCAAAGTTCATAGAGTAATTGGAGAATGGATAAAATGGCTACCGTGGCTTATGTGAGAAAGGCAAAAGTGAACAAACCTAGATCTTAGCGGAGAGAATTTGGGTAAAATAGTAGTAACCAGAGGTTACTTTTTATTTATTATTATAGAGGCCATGGTGTAGAAGCCTTGAACCCTTTTAGGGACAGAAATGTATATAAAACATAGAAGAAATACTTTCATAGTAAAGCCAAATGTCCATCAAACATGTGCTCTGTCCTGATCAATTCTTGGGATGTCAAAAATTCTTTTTTGACTTGGGAATTGAACAAACAGCAGGATTTTTTTGTGGAAGATGATTTCCATGTGAGATTAACAGAAAGTTAAATAAAACACCCAGGTTCGTTTCATGACTGTGATTCTAACAATATTAAGGCAAATATTTTTCCAGTTCCCTGACAGTTCTCTCCCTCGATTTTATGAAATTGCAAGCCTTATTTCATGATTCTTTGATATGCTCTATTCAGTATCCAGAATCGTTGTCAAAGCAGCAAAACCAGAGAGTTCTTCTTGACCACAAATATTTCCTTTTTCTGAACAGAAATGTACTTACAAAACTAAACACCAAACACCTAGATTTACATGCAGAATTGAATATTTATGAGGCTTATTGGAGCAGAACTCAGAACAGATTTTTCCTACAATTTAATTCTCAGGAAAAACTTTTTACTTAAAAGACAAATGATGAAATTATGTGATTTTTTCCCTAACTGTAAGACAAATTCCCTAACCTGTACAGACTAGAAATCCCTAATTTTTTTTTACAATGGGGCATCTGCCTTTGAAAAACAAATATAATAAGGTGCCATATATATATATACATAATAGATACATATGTATTTATACATTGCATACATATATACATACTTTTTTTTTGCCAGTCCTGGGCTTGAGCTCAGGGCCTGAGCACTGTCCTTGGACTTTCTCAAGGCTAGAGCTCTGCCACTTGATCCTCAGCACCACTTCTGGCTTTTTTCTATGTATGTGGTACTAAGCAATCGAACCCCGGTCTTCATGCATGCTAGGCAAGCACTTTAACCACTAGGCCAAACTCCCAGCCCATATATATACATACATCTTTACTGCCTTTCAAGAAATGATAATATCATTACATTTTCTTCTGAAAATGTGTGTTTAAAAATGTACTTGTGGAGCTGGGAGTTTGGCCTAGTGGTAGAGTGCTTGCCTAGCATGCACAAAGACCTGGGTTTCGATTCCTTGGTACCACATATATAGAAAAGCCAGAAGTGGTGTTGTGGTTCCAGTGGTAGAGCACTAGCCTTGAGGAAAGCCCAAGGACAGTTCTCAGGCCCTGAATTCAAGCCCTAAGACTGCCCCCCCCCCAAAAAAGAAAAGAAAAATGGAAAAAGCCAGACGTGGTTCTGTGGCTCAAGTGGTAAAGCTCTAACCTTGAGAAAGCCCAAGGGCAGTGCTTACGCCTTAAGTTAAAGTCAGGACAGTCAAAGCAAAAACAATATGTGTGTGTGTGTGTGTGTGTGTGTGTGTGTGTGTGTACACATATTTTTTTTTCTCTGTCTCTTCCAGGAATAGCATTACGTAATTTGTTTTCATAGTTGGTTTCTTTTCTTCTTTCTTTTTTTTTTTTAACCCAGAGGCAATGTAATGTTCTTAACAATTTTTCTCAGGGAAAAGTAAAGTTCATCTCCTTACAGACTACTAGATAAAGCAGAATTGAAAATACCAAGGATTTAGTCAGAATAAAGAATAGAGTCCTTGATCTGTTGATCTTTTTCTGGTTAGTACCCATTCTATATTGTTGCTCGCATGCCTGTAGCCTTCTCTTATTTGTTTTCTTTCTTTTGCCAGTCCTGCGGCTTAAACTCAGGGCCTGAGCACTATCATTGGACTTTCCTTTCATAAAGCTAGAGCTCGACCATTTGAGCCATGGCACCACTTCCAGCTTTTTCTATGCATGTGGTGTGGAGGAATCAAACCCTGGTCTTCATGCATGCTAGGCAAGCATTCTTTCACTAGGCCAAACTCCTGGCCCTGTACCCTTCTCTTCTGTATCATTGAAGGGATTGGCAATTGCTATGGCTTCTCAAATTCTTTGAATTAATTATGATAGCCATATAATCTCCCCAGTAACAACATCCTATTCTTCCTCCTCTTATTCTTCCTCCTCATCATATTTTAAGGTAGAGGTTAGATTACAGATAACAAACACTTGTTAAGATGCATCTAGAGCTATTTGGAAAAGAAGGTAAATGTCTTTAGTATTCAGCTGATGTATCATGACTTTGTGGGATGAGCTCATTGCTATTTATCCCTGTGGAAATTGAGACTGCAGAGGAGCATATACATAGATTTCAGGCAGGGTTTCAAGACCACATGATGAACTTTAAATCACTCCTGAGTACATGAACCACAGGCACTTGGCCAAATAGTGTTTTGTTTTGTTTTTTACTTTAATCCATTTCCTTTCCCCTTCTCTGACTCTTTTATTTTTTCCCTTACTTTTACTCATTAAGATGAGTGAATGAAATGTTTGCATACTTCCCCAAATTCATGTAATCCTCAACCCCAATGTGATGGGGTGTCTTTGGGAGATCATTAGGCTATGAGGTTGTGAAACTGTTGTTTTCCACTTCCAGACCCATACTCCAAGAGTTCCACAAGTCTAGTCTGGCTAAGTACAACCAGATATAAAGAGACCCAGGAAAGGGAAGAAAGAGATGGATTACTTGGTACAACTAGCCATAGTGAGTCAGTACTCCATTCCCTCTGCATCCATCTTCAAGGCATGGACATAAGCTACAGGTTAACTGTGGACAGGGAAGGAGAGCTACACATGGTCAAACACTCCCATAACTGGTGTATTCTGATCATCAGAAGTGGCTTCAAGGGTCTGACATGTATTGGCTCAGGTTTGCTCAAGGTGGGGCCATGTTACAGTACATCCCTGCTGCCTGGTTCATAGCCTAACGTTCCAAGATATCTGCGAAGTGACTGCAAGAGAGAATTGTTCAAGGCAAAGGATGGAGATACAAAATGGAAGTGTGGAGGGCGAGCTATTTTTCTGCCTCTAGCTAGTTTTTGAACTGGGGAGTCATGAAAGCAGCTCCAATTACGTACTGTAGTTGTAGACTTCCTGAATTGGGTGCTCAGAATTCTAGGGCTCTGTGTCCTTCAGGGAAGGGCAGACAGCAAACCTGGAAGAAAGCTTTATTGGAACTTGACACCCTAAATGATGACACCTTACATTCAAGTCTTCCAGACTCCAAAACAAAATCTGTTTTTTTTTTTAACTCAGTCTACAGTAATTTGATATAACAGCCAGAGAAAAATCTGACACATGGACTTAGGTATTTTTGAAAAGATGGTTAAACTCACCTCTAAACTTCATTTCTCTTTGAAAATTAACCCTATTTTCTAATATTGCTTTATAGATATTATTTTCCCAAAGATGATATTTCAGTAACTTCTCGAATTTGGAATAAACAATTTCTGATTTTGTAATCATTCATTAGTTGTTATGCCAAGAATAGTTGCATATTCCCAAATAGGGGAGAGGGATGTCTATAGAGCTGGCAGATTTGAGAACTTTTCAAAAGAGAAAAAAGAAAATACGTATTATTATTATTATTATTATTATTATTATTATTATTTAATTGGCCAATTTATTTGAGTGTGTGTGTGTGTGTGTGTGTGTGTGTGTGTGTGTGTGTGTGTGTGTGTGTGTTTCCTAGTCCTGAAGCTTGAACTTGGGGTCTGGGCACTATCCCTGAGCTTTTGTGCTCAAGGCTAGTGCTCTACCCCTTGAACCACAGCTACATTTCCGTTACTATTGATTTATCAATGCTGGGACTTCAAATGATGGCCTAGAATTCTCTGCCTTAATATTTGTTGTCTGAAAAACTTGAAGCCTAATCTGGGAATCCATGGCTCATGCCTGTAAGCCTAGCTAGACAGGAGGCTGAGATCTGAGGATCACAGTTCAAAGTCAGCCTAGAAAGGAAAGTCCAGGATGCTCTAATATTTAATTATTCACAGAAAAAGCCAGAAGTGGAGTTGTGGTTCAAATGGTAGAGTGTTAGCCTTGAGCAAAAGTAGTTCAGGGACAGTGCCCAGGCCCTGAGTTCAAGTCCCACAACCAATTAAATAAATAAATAATAAATAAATAAATAAATAAATAAATAAATAAAAGAGGGACCAGGAGTTTGGCCTAGTGTTTGCCTAGCATTCACGAAGACCCACCTGGGTTCAGTTCCTTGGTACCACATACATAGAAAAGCTGGAAGTGATGCTATTGCTCAAGTGGTAGAGCGCTAGCCTTGAGAAAACCCAAGAATAGTTCTCAGGCCTTGAGTTCAAGCCCCAGGACAGCCAAAAAAAATGAGAAAGAAAATAGAAAGCAAGAAAGAAGGAAAAAAATCTGTTTCATGAACTATTTTTGACAGGGATGGCCTGAAGATATTTAATATCAAGGACAAGTTAGAATGGCACATGTATTTTCATCTTCTCTTGTGGTCATGTGATATTGAAAATCAAACACCATTCTTCCTCCTCCATCAGCTGTCAGGTTTTTTTTTTAGGAATTTATTAAAGTTGATTTTTACATCATATTTTAAATGACAAGTTTAACATACAAGTGTTCAAGGAGGGAATCTCTATTTACAATCACTGGGACTTAGTATTTAGAACTTAATCACAATTAGGCTAAGGGTTTGTATGTCATTAAAACATATTAATTTATGAAATAAAACATGTCTATAGAGTCATAGGTTTTTATGTCTATATAGTTATGTTTCTATTTCCATTACCATGCCCATAACTTTGGGTATGCAGTTATTGAGTCCTCGTTCTTGTACTCTTTGGATTTAATAGCCACATATTAAGGATAACATGTGCCTTTTGCTCCTTAGGTCTTGACTTGTCTCACTCAACATGATTCACTCTAGATTCATCCACTTCCCTGTGCATGCCATTATTTTATCTTGTCTGTTGGCTATGTAGAATTCCATTGTGTATACATACCACATTTTCTGTATCCATTCATCTGCAGTAGGGCATCTGGATTGTTTCCATCGCCTGGCTATGGTGAATAGTGCAGAGATGAACATAGCTGAGCAGGTGTCCTTATAATATCTTGGGTCATGATGTTTAGGGTAGATTCCCCATCAGCCGTCAGTTTTTATGTACCATATACACTCCCTTCTCACTGGACCTTATGCATCACTGCTGGAAGAGGAAAATTTCTGTTTTTCCTTCTGGGTCATTATGGAACACACAAATTAAATGAAATGTTACAAAAGGAGGCTGTGTGTGTATGTGTGTGTGTAAACAAATGATAGATACAGACAGACATTTTAGAGTATGTAATCCAGACTTGTGATTGCCCTACCTAAGCCTCCTGAGCGCTGAGATTATAGGCAGGTAGTGCCACACCATGTCATAATTATACTTTTACCTTTGATTGTGAACTAAAAGTTCAGCACAAAGTACTGACAATTTTTCTTAAGTATACTGAAAATATCAGTAAAAGACATTTTTAAAGACTCAGTGCCAAGTGTTTATAATGAACAGAAACAGAAGACTCCATTTTATTCAATGATTCTGCAAGTGTGAACAAGAGCCCAAAGGTTCTGAAATAGAATGGCACTTGAGGGATACTTCATCACAGAACTTTTAGCATTTGGGAATAATGACTACATTTAGGGTGCTCAGACAAAGGCAGTATTTATATAGCAATAAATCTGACTCTGGACTAAAGTAGATTAGCAAAAGATCAGAGCTGGGCACTGGTAATTCATGCTTATAATCCTAGCTACTCAGGAAGCTGAGATCTGAGGATCGCAATTCAAAGTTAACCTGGACAGAAAAGTCAAACTGTTATCTCCAATTAACCAGCAAAAAGACAGAAGTAGCACTTTGGCTCAAGTGGTAGAGAGCTACGCTTGAGCAAAAGAGCTCAGGGACAGCGTCCAGGGCCTGAGTTCAGCCCAGCACTGGTGAATGAAAGAAGGCTGGGGAGAGAAAGGAAGAAAGAAGGGAGGGAGAGAGGGATAAGATCTCAAATAGATGAGCCCCCAAGTAGAAGCAGGATTTGAAATTCCATCTCTCAACCTGTAATGCTCCTTTGCTTAATATTTAGGAGAAAGTCACTGAAAGAACATTTGTGATTAGAATGTTCAGTTACAAGATCGTTTGGAGAAGCATGAACTGGTAGAGTGTTCAGTAATGACCAAGATATAAGAGCTGGAAATTTGATTTCTAAAACTCCTTCCCTTCTTCAAAAGACTAAACATAAAGCTCCCCTATAACCCAGCAATTCCACTACTTGGCATTTACCCAATGGTCCAAAAATAAAGACATACTAAAGCCACTAGCACAACGATGTTCATTGCAGCACTATTCACCATAGCAAAGATATGGAACCAACCCAGATACCCCTCAGTTGATGAGTGGATCAACAAGATGTGGTATTTATACACAAAGGAATTCTATGCTGCTGTCAGAAAGAACAATATTGCCCCATTTGTAAGGAAATGGAAAGACTTAGAAAAAATCATATTAAGTGAAGTAAGCCAGACTCAAAGGAACATAGACTCAATGGTTTCCCTCAATGGTTTCTACTGTCATAATCAGTAAAAGCTTGGCTTCTCCTACCAGAGATTTACAATAGAACAAAACATAGATGCATAAGGCCATGTAGTATGACGCTAAATGAAAGGACCTCCAGGATATAGAAACAAAAGCCATATAATGAGTAATTGTTATCCTTAATGTTCTGTGTTATCTCTCATCTCTTTTATTGTCCCTTGGTTATCTCATATTGTTACAGTATTTCACCTTGTTATCTGATATATGCGTATTTGGTTATTTGAAATTGGATAGGGAAGGGGGGAAAACAAGATGAGGGGTGGGGGTGGGGGGAGGGAAATGGGGACCAAGACATGAGAAAAGGTATTAATGTATGTGAAGTAATGCACCCTCTATATGGTGAATATAATGTAACCCTCTATTAATTACAATAAAAATGTATGGGAAAAAAGAATAAAAAAGACTTGAAAAAATAAAAAATAAAACTCCTTCCCTTCAAACACACAGATGTGAAGTGACTTTTTTTGGGTCAATATGGCATTTGTGCTGAGAGACTATGTCATTTTTAATATATGTTGAGGAAGAGAAGGGCTTAGATTTTCTTTTTGCTTAGTTCAAAATCTGTAATGTTAAACACAGACATATCCACACCATTGTGCAGCCTAGTAGGGAACACAGTTATAAATACTTTAGTATGGTCACCTAAAGCAACAATAATTTGGAATAAGAACACTGATTTAAACATCTGAGCTGTCACAATAAGTTGTGGAGCAGTACAATCATTCTTAGCATTATGACATGGAAAATATAAGATGGCATTCATTGTCAACACAATTATGTTTCCTTCCAGAGATTGAGTCCTGAAAATATGTTTGCTTTTGTGAATATGAAAAGCCCTTGAGGAATATATGTATATATATGCATATATATATATAGGTGCTGGTCTGTGGCTTAATTTTAGGGCTTAGGTGCTCTCCTTGAGCTGTTTTACTTAAGACTAGTGCCCTACCACTTGAGCCACAGCTCCACTTCTGGCTTTTTGGCAGTTTATGCCTGAGCTAGCTTTGAACCTCTCTTTTCAGAACTCAGCTTGTTCGGTAGCTAGAATTATAGTGCACAGGCTTAATGCCCATAGGGATAGAAAGATTTGTCCTGAAATTTTGGTGTTGAAAGAAAGGGATTTGACTATGACTCTAGAGACATAATATTTTATTTCATAAATTAATATGTATCTATGATATACAAACCCTTAGCCTAATTTTGATTATGTTCTAAAAACTATTACAGAGCTATAATTATCAAAGCAGCTTGGTACTGGCACAGGAACAGGCTTGAAGACCAATGGAATAGAACTGAGGACCAAGATATTAAACCACAGACCTATGGCCACCTAATCTTTGACAAGGGAGCCAAAAAAATAGAATGGAAGAAAGACAGCCTCTTCAACAAGTTGTGCTGGCAGAACTGGTTAAGCACCTGCAGAAAACTAAAGTTGGATCCTTCTTTGTCACCTTGCACTAGAATTAACTCCAAATGGATCAAAGACCTGGAGGTAAAAGCTGACACTCTGAAAACTTTACAGGAAGGAATAGGAGATACACTAGGCCTCCTTGGCACAGGTCAAAACTTTCTTAATAAGGACCAAGAATCACAACAAATCAGAGAAAGGCTGGATAAGTGGGACTGCATTAAACTGCAGAGCTTTTGTATGGCAAAGGACATAGCTAGTAAACTAATCAGGAAGCCTACAGAGTGGGAGAAGATCTTCACCAACCAAACAACGGACAAAGGCCTCATATCTAAAATATATCAACAACTCAAAAAATTGAATCACTCCAAAACTAATCTCCAAAGTAATAACCATCCCATTAAAAAATGGGCCAAAGACTTAAAGAGAGTCTTCTCTGAAGAAGAAACAAAAATGGCCTATAGACACATGAAGAAATGCTCAACATCTCTGGTCATAAAAGAAATGCAAATCAAAAGATTTGCACCTCACTCCAGCTAGAATGGCCAGGATCAGGAAAACGAATCATAACAGATGCTGGAGGGGATGTGGCCAGGAGGGATCACTACTACACTGTTGGTGGGAGTGCAAACTCATTCAACCACTATGGAAAGCAGTGTGGCAGTGCCTCAAAAGGCTAAACATAGAACTCCCCTATGACCCAGCAATTCCACTACTTGGCATTTACCCAACCACCCAGAAACAAGGACATACTAAACCCACTAGCACAACAATGTTCATTGCAGCACTATTCACCATAGCAAAGATATGGAACCAACCTAGATGTCCCTCAGTTGATGAGTGGATCAACAAGTTGTGGTATTTGTACACAATGGAATTCTATGCTGCTGTCAGAAAGAATGACATCGCCCCATTTGTTAGGAAATGGAAAGACTTAGAAAAAATCATATTAAGTGAAGTAAGCCACACTCAAAGGAACTTAGGCTCAATGGTTTCCCTCATTCGTCATAATCAGTAGAAACCTTGGGCTCTACTAGCAGAGATTTGCAATAGAGCAAAATCTTGATACATAAGGCCATATAATGTGAAGCTAATTGAAAGGACCTCCAGGGTAGTGAAACAAAAGCCATATAATGAATGATTGTTGTCCTTAATGTAGTATGTTGTCTCTCATCTCCTTTGCTGTCCCTTGGTTATCTCATATTGGTATAGTATCTCACTTTGTTATCTGATAAATTGAATTTATTTGTATTTGGATATTTGAAATTTGATAGGGAAGGGGAGAAAACCAAGACGGGTGGGGGTCTGGGGGGGGAGGGAAACGGGTACCAAGACATGTGAAAGGGTATCAATATATGTGAATTAATGCACCTTCTATCTGGCAAATATCATGTAACCCTTTTACTAATTACAATAAAAAATAAATTAATTAAAAAAAAGAAATGCAAATCAAAACAACTCTAAGATTCCACCTCACTCCAGTTAGAATGGCCAGGATCAGGAAAACGAATAACCACAGATTCTGGAGGGGATGTGGCCAGGAGGGATCACTACTACACTGTTGGTGGGAGTGCAAACTCGTTCAACCACTATGGAAAGCAGTGTGGCAGTGCCTCAAAAGGCTAAACATAGAACTCCCCTATGACCCAGCAATACCACTACTTGGCATTTACCCAACCATCCAGAAACAAGGGCATACTAAATCCACTAGCACAACAATGTTCATTGCAGCACTATTCACCATAGCAAAGATATGGAACCAAGCTAGATGTCCCTCAGTTGATGAGTGGATCAACAAGTTGTGGTATTTGTACACAATGGAATTCTATGCTGCTGTCAGAAAGAATGACACATCTCTGATGAGTGCTAACAAGTTTTTTAACAGGAAAGAGAAGAGCCAGTTGATTTGCCAGATGCCTTGGCACATTTTCTGTTCTGTGAATCTGTCTGACATGTACACAAGCTACATTCTCGTCCTTTAATTTGTCATTGTCTATATTTTTCCAAACAAATACAAAGTAATTTTCCTCAATTGTCCCTTGTAAGATCTTACATTACAAGTACAATTAGAAGTCATCTGCTGTTCTGAACTCTCTTTTATAGAAAAATATATTATAGTTGTTGAAAAGAATAGAATTAAAGGACATGTATATTATTATTATTATTATTATTATTATTATTATTATTGCCAAAAACTATTTGTTTAGTTTTTTTCACTTACAAATAATTTTTTTAATTATATTTTAAAAATGGAAGATCTTCAATAGTACAAATATTTACTTTTCTTTAACATTGTTTCTGCTCAGTATTTTTTTTATGAATTTAGCTAAGTTATTGGGAAAGAATAGTTGAAATAATATTAGTTAAATTTGAAAAGGAAATTCAATACTGTGAAGTGAGCAGCAAAAATGAGAGCAGAAGGCAATAATAGTTATTAAGTTTTCCCTTTTCTATCCTCACAATTAGGCTTATACTGGGAAAGAATATTTGAAATGGGCATAAATTCAAACTAAAAGCAAGGTTTCAAGAAAATGTCCTATGTTGAATTTGTTATAATTCATTTGGAATTCTGAATGGGGTGTGGTGTTTGCCATTGAGAAGAGATACAAGAATGAGCACTTTAGGGTCCATTTGTCCAGAGCATGTTCCTAAACTAGCTCTGTCAGGAGCTGGTTTCACAGCCTTTGCCAAGACAAACAGATGTAAATTTTTCAACATCACTGTGATACACATTTACATATAAAGTTATGATTCATAAAACATAAAGCAAAAGTAAGTAGAAGCTTTTTTCACATCTGTAATCCTTGCTACTCAGGAAGCTGAGATCTAAGAATCAAGATTCAAAGCCAGCCCAGACACTAAAGACCAGGAGATTCTTACGTTCAATTAACCACTAGAAAACCAGTGGTATGGCTGTGGCTTATGGGGTAGGGCAGTAGATTTGAGCTGAAGAGCTCAAGGACAACACCTAGGCCCAAGGGTACAGCGGTAGCCTTGAGCTAAAGAGCTCAGGGACAGCTCCCACACCCCGTGTCCAAGCCCCATGATTGGCAAAAGGGGAAAAATAGGATATAATACTAAGTTTAAGGATTTTAGAAGTTTTTATTTGACTTTATTGGTAGTGGAGAAAACATTGTTTAAATCAATTATTTCTTTTGTGAAACCACAAAGGTGTATTGGCCATAGTGTAGGCTTGGGTATAAGTTCTGATGAACCATATATATTTTTCTAAGCTGGTGTGTTCCTTTTTTACTTATAGTTGATTTTAAGATTGAATTATAGTCTAATAATGGACTTTTAACATACATATATAATGCAATTTCAGTATCTATATGGCTTTAAAGTTTTATGGTAGATATAGAGCAATGTTTTTTAAAATATCCTGATACTTCTCTAGGAAAAAGAAATTATGAAACTTGTGGAAATGGAAAGTTAGGAAGACTTTATTTTACAAACAGCTGCTTAAGTTATATTTCCCCAGTCTTACAATTTTTATAATTCTGTAAATGTTTACATGTGCCTAAGGTAGAGGAAACTCTCCCAAGGTTAAGAATTTGTTTAGGCTGGTCTAATTGGTTATTTGGCTTAGCTACAAGAGCTTTTGAAAAACACATGTAGAACATCTTAGTGATCACTTCTTGAAAGCTCCTTAAATATCATAGAAGCAGTACTGTGTGAATCTGGCCAGTGTCTGTCCAGACTGAAAAGGCGCACAGGAGTATTGCGTACCCTGTTTATGAATAATACCTCCCCAGAGATGGTCCTTAACTTTTTAATCACATCAGTTACCACCTACTGTCATCTATTTTGTCTGTCCCTAGAGGCTGCGTGAGCCCCTGTTCCCACCCACTCCAGACCACACAACACTGTTTATTTCTCACATGAGTTATTTGTCTTTAGATATTTCTTAATCATGTGTCTCTTTGTGGCTTAGGTTCAAGATGGTGATCGAATTGTCTTCTTAACTCAGATAAGATCCCAAATATGACTGATAATGTAATATATAGCAAAAGAATATGTTTCAGATGTATTGTGCTCACTTCAAGTTATGATACCAATGCTTACGCTGGCTCTGTGACAGAGCCTTAGATTTTATCTTTTTCAAGCCTCCGATGTTAGAGCAGGTATGGTGGCTCATAGCTGAAATCCTCGCTACTAGAGAGGTGGCAATTCAGGCCAGTCCAGACAAAACAATTTGTGTAAAGCCAATTGGAGCAATGGATTTTGGGCTCCATGGTCTAATTCACACCCTAGCTGGTCAACGGGAGTAAATAAGTGGACTACTGTCCAAGCTCACGTGGGTACAAACTAAGGCTATCAAAAGCAACTGAAGCAGAGACCGTTAGGGTTATCCCCCAGGTTTATGTTGTTTTTTCCTGAGATATTCAAAGCCTTGAGTACAAATTCCCCCAAAATAAAAAAAATGCAATACTTAAATAAGATTTCACTTCTTTTCCCAGGATGATAATCTTCTCAAGATGATGCCTTGTCACTACAATTATTTAAAATGCAACATAAAAATTTCCCATAATACAGATGAACACAATATGCTGTTATGTACATATTGTGCAAGGGATAGGTGTAAGTTGCTATGTCAAATGAAGTCTACTATGTTTGCTATTCTAGGGGTTTCTTTGAAATGATGCTGTCCTCGTGAATTCTTCCCATCTGATGTCTCAGGACATTGCGGAGTAGGGGAAAGCATGAAGCAAATGTGGCTATGGTGCCAGTGTAGGAAAACTCTTCCTGTGGCTTTCAGCTCAGGGCTGATTATGGCTACAAGCTGGGGCAGCGGGCAAAACAGGAAGGTGAGCTTTACTAGACTGACTCTCTATTCATGGAATAGCAGATGCTCATGTCATAGGTCAAAGATATCTAATAGACTTCACAAATGGTATGTCAGAATTCCACTGAAGAGATTAGAAATTGCCTTGCAGAGATGATAACTGCCTCAATTCATGAATTGTTCTCATGCAGAAAATTCTGGATTCTGCCATCATAAATCATAGCTAATACTGATTATTGGCTACATAAAATATGTTTTAATAGTGATAAAATTGGAATAATAAGACTGTCTCTTTTTGCAGAGCTATTCAGAGCATCAATTAAAATAATTAAATTAAATAACATTGACCACAGATTCTCTAGCCCAGGCTGTGTCTATCTTAAAACCATATGAAGGAGTTCCAGGATCTATATGTTTCTTTATTGTTGGTGGTGGGTTTTTTTTTTTGTGAGTCATGGAGCTTGAACTCTGGGCCTATGTGCTGTCCCTGAGCTGGTCAGCTCAAGGCTACAACCCTACCCCTGAGCCACAGCCCTGCTTCCCCTTCTGTAGTGATTAATTGGCGACACGAATCTCATGCTCTTTAGTACCTGGGCTGGCTTTGAACCAGGATCCTCAGATCTCAGCCCCTCAAGTAGGCAATGGCATGAGCCATTGTTCCCAGTTCTCAGGATCTCTTATACGAAGTGACGTATGTCAAGGATCTCTACTTTCTGCATGCAGTCAGAGGTTGTTTTTGGTGGAGTGTTGATACCTCAGCAGCTCCTCTGTTCCTGGAGAACGTGATATCTCTGGAGTGAAGACAAAAGAAATTTATGTTCCTGGTGCAAAAATAATAAACAGTTCACAAGTGTCACCAATGGTACTATGCATAGTACTCAAACGGGCAATGAACCTTTTCTGTTTGAACTCCTTCAGAAAGCTCAGAGAATATAATGACAAGCAAGAGAAATATCAATTATCTATGGAAGGATAGAGATTTTAGGAACAACCATCCCTGAGAAAATGTTATAAGTATTGCAACATGAGAATGTACACAGCATTTCTTGAAAGCACAGAAGAGCTGATTGGCATCTTCCCTGTTAGGAAGTCTAAGGTAAAGAGATTCTTCAGAGTTTCTTAAAACACAAGCTAAAGTTTTTACAAATAATATGGAGCAAAGTTTTTGGAAGTAGGGGTTGACCTCTGGTTACCTTACCAGTCCAGTTTCTTTGCATTGTTTCTCTGTACCCTATAAAAAAATCTCCATAAAAGCCCTGTGTTCCATGAACCATCTGCATGCCGTCCAAGCAATCATTCACTGATATGTTGTCGTCTCATAAACCCTCTCTCCAGAGATGTCACACCCCCAGGAAGAGAAGAGTCACTAAAATGTCAGGCTGTCAACCCAGACCCCCTGGAAGTGCATGAAAAAGGTCCATGGAACATGGCCCAGAGACAATGGCCTCACAGTTGTGTGGAAAACATGGCCAGAGCTCAGAGCTTTAAGGAGTGATACTTTTGAATTCTAACTCATTAAAGAATTTCGAGAAGATAAACATGGCTGGAATGTGCTCTTGTGAACTGTATCCTCAACAACAATAACACCATATATAAGTAAGACAGGGAGAAGGGAAACTAGTTAGAATTTTATTGGGCCCACCTGGCCCAGGAGAGAGACGGTTTGAAGCAAAGCAGTGGTAGAATAACTGGGTCCTTCAGCTGGCTGATGGAGAATAGTGGGCCCTGCTAAAACACAGGCTTTAAGGAAACGAAAGGAGAATAATATTGGATGGGCCAGCAACATTCCCTGGCTCTGCCAACAAGAGCTAGTCAATGACGCCGAAGGATTTTCCACCAACGCCTTCAGCCCCTCCCAAGCTGCTGGTCTGGACCAATGTGACAACACTTATATTGGAGTGCAGCATGACAGTAATTCCAGTGATTTTAATGTTGGGTTTGAAAGTTTGGGTTGGCAGAGTTCCCTCTTTTTGAGTTTGGTTTGTTTGGCTAGAGAGTGGTATATCCAGACAGGCTTAAACACCAGCCCCAGCAAAGACAATCACAGGCTTTCCACTTTCTATAGCTGAGCAAATCAGTGGTCCCCACAGACAGTCCTGGCTTACCCGTGTGACACGATGGCATGGTAGGCATTTGGGGAGGAGTTGTAATCTCTCTGGCTTGTTCCCAGGAAGAGGAAGAAGGAGAAAATGACACCTGGTTTCTGAAAACCTAGTACAGGCTGACCGTGCAATTTGTTTTCTGTATCCCTTTGCCATCAATTCCATTTGTAGATAAGTTGAAAAATAGCTCAAGTTTAGACACAGTCTACAGTCCTTTCCACTGTCTTCTCCCTTCTATTTCATTGCCTAGATTATTTTCACAGTCGAAACATATATATGTTTTATGCTTCATGACTATTTTTTTTGTCCTGAGTAAAGTACACTTGTCCATACTAAAACTATGCTTCTGGTTATTTCTAAGTCTATAACATCACTCACATATAGAAGAATTAGTGGCATTTGATAATTTAATGAATTGGTAGTTCACCTGGAACCAAGTATATTATAAAGGAAATAGTCATTTTCATACAAAAATCCACTAATCAAACATAATCAAGGCCCTTAGCTTGGCCTATAACGTCTGTCAGCAGAAAGTGATCTGCTATAAAAGAAGTGACTGGTAGTTACCACTTTGTCACCACTGGGCCAGAATATCTGCCTCCAGTATCTTGGCCCCACAGTAGAGAGACAGCTGGTGTCTCTCATCTTGTGCAACTTTTCCATGGCATAGGTTGTAAAGAGAAATAAAGCTCTGTTAAGGAACACTGGATGCTTAGAGAAGAATGCAAATATGTGTTATTATTCTCCCTGTGACAGGAGGCCAAGGTTTTCCATCAGAGAGAATTGCATGGTACAGAGGCTTCAAGAGGTTGACCCACCCATGATTCTGATCCCACACGAGAACTGGATTCTGAGATGACACGAATGTCTAGCCTTCCTTCAGTTATCCAAGAAAACACATCTGTCTCACTAAAGGAACTGGTAGCCCTACAAAAGATCTTCAGACATGAGGCTACTGAGAGATGTTAAATGTAGACATTGAAAATTATCCATTGTACCTAAAGACTATCAGTTTACAAACTGACTTGAAAGCTAATGATCCAGTCAATAATTGCCAGAAAATAAATATATGTTTTCTACCTTTGGACTTTCTGAAGTTGTATGTAGATGATATCACTATTTTGTCTTTATGCTGATTAGTTTCCTTGATTGTTATATAACAAATATTTTTGTTTCCTTTTACATTTTTAAATTTAAAATCTATTTAGTATAATGAAACTGAAATACATCTTTTTCTGGTAGAATATAGTTAAGTATTTTTTGTATTCAAATACTCGATGTCTTTTTAGAAAATTTAATCTGCTTACGTTTAAAATAATTATGGATATACAAGAACATCCTACTGATATTTTTAACTGCATTTTATTATTTTATGCTCGGTTTTTCTCTTTCTTGTGATGCAATGATTTTCTAAATTGGTTAGCTTCCATTCTTTTCTTTATGTCATTTTTTAGTTTATAGTTTATATGAGGCTAAGAAACATTTTTTTTTACTCTCCGCAACTTTTTCTTCATTTGTTTCTCAGGTTGGATGTATGTTTGCTTTGTGCAGTGTTTAAATCAGAATAAGCATAGGCATTTCCCCATTTACTACTTTATGTAAAAATTAAAGAACAGTTTTGGTAGCTTTTGAAATACACAGTACATTATTGTGTTCTATAATCCCCAAATAATACAGTAACACTCCAGAACTTCTTGCCTCTAAGTGACTTTGATTTAGCACACATTGAAAGTTTTCTTCTTTTTAATTATTCAGTCACTATTCACAAACAATCAACAATATCCTTTTAAGAACTTGAGGATATGTTCCAACTTGCAGGTTTTCTAGCATTTGCTATATAGAAATTTCTAGAACCACTGAACTCAAATTTCACAGATTTTTACTTTCATTTCAGAACACTGGGTATTTTATTATCCTGTGAGAGCTTTGACTGAGACATTCTTTTAGCTAGCTTCAAGTAATATATGGCATAAACATGATAGCATTAATTTTATTTTTATACTATAGAAAAGTTTTCATCAAATACCATGTTGTGAGAGAGTTTTAAAATTGATGGTGTTGATGGCTTTGGTGCGATTAAGAGCCAATGCTTTATGCAGCCCTTCTGGGTCACTTTTAATCTTTAGAACTCACTTTGCCTTTGGATCATGTATCAGAGTCCGCAGTTTCATGTTGACTCCTGTATATCCTGGACAGATAATGGAAACACTAAGCTTCTTTTAACCTGTCTACTGATTTTTTCTGGCACATGTAATTTTAAACAAACCTGTGACACATTCTGCCAGTTTCTACTTTGAGCCTGGTAAACCATTGAAAAGAAGAAACAAGTTGTGTTGTGGTAAATACTTTTGCTAATAGTAGGCTATCATTTATTTAACTGTATGGAAGATAAGGAGTGACTTAATTGAGATGGTGATGGATGTGTAGGTATAATCAAGCCTTGGCAAAACAAAAAACATGAAGAAATAACTTTTACCCAACATGAAGAAATAACTTTTGTGCTAGAGTCTCTCCCTTTAACACTGTATTTTTGGTGAATTACTCACTTAGTGTCTTAGGATCAGACTTTCTACTGCCTTGAAATATACTATGGACGTTCCAGAGGAAACTTTTATTATAGAAGACAATGGAGAATTAATTACAAAACAATCATTTTAAAGCAGAATTGTGTTCTCAAAACAGTATAATTCTAAACTCAGCTGACACTATGCCAGTTAATACTTTCAGTATCATTTATAGGGCATTTCAAGTTCACTAGAAGTTTGAAACACTCAAATTGAAACTGCATATAACATTGTCATCTCAAAAAACTAGAAATAGAAGTGAAAGGAAATGCTTCAATCACCTTTATTAAGAAGTTTACTGAGCTGCTCATTTCAACAGCAGGGTATAAACAGAGAAAAGAAAACAGCCCTTGGAAATAAATATTAAAAGCTCATCTCCATAGACCTATGGAAGAGAACAGTGCAAACAACCTTTGATATTGCTTAGGAGACTATTCCACAGCTGGAAATGAACCAAAGAAAATCTTTCCAAGAAAGAAGTCTCTTTCTGTGAAAGAAAAGGAAATTTTCTCAAAACCTATTAAAACACCCAGTGTGAAATAATAGAAAAAATTAAAGGATGCATCATAAAATAAGACATCCTATGAAATCAGCAGGTTATAACAGAAAAAGGAAAATAAAATGAAATGTGAAATTAAACACTATAAATAAGATTTCTTACAGTCTTTAAAAAGAAAATGGCTTTAAAAGAATAGTTTTCTGAGGCTCAACTGTTTCAGATAATTCCTCTTTAAGTCACATACTATCATTCTGAGTCCCAGAATGGTTTGAGTTCTTGATGTCTGGCTACTAAACTGTGTCATGGAGGAGGAAAGACAAGCTTTGCAAGGATATAAAATCAGGCTCAAATCGTGGCACTGTGTTGTGTATCATTTATTGAATCTGCATCCCTATGAATTCAGTCTGTGTTGAGTTGGAAAAAACGTCTTCTGACTGGTTGCTAAAACTGTGAGTTCTGGGATTCAGTAGAGGTGGGTGGAAATCTGCCACTTACAAGCTCTGTGAATACAACTGCCCTCTCCCCTGAATCAGCTTCCCTGGATGCATGTGTCCCTCTCCTAAGTTCCAGGATGGGTAAGTGAAGGGGAAGCATTTGCTTTAGCACCAGGCATGTAGTCAGTCCTCAGTTCACCACTGCCATGTTGATAACGGCCGTAAGAAGGTTGAATAATTGAGACCACCATGCACAAAGCCCTTGAAATCTTGAAAGTGCTGCATAAGTGGCGAAATCTAGCAAGTGCTAGATAAGTAGCAATTTATTTTTGCTCATGCCAATTTCCACCAAAATATAAAATGTTTACTGGTGAAGATCCAGTGATGTTTAAGTAGGTGCTGCACATAGCTCATGAGTAAATATTTGCTAAAGGATTGGCCAACTAAATACATATTTCCACCTTCCATCTTGAGATTTGCCTGGTGCCTTTTAGAGAGTTTGAATCTTTCTTTTTTTGTTACCATATTGGGAAATTGCCAATCCTGTGAGGTTGAAAGCAATGGATAGAAATCTTCAATTTTCCTAAAAAACTGAGGCCTCAGAGAAAGTAATTAGGTGAGTCATCTGGCTAGTTGGTTTCATGCTTTTGTCAGTTATTTAAGTGTACCTTTTATGAGCATATTCTATCATTGGTACATTCCAGATTTTACACAGGGAAGTCAATAGCTTACTACTACAAACATACTAAAACTGAGATGAAATTATAGAGAAAGAGTAACACTGTGTTTGTCTTTAAAGGTGACCCTGAAATCTCCCTGAGTGAGAACAGCCTCCACAGATTAGACACAATCGAACGCCACTCTGCACAGTGTGCTAAGAAATAATCAATCAAGTTTGTAACAGGTGCATTGCTTCAGATATGTATCACCTTTCCTCTGTAAATCTGTATAATTATTATGTTCATGAAAAACAAAGTAACAAGTGTTAGGATGCCTATTTTCCAAACAAAACATACACACACATATACATAGTGGCAATGATCTTGTATCACACATTAGGCTCAAGTTTTATACTTGCCTCTTAAAGTCAGAAGTGTTGCAGGGTTGAAAGCAGGTTGACAAGCAGTAGGAAGAGAAAGAGAAATAGAAATGCTTTAATTCACTGGGAATGTATAACTGAAACTGCACCAGAAAGAGCAGAGGGCTTGAGGACAGAGTTGTTTCCCTTCTTTTCCTCCCTTGTCTTGTTGTTCTGATTAACTTGCTCTTTTCATGTTAAGTGGATCTGTAAAACTGCTGTCTCCTCCTCCTCCCCCCTTCCCTTCCTGTCTTAAGCTCTGTGGATTATTGGAACTGGCAGTCAGATCTGGGCCACCAGCAACCACAGGTGTCTGGTGCTTGTAAACAGAAAGCTAAGGTGGTTTTATTGTTTATGTGGAAATTACTGAGTAGATCAGGAGGTGGATTAACTTGAAACCTCTCCTTCCTGGGAAAGGCTGGACCTCTGCACATAGGAAGAGCCCGTTGCTGCCTTGCTCCAATTGCTTGAGACAGCACACTTTTGCCTGCCCTCACCTCCCCTAGGAGAAAGGCCATACGTCTATTTTATTAAACATAATTAATGATCATGTTATGGTGATTGCCACTCTGATATTTTTTAAATGGAAACACTCAAGGGGAGAGCACTGGAGCCAAAAGATCTCAGGCTTCTCTACATGCACGAGAGGAAGCTTTAAATTAACTTAGCCTGAGACAATTACTGTCTTAAAAATGGTGCAGTCTAAAACGTTGGCAAAGATGTACATTTTCCTCTGAAGTTTGTTCTTTGAATAGGTAGCATAATTACTGTGAATGTGAAGAGGGCAGGAGACTGGTTAACAGAAGTTGGTAAGATCTTTCCAAACTCAGCTTCTATTCACCTGCTTCTTGAGGTACTCACAGCATTAGGGATGAGGTGAAGAAAGCAGGCTTTATTGAGACACAGGTCTCCAGGCTTTTTGTCTATGACCAGCTATAGCTCAGGAGAGCATTCTCATCTCTCTTACTTGCCTTGCCTGGATGTGAATTTTCTATTAATTATTATACTGTGGTTGATGATCATCATTCTCCAAAATGGAGCTCTGCTGTTCATGTGGGTATACCTTTCAAAATTACTCATTCATCTTGACCACATCTTTACTTTGATCTTGCAGAGAATGCTGCGCTCAAATGAATTTTTTTTCTGATTCTCACACCTAGAATATTGAACTATGATATTAGTGAGAGATACGGAGTCATTACAATATTGGTCAGTCTTAGCAGAGCAGCCGTTGAAAAGCCTCAAATTCAGGTTGTTTCATTTCATGACTTCCCTACAATGCTCATTTTCTCCTCACTGGTGTAGACAATCACAGATAACTTGTGAAAACTAATCGAGTCATGTTGCCTGTACACTTTGATTCAATGAACTGGTTAATTGCCTAGTGTGAACATAAGATGATATTAATAATTATACTAATGATATCCTGATATATTAATTAATAAAAATCTAATAGTGATGAAAAGAACAAGGAACCCACATTTGTGAGTAACAGGGACTTCAGGGCACATTGCAATATTACAGGATAAACATGATAAAATAGATCAATAAGATCAATAAGAAAAAATAGGAAAAGATATAATAAAGTATGAAAGTAGGAACTCTGGCCTCTCAGCAGTGAACTTGAAGCTAGATGGAGATAGAATGTGCAGAGTCTTCAGGGCCACAGGCATTTGCAGACCTGTAGGAAGCATGACACCAATCAGACTGAGATCAAAGGACACTCAGTGATACAGTGCTTCCCTGTCTGCCTTCCTGGAGTAGGAGTGTAAACAACAGTGCTCCTCACAAAGGCAGGACTGTCCAATAGGAATTTGCGGTCCCTGAGCCTGTAGAATTGCCTGGAACTGAAACTTCTCAAGGATATTGCATCAAAACACCGTACCAAGCTCCTTCCTTATGTCGTCTTCTGTCACAGAAGACTTCTGCAAAGCAAACTGAGTTCTGTTTATAAAATGCTCAGTCTGGGATAACAGAAGAAAACAAAAACAAAAATCCCAAACCTGTTGGGAACTTATCTTGAAATGCTTTTTGCTCCCTGGCTTTGCCACCTCTCCTTGCTCTCTAGCCTCTAGTCTCAGCACCCTCAAAATGCAAAGTTTAGTTAGTTAAAAATGGAACAAGGCAGGTTCCTGCTCCTTCTCTGCTTCAGGCAAGGGCAGAGCGTATCCCTAGGTGTCTGGACATTTCAGGGTAGCAAATAAGTTAATTAGCTCATTAACACCTGGTGGCCTCTCAACCCAGTGGGGAACTGGCAGGCTAAGAAGGACACCATGTTTCCTCCAGTGCTGAGATTGCCACTGAGTTCTCCAGATCAACTTGTGATTGCTAAATACCTACATTCATCTAAAATGGTAACAACTGTATATGTCTTTTCTTGTCCACTCAGATTTCTTAAAAAAGTTCTTAGGAGCATGGAAGCCAGGGTTCTCAAACTTAACGTCATTGTAGCCACACTGCCAATGACCAGCAAAACTGCTTAGCTCAATTGGCCGCTGCTTACTCCTCCAGCCTCAAGTTCTTGCCTGTCTGTGCAGACAATCTGACCTTTTCACATTTAAATAAAACAGACTTAATTGCTCTTATGAAGGTGATGTACAATGGGTTACAGTCATTTATGACGGGCAAAGAACTCATTACTTTCTGGACAATGACAGCCCTTTCCTCACTCTTTCCCAGTCTTTCCCTCCCTTCTCCAGATTTCTTACTCCCCAGATTTGGGGAATAAATGTTCATCCCACTGGTTGCATAAAGTCCTTCACATGACTTGTGGTCTGGCCCTATCTAGGAAATCCAAGGTGGGACTGCTTATTGAGTTGATGCTGAATCTTGTTTTTTCATCCTTATGAAATTAAGTGTATCAGAAGAACATAAATGTTGGTAGATAAGCAAGAAACAGACAGGACACAACTAGCACAGGGCCGAGCAGGCCCGCGTTCTTCTCACTGGCTGTCTGGGGTTCATCGAAATGTGCTGCTGTGGCTTAGAGGAGAGCCAGTGCCCAGCCAGCTGTGTGGAACATGGAATTTCTTGCCTGGGCTGGCTTTGAACCACAATCCTAAAATCTTAGGCTGCTGGGGAGCTCAGATTACAAGCGTGCACCACTACCACCTTGCCAAAATATTTTTTGAGACCAGTCACATTATTTTATACATACTTTGTGGTAACTCATTAAGAATAATGATAAAAGACAACCTTGAAGAGCATAATTACTATTCAAAACATGCTCAACTGAACACAAGGGGAAGCCAGGCAAATCTGGATAAAATCACTGCTATGGATGGGCCACTGGAGTCAGCCCACATTCACTAGGCATTCTTTTTTTTTTTTTAATTTTTTTTATTGTAATTAGTAAAAGGGTTACATGATATTTGCCAGATAGAAGGTGCATTAATTCACATACATTGATACCCTTTCACATGTCTTGGTACCCATTTCCCTCCCCCCCACACCCCCCACCCATCTTGGTTTTCCCCCCTTCCCTATCAAATTTCAAATATCCAAATACAAATAAATTCAATATATCAGATAACAAAGTGAGATACTATACCAATATGAGATAACCAAGGGACAGCAAAGGAGATGAGAGACAACATAGTACATTAAGGACAACAATCATTCATTATATGGTTTTGTTTCAATATCCTGGAGGTCCTTTCAATTAGCTTCACATTATATGGCCTTATGTATCAAGATTTTGCTCTATTGCAAATCTCTGCTTGTAGAGCCCAAGGTTTCTACTGATTATGACCAATGAGGGAAACCATTGAGCCTAAGTTCCTTTGAGTGTGGCTTACTTCACTTAATATAATTTTTTCTAAGTCTTTCCATTTCCTAACAAATGGGGCGATGTCATTCTTTCTGACAGCAGCATAGAATTCCATTGTGTACAAATACCACAACTTGTTGATCCACTCATCAACTGAGGGACATCTAGGTTGGTTCCATATCTTTGCTATGGTGAATAGTGCTGCAATGAACATTGTTGTGCTAGTGGATTTAGTATGCCCTTGTTTCTGGATGGTTGGGTAAATGCCAAGTAGTGGAATTGCTGGGTCATAGGGGAGTTCTATGTTTAGCCTTTTGAGGCACTGCCACACTGCTTTCCACAGTGGTTGAACGAGTTTGCACTCCCACCAACAGTGTAGTAGTGATCCCTCCTGGCCACATCCCCTCCAGCATCTGTTATGATTCGTTTTCCTGATCCTGGCCATTCTAACTGGAGTGAGGTGGAATCTTAGAGTTGTTTTGATTTGCATTTCTTTTATGACCAGAGATGTTGAGCATTTCTTCAGGTGTCTATAGGCCATTTTTGTTTCTTCTTCAGAGAAGACTCTCTTTAAGTCTTTGGCCCATTTTTTAATGGGATGGTTATTACTTTGGAGATTAGTTTTGGAGTGATTCAATTTTTTGAGTTGTTGATATATTTTAGATATGAGGCCTTTGTCCATTGTTTGGTTGGTGAAGATCTTCTCCCACTCTGTAGGCTTCCTGATTAGTTTACTAGCTATGTCCTTTGCCATACAAAAGCTCTGCAGTTTAATGCAGTCCCACTTATCCAGCCTTTCTCTGATTTGTTTTGATTCTTGGTCCTTATTAAGAAAGTTTCGACCTGTCCCAAGGAGGCCTAGTGTATCTCCTATTCCTTCATGTAAAGTTTTCAGAGTGTCAGCTTTTACCTCCAGGTCTTTGATCCATTTGGAGTTAATTCTAGTGCAAGGTGACAAAGAAGGATCCAACTTTAGTTTTCTGCAGGTGCTTAACCAGTTCTGCCAGCACAACTTGTTGAAGAGGCTGTCTTTCTTCCATTCGATTTTTTTGGCTCCCTTGTCAAAGATTAGGTGGCCATAGGTCTGTGGTTTAATATCTGGGTCCTCAGTTCTATTCCATTGGTCTTCACGCCTGTTCCTGTGCTAGTACCACGCTGTTTTGAGAATTATAGCTCTGTAATAGAGTCTAAAGTTTGGAATTGAAATTCCTCCAGCGCTGTTCTTTCTGCTAAGATGTGTTTTGGCTATACGGGGTCTTTTATTATTCCATATGAAATTTTGGATTGCCTCTTCTATTTCTTTAAAGAATGACATTGGGATGTTGATGGGTATTGCACTGAATTTGTAGATAGCTCTTGGCAAGATTGTCATTTTCACAATGTTGATTCTTCCAATCCAGGAGCATGGGAGGCTTTTCCATTTCCTTAGTTCTGCTTTAATTTCCTTTTTTAGGGTTTTAAAGTTTTCGTCAAAAAGGTCCTTTACATTCTTAGTTAAGCTGATTCCTAGGTACTTTATTTTCTTTGAGGCTATTGTGAAAGGAGTTTCTTTCCTGATTATTGCCTCGTTCCTCTCACTGTTGGCGTAAAGGAAAGCAGTTGATTTTTGAGGGTTGATTTTATAGCCTGCTACTCTTCCAAAGTTTTGCATCAGCTCAAGGAGCTTGGGAGTAGAGTCTATAGGATTCTTTAAATACAGAATCATGTCATCTGCAAAGAGGGATAGTTTTATTTCCTCTTTCCCTACTTGGATCCCTTTTATGCTTGCTTCTTGCCTTATTGCACTGGCTAGGAAGTCTAGTACTATGTTAAAGAGGAGTGGAGAGAGTGGGCATCCTTGTCTCATTCCTGATTTTAGAGGGAATGGCTTTAGATTTTCACCATTAAGTGTAATACTAGCAGTAGGTTTCTCATACACAGCCTTTATTACATTGAGGAATGTTCCATGGATTCCTAGTTTCTCCAGAGCTTTTAACATAAAGGGGTGTTGGATCCTGTCAAATGCCTTTCCGCGTCTATTGAGACAATCATGTGTTTTTTGTCCTTGCTCCTGTTGATTTGTTGAATTATATTAATTGATTTGCGTATGTTGAACCAGCTTTGCCTCCCCGTGATGAATCCAGTTTGATCATAGTGTATAATTTTTTTGATGAGTTGTTGTAGACGGTTGACCAGTATTTTGTTGAGAAGTTTTGCATCTATGTTCATCAAAGAAATAGGTCTATAGTTCTCTTTCTTTGATGAATCTCTGTCTGGTTTGGGGATGAGGGTTATACTGGCTTCATAGAATGAGTTTGGTAAGGAACCTTCATTTTCAATTTCGTTGAAGAGCTTGAGGAGTATTGGTGTGAGCTCTGCTTTGAAGACCTTATAGAATTCAGCTGCGAATCCATCTGGCCCTGGGCTTTTCTTAGGTGGAAGTTCTCTAATTGCCATTTTATTTCAGAGCTTGAAATAGGCCTGTTGAGTTGGCTTAGTTCTTCTTGGTTCAGTGTGGGTATGTTAATATTGGCTAGAAATTCATCTATTTCATCTAGATTCTCAAATTTGTTGGCATAAAGTTTTGAGAAGTATTCCCTCATGATATTCTGGATCTTGGTAATTTCTGTCGTGATATTACCATTTTCATCTGCGATTTTGTGTATTTCAATATGCTCTCTTCTTTTTTTGGTAAGATTTGCTAAGGGCTTGTCAATTTTGTTAATTCTTTCAAAGAACCAACTCCTTGTTTTGTTGATTCTTTCTATAGTTTTTTTGGATTCCAAATCATTTAATTCTGCTTTGATTTTAATTATTTGCTTTCTTCTACTGGGATTAGGGTTGGTTTTTTGCTCTTTTTCCAGGAGCTTAAGGTGAGACATTAACTTGTTCGTTTGCAATTTTTCCAACTTGTTGTTGTAGGCACTCAGCGCTATAAATTTTCCTCTGAGTACTGCCTTTGCTGTGTCCCAAAGGAGTTGGTATTTTGTGGGCTCCTTACTGTTAAATTTCATAAACTGTTGGATTTCTGTTCTGATCTCTTCGATGACCCATTGGTGATTCAACAATGTGTTGTTCAGTCTCCATGAGTTACAAGGTTTTCGTTGGTGGAGATGTGTGTTCAGTTCCAGTTTGATGCCTTTGTGGTCTGAGAGTGTGCATGGAATAATTTCAGTGTTTCTGAATCTGTCCAGGTTTGTTTTATGGCCTAACATGTGATCTATTTTGGAAAATGTTCCATGTGCTGCTGAGAAAAACGTATATTGTGTTGTTGCTGGGTGGAATATTCTGCAGATGTCTGTTAGATCTAGTTGGTCTATATAGTTGTTCAGTTCTAAGGTTTCTCTGTTGAGTTTTTGCCTTGTTGATCTGTCCATAGGTGAGAGTGGTGTGTTAAAGTCACCGACAATCACTGTATTTCAATCTATGTATGGTTTCAGTGTAAGTAAAGTTTGCTTGATGAAGTTTGGAGCTCCGGGATTGGGTGTGTAAATATTTAGGATCGTTATGTCTTCCTGGAGGAAAGATCCCTTTAGTAGTATGTAGTAACCTTCTTTGTCTTTTCTTACTAATTTTAGTTTGAAGTCTATTTTATCTGATATGAGGATGGCAACTCCAGCCTGTTTATGGGGGCCGTTAGCTTGATAGAGTTTATTCCAACCTCTCACTTTCAAAAGATGATTGTTTTTTTGGGTAAGATGTGTCTCTTGAAAACAGCAGAACGATGTCTCTTGCTTTTTGATCCAACTAGACAGCCTATGCCGTTTAATTGGAGAGTTAATTCCATTGATATTGAGAGTTAGGATTGAGAGATATTTATTAGGTCCTACCATTTTTAAAAGCTTTTATTTGGGCCTGTGTCTTGGACAGTTCTTGTGGTCCTTAGATGGTATGCTGTTTAGGTGCCATTTCTTTCCCTATATTGCATTTATTTTGGTTTTCTATGTATAGAACATATTTCAGAATTCTCTGTAGTGTTGGTTTTGTTGCGACATATTGTTGCAGCTTTTCCCTGGAATGGAATGTTTTTATTGTTCCCTCAGTTATGAATGAGAGCTTAGCTGGGTACAGGATTCTTGGTTGGTAGTTATTTGACTTAAGGGCATGACATATATGCTTCCAGTCACTTCTTCCCTGCATGGTCTCTGCTGAGTAATCTGGGGTGATTCTGATTGGTTTTCCTTTATAGGTTACTGAACCCTTTTCCCTGGCTGCCTTTAGGATCCTTTTTTTGTTTTCTATTGATCCAGTTCGGATTACGATGTGGCCGTGGGATGTTCTTTTTTGGTCAGGTCTGTTTGGGGTTCTAAAGGCTTCTTGTATCTGGATGGGTCTGCCCTTCTGGATATTTGGAAAATTCTCTGAGATGATTCCCTGAAGTATATTTCCAATACCATTGACCTCTTTCTCCACGCCCTCCTCAATACCAATTAGCCTTTAATTAGGCTTCCTAATTGTATCTTGGACCTCCTGAAGCGCTCTCTCATTTTTCCTAGATTTGGATTGACTCATTTTCTGTTCTTTCTCTATAATAACTAAATTATCTTCAGCCCCGGAAATTCTCGCCTCTACATTGTCTTACCTGCTATCAAAGTTACCTACTTTATTTTTCATCTCCCTTGCTACTATTTGCTCATTTTTGATTCCTTGCATCTCTTCTTTTAGATCATGTATGGATTTCTTTAGCTCCTTGATTTCCATTTGAGTGGTTAGCTCAGTAGCTTTATTTTCTTTGAACATTTGCTGGAGTTCAGTCACCTTTTTATTTGTGGATTCTATGAATTCATCCATCTTTCTTTAAAAAACCTTTATTATGGCCTCCTTTATGGCTTCTTCTTTTTCACTTATCACCTTGTTTATGGTTTCCTTTTGTTCAGCTATGGCTTCCTCCCTTATCTCTTTCTTTATATTTTCACATTTTTCATTAATGATGTTTATCAATTGCATTTGTACAGCACTTGGAAGACTCTCCTCTAGGTTTGCCAGTGACTGTTCCATTGGCTGTTTACATTGGGTGGGGGGGTGGGGGATGTTGTTTCTTGATTTGACATTTTTCTTGAGTTTCTTGTTCTGCCCATTTGAAAATGGGAGCAAGATTAATACTAAACACGATTATAGTTTTTCAGATATAACCAACCTAGACCTCTGTACCTGGCAGACTCTAGATGTTCACAATTTTTTATTGGTGTTATCACTCTTTCTTTTTGTGCAGTTACCGACTAGTCTAATAATCCACTGATAAGCGACTTATACCCAAAACAATAAGCCTCTCAATCCAATCTCTATTATCTTTAAGTCCCTCTGAGCCTAGAGAATAATTAAACACCTAGATATACAGTGTTGCTCAACAGCCATAAAGTGTAGATCCATGCAGTATAAGGGTTGAAAGACGAACAGAGGTCCAGAGATAGAAAAATAGAATGAGAGAGGTCAGGGGGTAAGTAGGTAGCGTATTTGAGTACAAAGTTTGGAAAGTATTAGAATAAAACTTATGTGTTGGGGCCGGGAGTTTGGCCTAGTGGTTAAAGTGCTTGCCTAGCATGCATGAAGACCCGGGTTCGATTCCTTGGTACCACATACATAGAAAAAAGCCGGAAGTGGTGCTGAGGCTCAAGTGGTAGAGCTCTAGCCTTGAGAAAGTCCAAGGACAGTGCTCAGGCCCTGAGCTCAAGCCCAGGACTGGCAAAAAAAAAAAAAAACTTGTGTGTTGCTGCGTGACTAGCTCTTACCCAACCAGTGGCCTCACAGTGGACCATGGGATGGATCTGCGAGCTTCCCTCTGAGCGTGGTTGGTGGACATTTTCCTGTGCTGCTTCCAGGGGCGGCCCCAAGCCAAGGGTCTGGGGATTGAGAGTTTCAGGGGCTCTCAGCAGGACCAGCAGGAGACCCCTCTGTTCCCAGGGGCGGGGCCCAGCTGGGGACATGGGCTCCAAGGGCGGAGCCGCGCCTTTTTGGTTCTCAGAAGGGGAGCTTGGCTGCTGGTCGGCCCTTCAGATCCCTGCTATGTTTCCACTGCTTTGTCAGAGTCTGTGACTGTGGGGGGCCCCTCGGTGGTGTCTTGCTCAGGATTCCCAGCTGGAGGATGCCCCGCTCAAGTATTGAGGGGGGCAGATGCTGGCTCCTATTTACCCGTACCCCCTACCCACTATTGTAAGGCAGGTTCCCAACGCCCTCCACTCTCCAGATCCAGTGGCCTGGGAGAGGAGCCTGGTGGGCGGGTGGGAACTGGGACAGCTCCGCCTCCCCTGGTGGGGTGCTGAGTCTTAGGGTCCGCCCGCTTGTCAGTCTCCAGTCAGAGGGATGGGGGTTGAGCCCGTTGGGCGGGTGGGAGTTGGGACAGCTCCGCCTCCCTTGGTGGGGTGCTGGGTCTTATGGGTAGCCCGCCTGTCAATCTGCAGTCAATGGCCTGAGGGAGGGGGCTGTTGAGGGAAGTGACAGGATTCTAAATTCCTTGCCCCCCTGCTCCTGCCAGTCTTTCTCGGGCGGGGTGTTGTGGTCTGAGTTAAGTTCTATTGCTTGGCACCCGCTCCGCTTTCCCAATGTGTTTGGGGATGCGCTGTATTACTCACCCCTCTGCGTCCATTTGCGGGTGCTCCACGGTGGTGGGGAGTCTTTCACTCCCCTTGGGTCTCCACCGCCGCCTGTGTTCTGCGTCTGGGTTCCAGTGCTTGCTGTTCTGGTTCCACGTCTGGGTTCCGCTGCTTCCGCCGTTTGATGGCCCGGTTCTGTGCTGGTTTCTGCAGCCGTTGGGCTCCCAGCCTGGCGCCCTCCACTGCCGCCGCTTTCCCCGCGTGGAGCCGGCACCTGCTCAAGCCGCTTTTCGCGACTTGGTCCGGCGCCAGCTGCCGCTTTTCGCGGCTTTCCGCGGCTTTGGGCGATAGGTGGGGGAGGGGTCCTCGCGTTCTGAATTCTTTGAGAAACTTGGATGTGAGCTTTATCTGGATTTCTTTTCCGGTTTGAGTCCTTCTCCGTTGCTTTTTGAGTTTGTTGTTGTGGATTTCTTTAGGTAGTTGGCTCGTGGGACTCCCTGGTTCTCTCTTTTTGTCAGAGAGAGCTAGGCAGCGTCCCTATTGTCTCAGCGCCATCTTCCTTCTCCTCCTAGATCACTGGGCATTTTTATGAAAGAGATAATGCTACTTGGATGAGTTAAGTAGTGATTTAATCACGAAGTAACTGAGGCTCACACAGAAGGAGAATTTGTGAGAATCACAGTGGCTGCTCAAGGACTGTTTGCACCAAAGTAAAATTGGTTCTGAGTGTTAGTTTACCCTGAGTGTTAGTTGCACCATTTTAAATCAGATTATTGATTTAGCCTAAGATGTTGAAAATGTATTGAAGAATTTTGACAACTTTTAATTTTTTTCTTTCTGGTTCACGATAGAAACATGGACACAAAGTACTGCCCAATGGGCCATTTTCTTTCACAAACCAACTATAGAGTTTGACACATAGAGATGTAGAAACCATTTGTGACACCACAAGCGAAGAAGAGTTGTTTGCACGACATAATTACCAATGAGCAAACTTCAGCAAACATTGGAAAAGTTAAGTGGCTTCATGACAGATGGAGTGCCAGTCATGGCTGGCTGACAAAAAGGTTGATTGCATTTGTCAACATTTTCTCAGTCTTCATCCAACTGACTTTATTGCATATGACTTCGCTACCTTACCCAAGAAATCTTCTGTGTGAGGTCAGTACAGCTCGACGACGCCATGCCAACATCCGCATCAATACAATGTTGTCAAAAGTAGAGGATATGACTTGGATGAGTTAAGGAGTTGCTCAAGATTCTTGACCCTGTGTACTGTGACTCAAATCCCCGAGAACGTCTGTGGCTGTGGCAAGGGACATGTGTCACGTGATGTGTTCCTAAGGTTTCATCCTGAAGGGTGAAGTGCACACCTCTCAGAGCTGAACGTCGAGCAGCCTCTCCGTCGAAAGCGTAGCGCAAAAAGGAACACAGTGTAACTCCTCATTCTGGAAAGAGAACAGCATCCTGGTGAAGGCAGAAAACAAATTAGGCAATTAATGAAAGAATCAAGGACATGAAAAAAAATGGAACTAAACTCCTTTGATCAACTATTCAGGGGTAGAACCAGCCATGCTCCTGAAAACCTATCCTATGAAATCATTTGACTGCACGGTGATGAAGGGCAGAAAGTTAAATTCCTTCCCACTGCTTGAGTTCTATAAACATTACATAAGGAACAATGAATTCTCCCCTGTGAGGATCTATACAATGAAATACACGCATGTGTTCAGAACAGGTTACTGCTTTAGATAACTCATCACAAAACAGACCATCGAGAAGGGTTAGCTGAATTCCAGACTCACCCATGAGGACCGAGATAATCCTGAATACCAACAAACAGCATATGCTTCACCAAAGAGAACACATCCTTCCCATCATATGATGGGAAATTAATTAAATATGCAACTGAAAAAATCAAGCAAATTTTAAAGTTGTTGATTCGTATGGCCTGCAAATGATGCTACGTTTACCTGCATATCCTTTTGCAGAATAAAGATGCTTCTCCAATCCTGACCTGTGACCCCAGTGACCCACCCTGTACTTGTCTTTAATCACTATGTTATATCTTCAATCCTGTCACACTCGGGTAATAAAATTGTCTACGGCCCCAGGAAAACATAAATCTTTTCTTCTTGTTCTCTAGGCAAGATGGAGGGTCAGGAAATTTGGAAGTAGTTGGTTATTCTTCCTGCCTGGCACAATGCTTAGAAGCAGTTTGGGAAGATGAAAGATTAGTGAGAGTATAGGAAGGGTGGGATTGAGGGAAGAAATTTCATGCATTTGAAAGTTATGGCTGGACTTCAGCTCCCCTGAATTGATTCTTTCATAAATTCACAAATAGATCAATAAGCTAGATTTGAGCTTTTCACCCAGCTGCCAAATTTAATGGAAATCTACTAGCTCTCCCGTAGAGTTTTCTTGGGTTGTTATCAAAGACTGGAACATTTATTATGGTTAGCTGTTTACTACTTCCCTCACCTTTCATTCCACAGGATTGATGACTCCCTGGCTGGAATGGAAGAGTGCAGCAGACTCTCCTTTCAATACCTGTCTGGAGCCACGCATCAGTGATTTTTCTTCCTAATATCAGGCTCATTTGATTATATATTCCAAAGCTTTGTTTTCTTTTGAATGTGAATTCCAGTGAGTAATTGTAATAATTACATCAGAAAGATCAGTTGTACACATCTTTACTTAATGTTCTCAGTTAGTTAACAGCACTTAGTTTATCTGAGGTAATTTGCTCCACTGATTGGACACTTTTCTGTACTACTGATTGAATATTTTTCTATACTGAAAATCAATCTTCATTTTACCAATAGTAATTGACACTAGATCATTTAGGCTACCTGGCACTTTTGAGAACTCTTCTCTTTGTTTTAGTGTGTAGAAGCCCACAGATTTTGCTAGTGGACTTTTTCTGTCTTCTGAATACTATAATTGTACATCGTGAGTGTAAAGGAATATTCGTAGTCTCAGTTCTTATCCTTCTCATGCTTCAATTCAACTTATTCTTTGCCAACCACCTACTAATTTCCACTGAAGTTGGAAGATCATGTTTTGGATGTTATGGGATTATGCAATTATAATAGAATGGTTGATATTTCCCCTTATGTTTTACTTTACATTGAGAAATAGAAATACCACAAGGATCAAGAGCTCTTGAAATGAAATCCATTTTCATGATTAGTGGTAAATGTCAGTTGTAACCTAGTCCCTCACATGGTGTTCTCTGTGGCACAGCTACAACATACAACTGCACGAGTGAACACTGTACGATCACTCACATGCATTCTGTGTCAAGTATTAAAACTCTTATATCAACAAAAAACATACAAAATGATCTGTGTGGTAGTATGTATTAGATTTGAAGAGATTGCATGAACTCATTCTTGGCTTACTATAGACACAATTGGCTTCGTGAAGAAATATTTAGACATGTATTTGTATGCCCAGGTTATCATCCATATACACACTTCCTCGGTTTCAGAGAAGAGGTAGAAGGAATGGTATCCAGATTCAAAAACAGATTTAATACCCAAATCTTTGTTTCAAGTAAAATCTTCCAATACAAAGAGCCAAAGCTACTTGAAGAACTTCCATTCAATGATAACCTAAAGTACACAAATACATAACTAAATAATTTTCTCAAATAACCCCAGTATGAAATAAATGAACCATAAAGAAATAGACTAGTTGCTCAGGGTTCTTGTTTATAATCCTACGTATTCAGGCTAAGATATGAATAATCATTGGTACCCCGAGCTGTGAGAGGATGGCAGACACATGAGATCTCATCTTCCAAATAACCAGCGAAAGATAAGACTGGAGGGGTAGCTCAAGTGGTAGAGAGCCAGCAGAACAAGCAAACCAAACTAATATCAGGCTAGGGGTTCAAATCCTGGTACAGGTAAAAAATAAAACGTTAGTCAAAATAGATGGCAAAGAAGCATCGTTCTCCCTCTGTAGAATTTTGGGAGATTTGTGAGGATTCTCCACTTCTATAAAGAGGAACAGAATTTCTCACGCTTTCAGCCCTGAGTCTCTGCAGTGACTTCCTGTTCCTTGGGGAACAAGGGTGAGAAAGAGAAGCTTGACACTCCTAGCTGCCGACAGGCCTCGTTTTAGACAAGTGGTTAATATCAGCAGGGTGAAATCATGCTGCTGACATTATGTGCCCTTGATATGATAGGTAAGTGCAGAAATATATAACCTCATTCTAATTATGGGAATAAAACTCAGACAAATCCTAATTAAAGGGCATTCAGTAAAATATCTAATCAGTACTGAATAAAACCACAAAGGTCAACATAAATGAAAGAAGTCAAATAACAACCATAGACAACAGGATCCTGAAGAGACAGGCCAAATAAGTGTTCTATGACATCCTGAATAAAATCCCAGAGCAGATAAAGAAGAAGAAAAAAAGCAAATTATACAAAAAGCCAAGGGCATCTGCACAAAACACGGGCTTTCCTTCAAAATAATATCAGAACATTGATTCACTAGATATCATAAATAGAAAACATGAAAAGAACACTGCTAATAATAAAAGAAAATGGTCATAAGCTGTATGGAAACCACATTCTCTTTGTTTAATTTCTTTGTAAATCTAAAATCGAGCTAACAGTGGTTATTTAAAATACTGTCAAAATTGTATTTAAAATTTTTATATTGAAAAGAAATATTTCAGGACATTCTACATGAACCTTTTCAAACCTTACAACTTTCCAAGTTTTCAAGAGACAATTGTAAATAATGTGAATTTTATTTTTTTCTGTTTTGTGTGGTGCCCTTACCTTAGTATCTATGAAACAGACTTACAATTATATTCGACAATTTACTGGAATGTGCTTTTTTTTCTCAGAATTCATGTTTTATTTTTCTATTTGACACTTCTCTTTATTTTTGCTTCCATAATTCTTTTGTTATATACTTTCAAAGCTAAAATTTGAAACACTCAGTGGTGCACCTAATAATTCAAGCTTCAGCAATCACAGGTAGATTAAAATTTTATCTCTTAGTTGCACAGAGACAATGTATATGATGTAAAATACTTAGCTTGTTAGACAGGCCGGGCATTATTGCATCCACAGGCCAGGTTTGAGATATATCAGAGTATTGTAAAAGTTTAATCATGCATCATTATATCAATTAGTAATACTGTACAAAGACAGGAGAAGCAGTTTAAAGAGACAAGTAAAAATGTTTTTAATAAAGTAAACTTATTATGTATATATTTAATGATTCTACTCTCCAGTGTGCATTTTTATTTTATAGATGTTTTTCTATTAAAAAGTACAAAACATAGCTGAATTATTTTCAATGGAGAATTAAGAAGACATGTAAGAAGCGATTTTTAGAAAAAATGTGGGTTTTTTTTACCTAGGAAATATCCATTTTATACCAACAATATTGAAACATTTGATTTCTTTCTTCTTCCCCCTCCCTTCTCTTTCTTTGTAGCTGTATTATGCGTGAGCCAATAGATTATATCTGTTGGCTGATTACTTTCAAATCTCCATGCCCAGTGTCAAATTATAAATCAATTTCTGTTCAGATATTTTGTCATTTACTCTGACATGTCATTCTTGGAGAAGACTCTGCTCACTCTAACCTGCCTCATCCTTTCTGTGAAAACTTTCTGTCCATTCATTTTTAATTCTCAGAAAGGATTTATTTTCAACAGAGTTAGTATAGGGCGAAATGAGAAAGAGTAACATTTCTTGCAGGGATGGGAGTTGAAGACTCATCGCGTGGTTCTGTCACTTTTGTTTGCTTTGAACTGGAGGAAAGAACCTTACTACATTCATCCAACGTTAGACAGTTGCTCTGGGTGGGTAAGATGGGTGAAGTCCACTCTAAACGTTGGTCGCCTTCATGACTTCTATTTACTAGGCATGACTAATTATTCATGTTTTATTCATACATGATGATTTCCTGGACTCTTATTATTTCAAAGTGGGAAAATGCAATCTATTACAATGTCTCCTCAAACTAGACTTCCATTCACTTTAATCAAGGGCACAGGAAGTCAGTACCCCTCTGACAACTGCATCAGACTGACAAGGTACTTTTAGACATACCTAGGAAAAAGCAATCAAAAAATTAATTTCCCTTATTTAGAGGTGACACGACATGTTTCAGTTTGCAAGAGATTCAACTGAAAGGCTGCCATGTTCACACGATCTTCTGCTTTTCTTTTCTTTTTTTTCTTTGCCAATCCTGGGCTTGAGCTCAGGGCCTAAGCACTGTCCTTGGACTTTCTCAAGGCTAGAGCTCTACCACTTGAGCCTTAGCACCACTTCAAGCTTTTTTCTATGTATGTGGTACCAAGGAATCGAACCCGGGTCTTCATGCATGCTACGCAATCACTCTACCACTAGGCCAAACTCCCGGCCCCCTGCTTTTCTTCTTGATTCTTCTCTTCTACTCCACAGGTAAATATACCCACTGCCAATGTGGCAGTGTCTGACAAAATCTTCTAAATGCTGCTGGAAGAGATTGAAGGTCTGTGAGTCAGCATAACAAAGGGCTGAATCCATCATGCACATGATGCTAAACGACTGAGACCCAAGACAAACACTGTTCACCACGGCCTGTTGATTTGAGTGGTTTCAGATCCATATGGTGAGAGCCTCCATGGAGTTCACCTTCTACCCAGATGAAGAGGAATGGCTGTGGAGAATCATAATGGTATTTGTGGATAGGGACTCAGACGTGAAAATGTCACAGATTAATCCTGCTTATGTTCCTCTGAGGGCAGCTCATTGTCTTGGCCCAGTACTGTTCCTTGCAAGGGACTTTGGCATCCCTTCAATTCCTGTGTGTCCAATAGCAGAAGGAAAAAAAAAAGCCCTGCACTTGAATGAACAAAAAAATTTCTCTCTTACAGAATATCTCTTTACTCCTAAGCTGTACCAGGAAAAATGCTAACCTGAGATCATTTTTTCCCTGTTTTGAGAGCTTAAATTACCCAGATGTTTAAAGGTTGCTATCCAGTTGAGTCAATTTCCTTTCTCTGGTACCATCACGAGGCTATACAGCTCTATCCTGATTTGCATGTCTCTGTTATTTTCTCCAATGGAAACTTGATCCTCAAGTTGATTTGACTAAAATAACTTCCTATAAAAAGATCTAGGAATTCCCACAAGTCTAACTCAGTCAGAACCTTTATTTAGTCTCTTTAAAATGGAAAACCATTTGGAAATTGAAACTTTTAGGAAACACCACTGCATATAGACAGTGTAATTAAAACAAACAAATGCAAAATAAGAATTTTTTTATGGGAAACCAAGGAGGAAAAATGTATAGTTGAATACTACTGTCATCACTGGTGAGTAATTACTTCATTGGCCTTTGTATCAACCCACAGTAGTCTCTGAACCAAGGCCCATGTGGGACGTGGCATTAGGCTTCTCAGCAACCATAAGAGGTGGGTTGCACGCTCTTCTCACACTCTGTTGATCTTTTACCTCCATCCTGGCTCAGTTCTGTTTAGTTTTTACTTCCTCCTTGTTCCTTGCCCATTGACAAATTTCTCTTGGGCTCTTGCATTCAAAAGTCCTGTTTCTCTTCGATTGAAGTTTCTGTTTGATGTTTTCTTAGTGATTTCTTTCTGAGTTGACATCTTAAGATTCTCTGTCACCCCTTAGAACTAAGCATACTAAATACCACATTAATTACCTGACAGTGCTTCCTGAATAAGATATTGCACAAGCCCTTCAAGAAGCACATACATGCCCACAGCTTTTGAACTCTGAGTAGCTTTGATGACGTTTCTCCTATAATTGGTCATCATGCAAGATGTTATGTTCATTATATCTTTATGATATCTATTTTACATTCATACTCTCATTAATATTCCCTCAGTGGACAAATCCTACAACTCCCAATTCAAACTTTTAATATGTCCATGGTTCCTGGCCTGTCAAAATTTATCTAAAGTCAATATTAACCCTTATTCCATTAGTATAAAATTAACTAATATAATATGAAAATTCCATTAAAATGTTGTCCAAAAATGTGTTGCATAGGGTAAGTTTTACTTGTTTTCTTATTCTTTATCTTATGTGTTCTTTCTTGCCCCCCCCCACCCACCCCACTGCTTTTTGTTTGGTAATGCCAAGTTATTGGCGAAGATGGTGTATTATACACTTTTTGTCTGGGGTGGCCTTGAACCATAATCCCTCAGTCTTGATCACAGAAGTAGCTTTGATTGTAGGCTTACAATCTGAAACAATTATTTAATTTTGGTAAGTATCAAAATAATTTTATATCTATCAAAATAAACTTTTCCTGAGCATAATATTTATAGTATAAAACCTTTGCTGTGTCATTCCTCATAGCTGAAGCTTGTTTTTTTTTTCTTTGCTAGTCCTGAGGCTTGAACTCAGGGCCTCAGCCCTGGCCCTTCTATAAGGCTAGAGCTCTGCCACTGGAGCCACAGCACCATTTCTTGCTTTTTCTATGTATGTGGTACAGAGGAATTGAACCCAGGTCTTTGTGCATGCTAGACAAGCACTCTACCACTAGGCCAAACTCCCGGCCCGCTTGGTTTTATTTTGAGTCTTTCCATCTCCAGGGTGTAAGTTCACTACACCAGTTTTTACCTGGCTTGCTAACTTGATAAGGTCTAAGATATTAGCTAAGAGGAATCTGAAAAGAAACAAATGAAAACAAAAGTCATGGGGGTCAGCATTTACTGAATAAGCTAGAAGAAGGAAGAGTAGATGATCCATTTCCATATTATAGATGTTGGCAGAAAGATTAAGAGTTAATAAATATGTTGCATTAATGGAGAAATCTATCTGTCTATACTGAAATTTCCAACCAAATTTGTCTTAAGAATAATAAAAGCTGAGTTAATTGAGAAGTTGCTCAGCTCTTATTTTTATTTAATAAAACAGTCACTAAAACATTATGTTTTAAACACTGGTAGTTTGTCATTTAATTTGTTTCATTCACTTGTAAAGGTTCACAACCTATCAGTAGGTGCCGAAATTTCTATAGCTTAGGTAGAAAATGAAAGCTTTCAAAGTACTATTTTTCTCAGTGCCAAATATTAAAGTCTTAAATGGCCAATTCTAAAGATACTTGAACATTGCTTACTGTTTTACAAATGCTTTATATAAACCTGACATTTATTAGCTCCCTGGTTATTTTTCTTTATGACTGTGAACAATACAGCCCGAGAAAGGAAGAAGATGATTGCATTTGGATTCTGAAAGGCCTACAAATAATTAACTGGATAAAAAATCACAATCAACAGGAAGGAGAATGGGAGAAATAACAGAGTGAAATTAAACTCACATACACTGACAAGTCCAAATAAAATTCAGACTTACAGGACTTACATTTCCTTTCTTAGTGGTTTATCTTCTTCTCACCTTTGATGTCAAAAAGCACCACTTTAATTAATTAAGAAAAAGGAAAGGATTTCTCTGGTTAGACAAGATTGAAAATTTGATACTCCCTTTTCTTCTTCTTTGTTCCTTTTTTCTTTTGATGCAAGTGTCCCATCACACTGAGTATCTAGAAATGTGTAAGTTCTGTATCAACTTTGGCCTATGGTCAAAGACCCATAGCAATGGGGGAAGAAAGCATAGAATTAAGTTCAGATTTCTACTTGTTAGCTGTTTGATACTGGTCAATTGCATTAATACATATGTCTTTTGAATCTTTTATTTTTATCACTTACAAAAGGGAATAATAATGTTGGTGATGATAAAGATGATAAAATGGTCATTCACCAAATTGATGTGTAATACATCAAGTGTGTTGTGGCATACAAAAGTAGTTTATAAAGTGCCCAGTGAAATAAAATATATTATGTTTTACATTTCAGTCAAAATGTTCTTATTGAAAAGTCCATCGACTTTTATTGAAAACTTCTAGAATGAGAAACCATGTAACATGTCTTAATGTGAATTATCATTTGGCTCAGGTTTCACCATTTTATCGACCAGGTACATTGAAGTAATTTTAAGTATCCTCTAACGTAGAAGTCTCTGATGGCATATGATATCTACCTACTTAGAGGTGAATGGCACTTAGGAAATTATTTCTCTTTAGATCTGGAAAAGAGCTTGCTATCACATGCACAGGTATCAGTGTTCAGCATTGTGAGTCAGAAGAGAAGAAAGCTGCTCATTATGTCAATTACTTTATGGGAAGCAAGGGAACCCAGTTTCCCATCCCTCTTGTGAATTCTTTCAGTGAATTAAATTAGGAGCATGCAGACTTGTTTAATTAATGGAGTTGCCACTTGCAATTGTACTCTCTGTGCACAGAGAAACGAGCACATTACAGCTTTAGAGATGTTTTGATTTGACCTTTTGTCAGAGATGATTGCATGTAGCCCTCAGACAGAGAGAGGAGAATCTCACTATAGTCATGAGTATTTAATTTGTTAATCTCTGAATCTAGTGATGTGGACAGTATTTAGGACTTTAAATAAATACATTTGAGTAGAAGAAAAGAGTTATAAAATTACAGACCATGCTAATAGTGAAAAATGTTTTCTCAGTAATTTTAACTGACAAGTAGCTGCTATGCATATAAAATTATGTCAGACATACCACAGTAGCTTCAATCTCCTTGGCATGGCTACACTACACGACAGAAGCTGATTGGATTAAAAATTAATCAGAACAACTCTGAAATGTTTCTGTTGCTACGTGTCCAAAAATTCATTTTATCAAATGTTTGTTGAATTTATGTTTTATGTAAAGCATTTTTTAGACATCCTGGTTCATAAAACTGAGGAGATAAGTTTGGAAACTCACAGTTATCTAAGAGAAAATAAAATGAAGCTATAACTTCCTGAAAATTTATATGATTTGTACCTTGAAAGATATTTTTGCTATGTGCCATGGAAATTCAGATTCAAAAGCAATTACATTTACCAGAGTAAGTGGTGGGAACCAAGGAGACAAGAGCCAGGAAAAACTATACTGTATAAATATTCTTGCTAAAAGAACAGCTTAAGCTAAGTCATGCAGGATCAAAACTGAGTCTCGTTTCTTGGAAAACGGAGCAGTCTAGTTTGAGCTGTGATTGGAGATGGAGCTACATACGTTTACTGGAGTCAACTACAGGTCACACTTGGGAATTTAAATAAGTGCTTCAAGTATCCTCTGATGGGTTTTTTTTAAAGTGGGACAAGATTATACATATTTTGGTAACTTTTCTTTTATCTGATATTCTGAAGGAAGAAGGGGATGTCAAGAATGAGGAAAAGATGAAGGCATGCTTAGGTCTTGTTGTTGTCAAGGGGCATGGAAAAGATCATGCAGGATGCAGATGTTGCTTTTGTAATTCATTTTCTGTTTGTCTGGGTAGTGGGATCCTCTCTTGTTTTATTTTTTGCAGACAACTGATTCAAAGAAAGATGACTCCATCTTGTCTCTACTGAAGGACATGGTGATTAGATAAACAATTTTGCATAATTCTATAATAGGAAAACTTACGTGCAATCAGAATTAAAGTGCAGGTATCTAGGAGTTAAGATGAAGATATTTGATGTTTTCTACTGGATATGTGTCAGAAAGTCTAGAAAGTGCCGGCTGGTTTATCAGAATTAAGACAAGAACCAAACCCAGAGCCTAGGCAGAGAGATGGACTGAAACCAATGAGGCCCCTGCCCAAGCAAGAATTTGATTGGATATAATGGCATTTAGGAATTTGATTGGATATAATGGGGGGGGCTATAGGATATGGTCACTTTCTAATTTGTAGTGTTCTATAATATTTTCAATCTTGGATCATACTATACTTAGAGAGAATGATGAATGCGTTCTCAGTTCAGTGAATAAGGACAAGTCCATGAACAATTAACATCTTGTCCTGCATTTTAATTCTTGTCTGTAATCCCAGCTCATCAAGAGGTAGAGGAAGTCTGACCTTAAATGTTTTAGGTCCTCCCACGTAAAGATAGTGGGGTTTATCTCCTTAAAGAGCAGCAACAGCAACATTAGCAAAGTAGATAAAGAAAAGGGTCAGAAATATTTCTCAAGAGATAGTTTGTCTCCATGTATGTAATGACATACATGGAAAAAATGAACAAATAAAGAATTCAAGATTAATGTGATGGTTGAAGATTACTTGGGTGATCTGAGTGTCTCATGTGTAGAATATTTCCAGGTTTAAGAAAGGAGAAAGTGGATGAAGAAAACCTTCAGTAAACATGATGGAGTAAATAAATTCCAGATGCAGAACTTCTGTAGCTGGTATTTGTGGCTCACACCTGTAATCCTAGCTACTCAGGAGGCTGAGATCTGAGGATGAGGGCCAAAGCCAGTAGGGGCAGGACAGTTTGTGGTTCCATGTCTCAAGTGGTAGAGTGCTAGCTTTGAGCCAAAGCAGCTCAGGGAAAGACAGAGCCCAGATCCAAACGCCAAGCCTCAGGACTGGGGGGAGGGGAGGTGGCGGGCGGGGGGCGGGGAAGGAAGTTTGGGTGCATGGTATCATTTTGGTTGTCTTTGAAAAGATACACAGGATTTTCAAAACTGTAGGACAAGGAGGAGAAGTCAAAGATGAGATTTCATTCTCAAATATCTTGTTAATGGTAGGACTGTTCTGAGAATCTGACCTAGCATCTTTGGTTTATATTCTGTTCAAGACATGACCCCCCAGCCCTGCACCAAGTAGCCGCTGTGGTCTTGCATACATACTTATGGATTGGACCTAGTTATAAGTCACTAGCTGGGAACTTCAGGATGCTATGAGTCCAAGACCAAGTATTTATAACTTTCGCTTACCTGAGAAAAGAGATATTTACATTGATATTGTGATAAGTCAAGGCTTAAAATTTGTGCTAAAACCTTTAATTATTTTCTGTAAAGATGACTGTCACAGAAAATCAGCAGAAGTACTTGCATGGTAACAATAGAAGACAGATTAAAGTAAGCATGATAGAACAATGTGTGAGACTTTATGCAAATAAATAAAAAATAAAGCAGAAAAACTGTGAACAACACTTTAGATACATTTTAATGCTTCCAACTTATCCGACTGTGCATTTGTGTCTATATATGTATGGATAGATTTATGCATGTAGTTACAAAACCACAGCTACATTTTTCAGAAAATTTAGGATGTTTGTACTTGCTGGTCACACCTGCAATCCTAGTTACTCTGGAGGCTAAGATCTGAGGATTTCTGTTCAAAGCCAACATGATCAGGAAAGTCCATGAGATACTTATCGCTAACAACCAAAAAGCCAGAAGTAGAGATGTGGCTCAAGTGGTGGAGTGAATAAAAAAATGTTAGGGATAGTGTGTATGCCCTGAATTCAAGCCATAGGACCAGAAAAAAATGATGCTTGTACACAAAAATGGGCTTTTAATAACCTTGATATAAACTATATAATTTAGCTATTTCTGGCAAGGTAATTTGTATGTGTTATTGTCTCTCTTGTTGAATATTTTCTAATCATTCTGCAATATTTTTCTTATTATATTATTCTAATTATTCTGCCGTTAGCCTTTAATGAAGTGTGTTTAGTCCTTTGCATGTCTAGGTTTTTATTTTAGTTCTCTTCCTAAATCTACCTTATCGAGGAGTTAAAGATAATCAGTGTAATTACAATTCTCAGAAATAAAGCCTGGATAGAAATTCAGATTCTGAAAGAATCAATTCTGAAGGAAAGAGAAAATATAGAAAGTTTAATGATATATCTCATTTGCTGGGGAAAATAATAGATTTCTGGAAAGTTAGAGCTATAGAGAAACATATTTATTATTAATTGGGATCAGACCTTGCTCAGAAAAACCTGTGATCTCAAGAAATTATGTCACAATTTTAGTCTAGAAGCATGTCTTATAAAACGAAGTGACAGAAGGAGTTTAACATCATCCTATCTAAAATTATTTCATGAACATTTCTGAATCACATGCTTCCTATGGGCTGAATTTTATTTTACCATTTCTGAGTCCTGGTGACTTCATAGGAGCATCTGGATGGACTGAATTCTATTTTGCAGCTTTCTCATTCAGGACATGAGCAAGTGCCCATAAAAATGACAGCTACTTCCTGGCTAATTGCACTAATATATTTTTCATGTTTGTAATAGCTGTGACTCAAATATAAAACTGACATTTCTTTCCCCATCATCCTGTCCTAGATGTCCACTTACAATTCACAGTTATTAAAGAAAAAAATGATAGCATAAAGTAATCTTATTAGTATGATAGCAATTTTTTTAAATAGTGGTAATTTTATGATCTTAATCCTCAAGGAAAAATGCTCTCACTATTTTACTTCCTGTTTGCCACTGCTTTCAAATGATGACTACCACCATTTTTCAGGCAGAATACTCTCGAATATTTTCTTCTTGGGTTTTCCGAGGAGAAGAGAGTGGCTAATGGGAATGTATGGTTAGAAAACTTCAGGAAATATAAAAGTATTTTGTAAAGATAAAGCTTATGCTAGTTTCTATCATTGTTTAGCATCAGCCATGGATATGGAGGCTATAAATAGGCACTTGAAAATCCCAGGATATGGACACGTATTTAACAAATATGGTGACTTCCCTCGGCTGGAATGCAAGTAATAAAGAAAGTTCTGGGGAAACCTTCCATTCACACCAGATAATGGTAATAATGCATAGATACCTATATGCTTCACCACATGAAGGTAAAGGTGCGGCTCTTCACGTGCTTCTCCGCTCTGCTGAGATCTCTGGGCCTGTGGGAATCTGGGGATGGGGCTGGGGAGGATGAGGAAGAATGGAAAAAAAGGCTCTTCAAAATGCTGTATGGATCAGTTTCCCAGGAGATTTCATTCGTATTCTACTTTCTACATAAGCTTTGAAAATGATTGCCTTAAATTTAGCACAAAATTCTGGGAAAGGAAGAAAATGAAATCTAACTGAATTCACCTCTGAAGAAATGAACATTTGCTCTTCTATACAGTGGAGTAGCTTGAAACTAAACCAGACAATGGGAATCAAAGCCAACCGCAAAGCAGGTTCCTGAGAGATGGATTTTCAGGCTGTTGCTGCATTTTGTGTGTTTAATGTCTCTTAAATTAGAGCTTCTTACTTTTTTTGATGCATTAGCTCAGCAAATGGACCATGAGAGAGGCAGATTATAACTTTCTTCCGAGATGTTTTATTCTTCCTTAGGGTTGGAGGAAATGTCAGAAGAGGACAGCTCTCAGAAATTTCTGACTTGAAGGTGCTCAAAAAGACAACAACACATCTCAGCCAAAGCCAAACTGGCCCCAGAGCATGGGTTGAGCACATCAAATGCCTTAGCAGTTTGCCTCTGCTTATTCAAAAATCTGAACTGTTGCTTGCAGGATGCATTTCTTGCACCTAGTTTCTTTAGGAATACTTTGTACAGCATCCTCTGAAATAAGGGGCAACTCTGTTCCCACCACCACCTCAGGAATATGCAGTCAACTGCAAAAGTCCTTCAGGATTTTCCAAATGCTGGGCTGTTCCCACCAGGTCTTTGGAAAAGCTGCGTTTGTGATGGCAACAAATGGAAGAGGTGGGAAAAATAAGAAGAATGTTTGTGGGTAAAGAGAAGGCTCATCCCTGCCGACAAACAGCCCAGAGCCTGGAGAGTCTGAGATAGCTGTTGAATACGTGACAGCTAATAATAGCAAGCACCCTTGTCCCTGGAGTTCTTAGACTGAGCCTGGGTTTTCAGCAAGTCACCTCTGGACAATCATGTGGCTTTCTGTACCCACACATGGGCTATCACAACACCCGAAAAATCTACTTTATCAACCTAGCACCAAACATCTGTCAAATATGCTAGATGGGGCAAGGATTAGGATGCGTTCAGTGGATTTTGATTTTTATATCTATAAATTTATTAGGAAGTTTAAATTTCTGTGTGTGTATTCACACCTGTGTAACAAAGATGTGCATGGAGACACGCGTATACAGAATTAATTATATAGATCCAATGTTGTATTTCTTTATTTTTATTCTTATAATGTCATGATTTTATTAACATTCAATGTTTCTCACTGGGAAGGCGTATAGCCATGTTTTTAATGCATACATCATCAAGCAGAACGTCATTATGCTCTACCTAGGTCTTCCTTCATCTATCCCCTCTGAAATCTGAGGATCTTTCTTTAGTTTTTTGTTCATGTCAGTTCTGCTCATCTCCTCAAGATGCCTATTTGACTTTAGCTCAGAAGGTACCCAAAAGCCTAACAAAATTGTGCTCCTACGAAAAGGTACATAGTGATAATTATATTCTCCTTAAAAAACCAATTACTGTGGCCAAAGGATCAGTCTATGTTCTGAGGGACTTGGAACCAATGAAAGTTTTTATCTCACCAGAGGCGCTTTAAATCTTGAATGCTCTCTCTTTTTTCTTTCTGTTCTCAGGCATATAGAAAGCATGGTGGTAAGCACATAAAGGGTGGATGCAGAAAGTTATTTGTTTGTTCTGGTTGCAGGTAGGTTCCTCTTCCTCACACCCAGGTGAGCCCAATATTTCTGGGAGCCCCAGATTAGAGGGGAACTATCAGCCTAATCTGTTACTTGATCTCAAGAATATACAACCTCCCATTCTTCTCCTTCAGCTGAGATTATGTCAGGTCTGTGATTAGGGGTTTCCTTGTCCTCTTCCCTGTAAACTCAGCCTGGTCTTTCATGGAAGGTCTCCCTAGCAGCACTGAATTTGACACCTGAGCTTCTATAATGTCTGCTTTCCACCAGCACCTACAAAACCTCCAGCATTCATTCAATTATGTACACACCTGTCATCCAGCTGTCTAAATACCCATCTTGTCGTCACCGGTCACATATGCTTCCTTTGGGACACACATGCATCATGTTATCATTTTCAAAGTAACTCTGTGAGCCATCTTATTCCCACTTATGACTCATGGTACCCATTTCTTTTTCTAAGCCTCTAAGGATGAACTGTTTGTATCATCTTTTTCACACAGGAAAGTTTTCTTCTTGTTCCCACTAGCCATCTTGCTATAGCAAGTTCACTTCAGAAACTTACAGCTTGTGAAATCTTACACCTGAGACCCTTTTTGACTTGTGAAACAAAAGAACGCAGTTTTTGTCAGTTCTTCAGCTCCCTCGTCCACGATATTGCAAGACTTCATCTCAGACTCTATTCTATGCGGTCAGAGTAGGGGAGGTGGGACAGCCTGGCTTCTATGTTGGCCTTTCCCCCTGCCAGGAATAAGGAGGCACACAGCTGTGTGCAGGGCTCAGTACCTGCTTAATGGTGTCTGCCAGCAAAGCCAACACGGTGCCTGCATTCACTAGAAGAGTTTTAGTTATCCTTCTTGTGTCCCACAGTGCAAAACAAAACACACTTTGCTCCTTAGAATAGGAAGATAAAATGCAATAAAATGCAATGAGAGCATTGTAGAACTAAATACAGTTTAAACATCTATGAACTAATGAGGAAGAATCTACAATTTAATTCGTGTTACAGCACATGAATATCCAGGAGGAGTGAAAAATTCACAGAAAACAATATGATTTTGAGCTGGCCTGCCTACCTGCCTGCCTTCTTTCCTTCCCTTACTCTCTCTCTTCCTCCCTTCTTTTCTTTCTCTTGCATTTTTTCATATATTTTGGTGGAGAAATTATTCTGATGGATACAAACTTTGTTTTAACTTATAGTCCTGTTAATCTGTTTGTACACCTTTGCTAAGGAGATCCCAAGGCCAAAGGCTTTGATGTTTCTTCCACATCTAACACTACGAGGCTCTGGGGAAGGTAGGAATGTCATAAATGAATGGAACTGGATTTCTTCTCTTGAGAACTGACAGTTGGTTGTCCTTAAGTCCTCGGGTCTTTAATGATAAAACATCCCCCAAACATGTGTTTTATCATCGTGGCCACAAACTGTTCTGATATTTATATCAGGGAGAGCTTAGAAATTCTGGCACTGACATTCCTTTACTTTAAAGAAATCATCAAAATTATCACAAAAAGGCTGACGTGTTTCCTGCTGTGACCAAGCTGGGGGCGGAGAATGTAGAGAAAGCCCAGACAGTAAATAATTCATGCTTCACAGAAGCTAGACACAGAGTGTCAATACTTGTGTAGAATTTTATTGTAGAACTGAAAAACAGGCTGCCTTCCTCGAGTATAGTTTACTAAACTAGTCTACAAATGGACTACTAAAGCGTGGAGAAAACTGCCTTCTTTTTATTTATTTCTCAGAATTTTTACCTCTCCATCCCTGAATGCAAATAGGGAATCAACATAATATGTTTTCATTTACCATTTAGCAAATTATTGAACATCTACTACATGCTGGGTCAGTGTGCCTTTTCTCCCCATTGACTCTGATCAATATTTGAATTGTGACTTAACACCTTTGAAGATTTGTTGGTGCTTATGACAGGTGTTTGCCAGGAAAATAGATGCTTGGGTATCAGCCACTTCTGGTCTGGCACTTGATTCCATTTGTTGCTACTTCCTGCTTCTTTAGCAGCACAAACCTATAAAACAGATTGCGTGCTTTTGTTGGAGGGGCCTGTATTTTGTTTGGGGTCTGCTCTATCTGATTAATATAGCTAACTATTTTGAAAGATTTTATAGAAACTACCTGATTCTCTACTTGTGCCCTTTACAACATGCTCTATAGAGCTGGGTCCACAAGAGGCCTTCAACAAATACTTGAAAAATGTACTAATGTGCTTTCCTTTCAACATTTTATGATAATTTAAAATTCAGGATCATTTAAGGAAAATAAGATTGGTAGTCCATTTGGTAACTAAAAGGCATGTTCTTTTAAAAATTTGAATATATTTTTATTGTAATTAATAGAAGAAGTACATTATATTCGCCAGATAGAAGGTGCATTACTTAACAATCATTGCAACTCCTTCTCATGTTTTTGTCCCCACTTTTCTCTCCCACCCCCACCCCATCTTGTTTCCCCCTCTTCCCTATCCTATTTCAAATAACAAATAAGCATATATACAGTATATCAGATATACAAGGTAAAATACTGTAACAATGTGAGACAACCAAGGGAAAACAAAAGAGATGAGAAATGACATAGTACATTAAGAACAACAGTCACACCTTGTGTGGCTCTTGATTCTATATCCTGGAAGTCCTTTCATTTAGCCTCATCCTATATGGCCTTATCTATCTAGGTTTTGACCTGTTGTAAACCTCTGTTAGGAGAGTCCAAGGTTTGTATTGGTCATGACAAATGAGAGAAACCATTGAGCCTATGTTCCTTTGAGTCTGGCTTACATCACTTAATGTGATTTTTTCCTAAGTCTTTCCATTTCCTTACAAATGGGACAAAGTTGTTCTTCTCGATGGCAGCATAGAATTCCATTCTGTATAAATACCATGTCTTGTTGATCCAATCATCAACTGAAGGACATTTGGGTTGGTTTAAGGATATTCTTGTCTCTTCAATTACGTATTTATTTCCATACTTCTTGAAATCTTGTTCATGTTTTAAAACTATGTATGGAAAAGAGGTTATGAAATTTTTTCTCAGCAAATGAAGAATTGACTTAAATACTATATTGACATTGTCATTAAATCTCAAACACAGCATATGAAAGGCACTTATTATTACTTTTAATTTCTAGAGAAATCAGAATTGAAAAGGGAAAAGCGGAGTTACACTCAGAGATCGAGTTCTGTATGTAAACATGGAATCTACCACAGTGTATAGAATTTTCCCTTCCTTTCTTTCTTTCTTTCTTTCTTTCTTTCTTTCTTTCTTTCTTTCTTTCTTTCTTTCTTTCTTTCTTTCTTCCAGTCCTGGGGCTTGAAATGAAGGCTAGCGCTCTGCCACTTAAACCACAGAACCACTTCTGGATTTTTCCTGTGTATGTGATACTTAGGAATCAAACCCAGGGCTTTGTGCATGCTAGGCAAGCAATTTACCACTCAGTGTATAGAATTTCTATGCCTCTTTTTTTAACAATGCATGTCATAGAGATTTTCAAAGAGAATACACATTGTAATTGTTATAGAATCAATCATCTATACGATTTAGTTTATGAATAAAGTGAAAGACAGTGAAAACTTAATGAAAGTAAAACCAATCACAATATCCTGCCAGAGGTAGATATATAGATATTGTTTAAGGTGAATTGTTGAGGAGTAAAAGCGTACAGGAACAGATGTGATCTTTGTTGATAGAGAAAATATATAGATTGACAATGGCATTCTATCGTATAAGCACATTCTTTGCTTAGAGTTTCCCATTATTCTCTGAGGAGATGGGTGTCAAACTGACCTCCCACAAATCTCAGGTTTAAGCAGGATTTATTCTTTGCAATGTGAACACTTGATGGGTTTTAAAAGTCTTAATTTCCTTTTCAGATATCCACCGGCAATTTGCAGAAATAACACAGTCTTCTCATAATTATATTTATACCTCCGTAGTTACTAAGTGGTATTTATTATATTTTCCTGCAAGGAGAAGTTTTTTTTCTTTAAATATATTTGAACAATAGTTCAAAAGCTAGGGACAATTAAAACCCCACACTTTGTATAGATCACTGTGACACCGTTTCACTTTTCACAAGCAGCGAGCTTGATCTCAGTCAAGTGAAGTCCAATTTTCAACAGCTTCTTCATTACTGCCTCACACTAGAATTGAGGATAATTACACTGTAGGCCATTCTGACATTTTGAATCGAGTGGACATATATTTTTAGATCAATTCAGAAAATAAGTTTATTCCTCCCACGGTTCTAAAATGTTCATCACGTCTTTTAAAGTGCTCTCCTTGGATCCGAATGTCACCTGTGCTACTGTGACTTATCAGGCTCAGTGGTGTCAGGCTGAGAGCCTCTAATACAGGTGAGGCATTCAGAGCACAGAGACAATTCTTCCAAGTATGGATTGTGTATATTTTATTTACCTTGCAACTCTGCCTAAAAGAATTCACATTAATGGAACCTAAATGCCTTGGCTAAGAGACATATATGTGGATGGTCACTACAGTCTTTCAACACAACTATTACACATAGCAGAAAGGTTAAGAGTAAATGATAGTGTAACCAATGGGTAGCTATTTAGGAGATGGAAAGGCAATCTCCCCCAAATGGTAAGAACAGCTTGGTGCAGCGAGTTTGAGAGGGAAATGGAAGGCCCTTACAGGGTCTGCGAGCTGGATCAGGCCAGGTATGACTGAGTCATAGGCTCTGTTTCATGGAAAGAAAGACTTGGACGCTGTTCTCTCTCAGTGTCTGCACTTGCTCACCACGCAGAATCTAATGCCCCATTTAGTCAAATTCATAGACTTTTTTTTCAAGAGGTGATAGGCTAAGTTTGGAAGCTATTGTATATCCTTATGTGTGTTTACATTTTAATCTTCACTTAAATTCTTACAAATACATTATTAGCCAAGCAACATGTATCATTGGCTAATCTTGGCCAAATCATTCCTTCTGTGTTGACATCAAACTATTCAGGAAGTTCTCTACAAAAAAAAAGAAAGAAAAAAAAAAGAAAAAAACCACAGCAGTGCGCTGAGGTGGAATGTGCTTGGAATAACTAGAATGGCCCTTCTCATTTCTATGCCAGCCTAACACAACATCCCATCTTGTTCAATGACTATGGAGAAAGGCTGGCACTCAGCTCCATTCCAGTCTCTCTGACTTAGGCATGCAAGTTTCTACAGCACCCTTCTAGACCCGGGTGTGGTCCCTGAGCTCTTCAGCTCAAGTCTGCCGCCTTACCCCTGGAACCCAGCCCCACTTCCAGTTTTCTAGTGGTTAACTGGAGATGAGTCTCACATTCTTTAGTGCCCAAGCTGGCCTTGAACCACGATCCTCAGATATAAGCTTCCTGAGTAGCTAGGATTACAGGCATAAGCCACAGTGCCTGGTTCCCTTCCTTCTTCTCTGAGGAAATGAGAAAAGCTTACTTGCTCAATAGGAAGAATCATGCAGGCTGATGTCCATGCATTCACCAGTGTTATTCTTATATTCCAAATTTTCATTTCTTCCCTGCCATGGGCAACTGATGCCAAAGAGTAACAAACATGAGCTCAGAGTATTCTAAATCCAGACTAGGAATGTTTAAATGTGTTCTTCACTCAGTGGTATTACATTCCTAAACGTATATTTACTATCAGGAAGGTTTTTGAATACATGAAAATTTCAGTAGTTCTGAAATTGCTTTCTTAATACAACTGTAGATTTGGGAAAATTGGTAATAATTTCATTTGCTTTTTTGGCAGATCATTTGAGTTATTTTCTTTATCACTATTTCTCCAAACAAAAGGAGACTATACTGAAATACAATAATGAGTAAGAATGGTTTTACCTGGCAAAAATATGAAAAAATGCTCATCATCCATGATCATAAAGGAAATGCAAATAAAAACAACCCTAAGATACTACCTTACCCCAACAAGAATGGCCAAGATATTGAACTCAGACAATGACAGATGCTGGCGGGGTTGTAGAGAAAAAGGAATCCTACTACACTGCTGGTGGGAATGTAAACTAGTTCAGCCACTCTGGAAGGCAGTTTGGAGGTTTCTTAAAAAACTGAAAATAGACCTTCTCTACCATCCCACCATACCACTCCTGTGCATATATCCTGAGAATCATAACCCAGGATATGACAAGGACACCTGCTCAGCCATGTTTATCTGTGCTCTATCACAATAACCAAGTGATGGAAACAATCCAGATGCCCTACTGCAGATGAACGGATACAAAAATGTTATATACATAATATATATATATAAATTGTACATAACCAACAGAGAAGATGAAATAATGGCATTTGCAGGGAAGTGTATGAAACTGGAGTGAATCATGTTGAGTGAGATAAGTCAAAACCAAAGGAACAAAAGGTGCATGGTCTCCTTGATATGTGGATATTAGATCGAAACAAAACAGTATAAGAGCAATGGCTCAATATTTGGGTACCCAAGGATATGGTCATGGTCTTGGAGATGTATACATAACTGCATAGACATAAAAATCAATGATGAGATATATATATATATATATATATATACTCTCTAGACATATTGTTTTATAAAATAGATTCATAGGTATCTATGACATATAAACCCTCAGCTAAATTTTAATTATGTTCTAAAATCTATGTGTTAGTGACTGCATATAGAGATTCCTTTCTTGAATATTTGTTTGTTAAACATGACATTTGAAATACGATGTAAAAATCAATGTTAATAAAATCTTAAAAATTATATAGTCTTCAAAATGTTTAAAATCACTGTCATTAGTATCACTTCTGAGGGATTTGTTTTCAGAAAAGTGTGTGATCCCTTTAACTATTTAACATTTACATGAGCTATCAAAAACTGAAAAAAGTCAAAAATTTCTTAGTATATGGGGTTAACACCTGATTCTCAAAAGACACATTTTTTTCAGTGAAATTAGAATTAAATTGAGAACTACAGTTTCAGAAAGTGAAGTGCATAGCCATCATTTACTATTATTGTCTTAATTAACAGAAAAACATCCTATTTCTCTAGTATGGCCATTAGCAAAAAGACAAAATAATCACACATACACACACATACATACACAAACACACATATGTGTGCATGAACACACATGTCAAGACTGGTCCAAAAATCTTGAAAGAAAGGAACAATAAAGAAAGCTAAATGCAATCAGCTGAGCCCATATTTGCTTGTATGCTCCTAGGAATACAAATAAACTCAATAACTACCAAGCTACACCCCAAATCACCAACCAGATTCTTGTAAAATAGCCTAAGTAATACGAATGCCAAGAGCTTCCATTGGTCCTTACACATGTATCAGAACTTGCCTTTGTCTTAGGAGGCGATCTACACATCTCCACATAGAAAATGTCTCCAGTTATTTCCTACTAACCTTGCTTTGTGGAGCTGCAAAGTAATGAGCCCCCTTTCTCAAGCCTTCCCACCTCTGGTTCTGGTCATCCAGGAGAATCCACCAGGGAAGACCCTTCTCAGGACTTGCTATGGACCAGTGCCATCCTCTGAGACTTCTGGCCCTTAGAGTCCCAAACTGAAGACATCTTTTCTTCTTCTTCTTTTTTTTGCCAGTCCTGGGCTTGAACTCAGGGCCTGAGCGTTGTCTTTGGACTTTCTCAAGGCTAGAGCTCTACCATTTGAGCCCCAGCACCACTTCCAACTTTTTTCTATATATGTGGTACGGAGGAATTGAACCCGGGTCTTCGTGCATGCTGGGCAAGCACTCTGCCACTAGGCCAAACTCCGGGCCCCAACTGATGCCAACTCACACCACCTTTTTGGTAGATCTGTAGCCTAAAGTGATAAGGCTCTTAAGGATTCCAGCATTTAGGCTCCTTTGGTAGGATACTGACATACTAATTCTCCACCATGGAAGGTTGTTGCAAGTGTTAGAAAAAATACTCACATAAAGTCCTCAGCACCACATTGTAGGTTCTTAGGATAAGCTGTGTCATTGTAAGTCTAGCTTAAACTGCATTAAATTCCTCAATTGGATGAACAATGTAATTTAAATCACTATATTAATCTATTTTAACATGTCAGCTGCTAAGTATTTAGGGCCAAGTAGAACAATTAATATACACAGTAGAGCAGAGTTTCAGACTCTGAGTGGATTGAATCCAAAGAGACACATTTCAAGAGGTAGGAGAGGAGAAAGCCCAGAGGAAGGGCCTGTGAGCTCTTTCCACCAACTCAGAAAGGACAAAAAAATAACTACTTGCCAAAAGCATTTTGCACCAGACATAATTTAAACTTCTGGGTTGTATTAACTCATTCAATCATTCCAACACTATGATATTGTCATTTTTTATTATTTTATCTGTATTTGAATTAAACAAAAATCTTAGCAAAGAAAAATTAACTTATTCCTGGGTCAGGGTGACATAAACAAGATAAAGACATGGACAAAAAGTCACAAAAAGCATTTGGAGGAAACAAATTCAAGAAGGCAAAGGAAGTATTATTAAGCCATCATAAAAACTTAAGTATAAAAGCTAGGAAGGCCAATGAGGGCAGCCTTTTGCCAAGGTCATGTGAAGGACAGTGCAAGCAGATCTTGGATAGGAAGATTGTGATGGAAGTGGAAAGCATAGCAAAGACCTCCACTGTGCCCGAAGAGTGAGGGTAGCAGGGTGATGAAACAGCATAATCACAACCCAGGAGAGGGAAGGGAGGAATGGGGGGTCACAGCAGGTAAGTATTTTGTCCTCTGAGGAACTAGAACGGCTTCCAAGTGAGAGGGTGACCCTTGAAATTGTTTGAGAGGGATACAGATTGAAGTCATCTTTATCACATTGCAATGGATGACATAAATCATTCCTCAAAACCATAGACCAGGAGAGTTTCTGAAGAACAGGACTTCAGTAAGGACCACTGTGACAATCCCACAGCTCTCTGGGGGTAGTGGGTTCAGGAGAGCCCCTATGGCTGTGGTGTGGTCACTTGAGACTCATACTCCTTATTTAATTTAGCCAGGAACCTAAAGATATACTTTAAGAATCCACTTAAACAAACAAATAAAAAAAGATATATAATAGCCTCTTAGGTATTTAATGAGAAAAGACAGAAGTAGAAGGACATGTTAAGTTATAACAATTTCCCCAAACAGAAACCATGTTCCTTTCATAAAATAGTACTAGTGTGAAGGCCACAAGAAATGTTTTTCCCAGGGTGTCAGTGGTTTGTATTTTTAATCCTAGCAAATGAGAACACTGAGGAGTTAAATACTCCTGGAATAAAAAGAGGCGGGGAGCTGTAGGATCAAAATTCCAAGCTAATCCCAAACAGAGAAGTCCATGAGGCCCCATCTCCAAAGTATCCAAAATAACCGGCAAGCCAGACGCTGGGTTGGATATATGTTTCAGGAGGTAGAGTGCCATTATGCTCAGAGTAAAAGTTGATAATTAAGAAAAGACAATGCAAAACCAAGAAAAAATGGAAACTTTAACAATACTGATAATGAAAAAAAAACAAACTTTCCTTCATTACATAATATTTGAAAATATGCTGGTATGTAGCTATGAACTAAATAAAACAATATTCTCTGCCCTCAAAAGTGCATGTTCCTTAGGAGAAGGTAGAAATTACAAGATGAATAACATAGTGGTTTTAGTCAGTGGTATTACGTGCTGGAAAAATCCTATGGTGTCATACTGGCAGTAGTTGGTAGGACAGAAAGAAGAAGCCTCTAGAAAGAAGGCTATCTGGGTAAAGATGTAAAATTGTACCTTACTCTATAAAATTGGTGAAAAATACAACCCATTCTGAGCTTTGCATCTAATTGGGAGACCAAACCTTACTGGGTAATGCATTACGGTTGCCTCCCATACTAATTATGACTTAGGATGCTGTGACTCTCTTGAGCTTCTTGTGAGAATTAAGTGAGACAATGAAAAAAGCTTTTCTAGTGTGCGTCACATACAAGTGAGAAGCAATGTTTTGTTCCCATTATTTATGCTGAAAAAACATTGAATATAATTTTAAGTGCCTGTATTTGTAATAAATAGTAACGGATTGATATATTTTTAATAGTTGGGCATCAGCAATAGAAGTGATGGTGATCTGAGTGACATGGTTTTCTGATATTTTACTTTATTCTTTTCCTTCTATTAGTTTGTGTCACTTGTCAAAATGTTTCATTGGAAAATTCCAGGACATATATATATACATATATATATATGTATTTAGCTTTGATCAGATTAATTCTCTTTCTTGCATTTTCTTACTTTCTTTCTGCTTTTTTAAAGTCATTTGAAAAGTGTTGCATCACTCTATCTCCATATTTGTACATAAAAGACGTTGATCATCTCGCTCCTTCATTTTCTCCTGCTCAATTTCTTTCTGTGTTAAGGTTCAGATTCAAAGCAATTGAAATTCTGGGAAAGTGGCTGGGGAGTCAGGAGTCAGGAAAACCTTGGGGCTTGCTTCTATGGAAGAGGGCACTTCACAGGAGCTAGTCTGTCTCCGCTTGTCACAGGCCTTCTCACAGATGGTTCCTTCAGAAGACTTGTAGCACAAGGGCAAATTTTTACCAAGGCTGACAATATCTGGACTTCATACTTCAGGATATATAGATGAAATTACTTATATTTGAATTAGTGTAAACTGAAAACAATTGCAAAAGGCCATATCTAAATTCTGAAAATAGAAGAGAATCATTTCAGTAATGTTAAAACCCTTTTTGTATCTCATATTTTACTTTTTTGTCTTTTTCTTCCTGATTGTGTCAAATTCTCAGAGAAATAAGTGCTCAAAATACACACCCACACAACCTGCAAACATGCAACTCATGTCACTACATTCAACATGAAGAGTAGTAAGAAAAGAGCCTCTTTAGAGAGTGGAACACGATTGTCACTTCCTTTTTGTGTGTGTGTTTTACACATTTTAATGGATAGTCCATTTCACAACGAAAGACTGTATTTTATAAAACTTAATTGCCCTTATTTTGACAGGCTGATATTTTTAGCAAGGCACAGATTTATATGCAGGTGCAAAATTTTGTGGCCAACCTCTCTGGAAGCATAGGCCTTGCTGGGAGAGGCTGCGAATCCTCAGCATGGACCTTATCAGGGCAGAGGGAGAAAGGGAGAATGGGTCTTGAGCCTTTACATACTCCCTTTCTCCAGAACACCTGCCACCTTTAACACAGAATTGCCATGCAGATTTATTTAAGAGAAAATTATATCTCAGCATACAGGAAATCACTGCCTGATGTCACGGAACAACTGCTCAATGATCAGATTTCTTCCTTTCAGGAGAAGTAATCAGAGTAATATTTGAGAGCATTATGCATTTGCCCGTGTTTGGAGTGTTGTCCAACCTTTTCATCAGCTGGCATAAAAGCCCAACTTTGTCCCCCCAGTCCCTAGCATATGAGCTGCAATCACAAGGCAATCTCTTTCCCTAGATTCCATTGATGAAAATGAGATAGAAGAGTCTCTACCTTCTCCTTTGTGAGACTGCAGTGTGAGCACATACTAGTGTAACTGTGGAACAGGCAAAGGAAGAATTAGGCAGAGTCTTAAATGGAAATTGCTCCTTAAAACTGGAAAATAATCATATGTGGGTTTTTGAACTTAATCAGTGAATCAGACGTGAAAGCTGAAGAAACACAAGGCGCATGCAGAAAATCTAGCATCTCCATCTCTGTGGAAGTCTTCTGGGAGGTGCTTGAGTTTTAGTAGGCCAGAAAGCATTTTCTAGATTAAGAACTAGGACATAATGTTTCTTTAGGATCTTCTTATTGTCTTGGGTTCTTTGGTCAGATTGTTTCTCACACTGGAATGAGGCCCTCTCAGGACATTACTGATGGACCTGCCAATCTACCACAGACACAGGGGTCGAGCTCTTAATCATTACTTACCTGGCTACATAAATGACTGTGCTCAATTAAACTTCATATAAATGGCCAAGGAGCCAGTTTCGTTCCACACTAGTTTGTGGCCCCCTACCTTAAACTGGGTTTGAAATAAATAGTGGGAGGTCTTTTGTTTGCATTTAAGGAACAACAACATATACTTTATCTTGTTATATATACTTAATCAAAATTTCTTTCCAATTTTAAAAAGCCAGAATAGATTGGAAATTCATGCTATCTACATTTATTAAATTATATTTAGGATCTGAGAAGTGCATTCTAAAAGAGTAAGTTTTTTTCAGTTTTTTTTTTAAATTTTTTCTAGAGAAGCATGACATGTAAAGATAGAACCAGCATTTAGGTTATTTAAGCTAGCATTCCTCCTATAAAGAACATGAAAAAATTTGCTATTGTGTAGAAAACTATTGTTGGCAATAAATGTTGTAAACCTATTGTTAATGACTACACCAGAATTTCCAAAACAGTCTGCAGTCCTAGATTGATGTGGATTCGGATAGGTGGGTGAAAGCAAGCGCTTGAGGGGACTGGTGAGATAAAGAGCATGACTACACGGGCGCCATAGGATTCAGCATCTCAGATTTTCTAAAGTGATGGAGCTGGTTTACTGGAACGCACACACACACACACACACACACACACACACACACACACACAACACTCATACACTCCATATGCTTGGCTTCCCCAGATCTGTCTCTGCCTCCATCTCCATCTCTGTCTCTGTCTCTCCCCACCCTCCCCTCTACCCCCAGTCCCTTCCCCCTCTCTGTAGTTAGTTTTCCTAGGATTGGGTATTTGTGGAGGAATTGCCTAGCTATGAATGGAGCGCACATGGCATTCTCTTGAGGAGGCTAAGGAAAGCCACTGGGAATGGCAGTGGGCTCCGAGGAGGGAGGATATTCCGGTATTCTCAGCACATTTGGCAGCCAAAGTGATCCTTCTCTTTCTCTTGGTTTCTAGAGATAAAAGTTAAAAAGTAAACACAGAAAGAGAAGCATGTCTACGTCACCTGAGATTGTAGACACTAATGTGACGTTGGAGGGCTCACCTCTTTGGGGGCAGGGTAGGTGTCTCATGCCCTCCTCCAGGATATTTATACAGTTCCTGTATACAGTTGCTTGCCAACATTGTATTTTTAGTTGCCTGCTCTGGATCCCCAGCTCTAGGGAATGTTAGGCTGAGAAAAACTGAGTACTGCTGGCACAGTGTTGATGAACTTCCATCTGTTGCTGGTGGCGCCCTAACAAAAATGCATGTATCTCTGAAAGGACTTGTTCAGAAGTCATTTCAGCTTCACGCCAGTGGAGAGTTTTGCACAGCACCCATATCATGTACTTTAGACAAGGTTGTAGTGTTTAGCGGAAAAAATCCCAATCCCTTTAAGCAACCTTATAAAAACTTTGCTAGGATATTATATGAGTGAGATGACTCTAAGCAAACAAACCTTTGAACTGAAGCTAATGAATTATCTATGGATCCAAGTTCAGGTTTCCTAGGTTTACTTAAGAAGATGAATACTTTCAGAGGAATAAATGCCATTATTAATTCTTCTGCAGACAAATGGCATTATCAGATTTTATGTTATAACATGGACACATTGATTTACCTAGGGTAATTGAAAAAAATATAGTCAGAAATAATGTAAATTCCAGTTGTGTATTTGTGAAATTTGCAGATGCTGTCAGTCTTGATTTATTATGCTATGCCAGGATGTCTAGACAGAAGAATAGTGCATTCTTTGTAGAGGTATGCATTTCAAAGATCTCCAAATCTACTGTAATACCAACCCCTGAATCTCATTCATGCATTTTTTTCACAGCTGGCTTTATATTCCTTAGAGAAAAAGAGTAAATCAAAACAAAGCAAAACAAAAAAGTATCCACATTTGTCCACTCAAATTTATTCTTCAGCTTTGAAAAGTAATCTTTAATTTGACCACTGAGCTGTCTTTATTTTTCTGTCTTGCTTATTCCTTAATTTATCATGTAAATATTAATCATTTCACATATTTCCTTTCTAAGAGTGTTCCACAATGATACAGCCTATACCATTATAAAAAGCATCAACTGAGATTTTCTGAATCTCAGAACTCAGCCAGTGTTGAGCCTCATCTTGTAACGGCATACAAACAGTACCTATAAATCTGAAGTTTCATTGTCCACTAGGTCAACTCTACCTGATCTTTAAAAATGAAAATCCATAGCCAGAAAACAATGTAAATCTGAGACAAAACACAGTGAATGCTTGACAAATCTGAAAGGAATGACTGACAGAGAATGAGGAATCTATTAAATCTTCAAAGATTTAGTTTGCTACAGCCTGGCCTCTTTGCTTTAGGCAACTTGAAATATTCCACATTAACCATGCATTCATTCTTGTTTCCCAACTCCCCCTGTCACACCCTTCCAGAAATAAAGAATAACACTCTGTGCAGCACTGTCTCTGGAACTGATTCAGAGAATACGGTTACTCAAGAGAAGAAGCTGCGTAGAAATTATGCACTGTCTGATCATTTAAGCCTGTTCATTTTCCTCTTGCCTTGTTCATGGCCTTGTACACCGGAAATTGATGTTTTCCTCCCAGATATTCATTTATAAAGTACCAATTTCTTTATCTCCTTGCTGATGATTTTTATTTTCTTCCTAGTCTGCCATGATTTTTCTTTCTGCCTGATAAGAAGATTACTTACTAAAGTGCAGCAGGTTTATTGCTTTCAGTGGTAGCTATTCAGTTCAGATGATCTTATAGAACGTGTCGGCTTTCTTGAGGAAAGGACATGGTAGATGTCCATTGCGTGTGATTATTTTAAATTTTACTTATTGAAATATATGATCTGAGTATTACCTTTCTCTCTTTGAGGAGCCTTTCCAACATCAGCTTTCTGTCTCTTCTACAAAATGGTCCAGTCTGAGCATAAGGTGTGCATCTGTAATTCCAGCTCTTCAGGAGGCAGAGTAGGCGTAGGATGCAATTATGGCCCAGGCATAGAATCTAGACCTCCAGCGAAAGACAGGCAGGTTCACACATGTGATCCTGGGCATTACACCTATGAGAGACGTGTAAGTGGAAAGATTGTAACTCACAACTGGCCTGGTTAAAACTGTGATAGCCTACCTGGAAGCTAACTAAAGTACAAGGGAGTTGGGGAATGGTGGAGTGCCTGCCTCAAAAGTGTAAGACCATGAATTCAAAACACAGTATAGCCAAATCACAACAACGACAACAATAACAACAACTCAGGCCCTGTGTGCTTTGTGTTTTGGGTAAGGCGCATAAAATTATTCATTTCACCAAGGCAGTTTAGTCTCAATGTCGGTCAAAGCATCATCTTCGGTGTCTTGTCTATATGACCAAAAGGTTGGCTTTTCCATCACAGCTATCATTTCTCTGAAAGAATGGAACCCATTGTCTAATTGGGTGTAAACCAACTCTACTTAGTAATTCTGAAGAAACGCATCATCTTTTAATGCCAATGTAATGGAACCTACCTTGCCATGTTCTTTTCAGGCTAGTTTTCTAGACCAGGTATGTGTTCATGGGCAATTATTCCTGAATTTGAGTCTGAGTGCTCTCATCTGAAATGTGAACAGAATTAGAGGAATATTAAAAAAAACCTGTTTTTTGTGACTGTGTTTCATGAAGGCATTCTGATGAAAACTGGAAACTTCTGTTTCAATCACAGAGAAGATTCAAGTGTATAAATTCTAATTCTATGAGCTTCATTAGGTTTACACATACACACACACACACACACACACACACACACAGAGGCACATGTGGGCATACGCACAGATATAGGAAGGCAACTGCTAGCTTGATAATGAGGAATATTTCAAGCACTTATTTTTTAAAGCTAGTTTTGGATTATACAGAACTCTAAAATGATCCAAGAAAGACATGCCAATTGACCCAAGCATTGACGTGGTCTGACACTCAGATGACCGATGTATGACCTCTTGGCTGTCTTTCACTTCTAGAAAGATGTATGTTGGCATCAAAAGCTACTGTCTGTCCACCATAGGCAAGTTCTGGTTTCCCAGCTGTTGATTCGCTGAGCTGAGTGGGAGTGTCTTGTAGATACATCTACATTGCACAGGGCAAAGGATTTCCCATCAAAACAGTGGATGAACAAGTCTTTGAAGAGAGAATTTCAGCCTTCACTTTAAAAACCGTTATCTGACTACAGATCCTTCCTTCCACATGAGCAAAAGGGATCTGCAGATATATTTTGCCTAGTAAAATTGTATTCTGCCACATGAAGAGCTCTAGAATTATTTTTCCTGGAGAGATGACAAGAGCTTAACAAAAATCATATTGAGTTAAAATTCATATACTTTCTAAAGAACATAGATTTTTTTGAGTTCTTAAATAGTTTTTAAAAAAATTAAATCAAGAGCAATAATTAATTTCTCAGTTTCTACCACCCAGACTGCTTTATAGATGACATAATATATGAATATACTACTAAAAGGAAGACAGACTTTCCAAGGTAATTTACTCCTGAAAAATAATCACGTTGCTTTAGATGAATTTTGAAGTTTATATAGTTCAAAGAATTTTAAAGGCTATTTCTGTCAGCTTTAAATAAGGACCTTGTCCCCATCAGTAAATTTAGATACACAGTGATTTTTAAAAATCATCTCTTAATTTCACTTAATATTAGCACATTGTGTAGTCAATGAGTTGATTTTTCTTTTTATTTCCAAAAGCATATTAAGTAAGAGAGAAAAGCTTTAAAACGGACTTAATTAACAGGCAGAAGCAATGTAATTTACTGCATGATTGTACATATGGCTGAAGTTTTCCCCATTCCATGTTTTCAATACATTAAAAATACTTTCTACATTAGAATGTTCTATAGAACTTTTTCCAGCGTCTTAGGATCACTAATGAAATGATTTTCTTCAGGAAGTTGAACACTGTTGTAGAGCTTCATAAGTCCTTGAAAATAGGAGCTCAAACAATTTTCCTGAAATATCTTTTGTGTTTATAATTAGGGGTCGTAAAATGCCAAAATGAGCAGTCATAGGAAGTAATAAATATAAACATGTTTTATGTCTTCCCTGTTTTTCAGATGTGTATTGACCCATTTTATCCTCAAAGTAAATGGGCTTGGGAAATCATTGCCTATATACATATCAGATCTATAAATGCGTGTGTGTGTGTGTCTAGAATTGCTATGTTTGAAGCTAGCAAGGGATCTGGTGCTTCCCTAAATAACTGCTACCTTCAATTTAAGGCTAAAGCAGATTTACCGGTGATGACATTTTTAAAACAGGAACACAGGATTGATTTGGAAAATGAATCAGTATTGAGATTCAAGTATTGCCATGGCAACACAGTGCCCAGAAGTCTTCCCTCAGAGGGCATCAGAGGCCTGCTCGAGGGGAGAAGACATGATTTAGGCGTGCTTTTGTCTGGAAGGTTAAATGTGTTCTATTAGTAAATGGGAAAAATAGGAACACACACACACACACACACACACACACACACACACACACACACTTGATAAGAGCCAATGTCCCCAAAAGCAAATATCAATAATAGTATAACAAGCTTCGTTTGACCCTTGCCTTTTGAGCTTCTACCCCTTTGCCATGCATCTCCCTGTGAACTGTTGGCTGGAATTTAGGAGTAGAAACTGTGGGTTATGTTGTGTAGTACATGGTTATTAAAGAACGTGCTTAAGGGGCTGGGAGTTTGGCCTAGTGGTAGAGTGCTTGCCTAGCATGCACGAAGACCAGGGTTGGATTCCTTGGTACCACATACATAGAAAAAATCAGGAAGTGACGCTGTGGCTCTAGCATTGAGAAGGTCCAAAGACAGTGCTCAGACCTTGAGTGTCAGCGCAAGACTGACAATAAACAAACAAACAAATAAATAAACATGCTTAGAAACAGATTTCAGTAATGAATGCAAGATTCTGTTCAGGGAAAAGAACCACTGCAGTTAGAAAGCTACATTGAATACATATATCCCATGAAAGATTTCTGTGTGTTTCTGGGATAAAATCATATCACAGCCGGGAGTTTGGTATAGCAGAAAGTTGTGTGAAGGCCCAAGTTGAATTCCTTGATACTACACACAGAAAAAGCCGGAAGTGGCACTGTGGCTCAAGTGGTAGAGCTCTAGCCTTGAGAAAGCTCAAGGACACTGATTAGGCCCTGAGTTCACTCCCCAGGACTGGAGAAAAAGAAACAACTTGCACATTATAGCTCACAGCTCTGTCATTCTATCAGGTGAAAGTATGGAAGTAGTCTAACAAAAAGTTACCAGGCCAGGAGGAATCACTACTACACTGTTGGTGGGAGTGCAAACTCGTTCAAACACTATGGAAAGCAGTATGGAAGTTCCTCAAAAGACTAAACATAGAGCTCCCCTGTGACCCAGAAATTCCACTACTAGGCATTTACCCAATTATCCAGAAACAAGGACATACTAAATCCACTAGCACAACAATGTTCATTGCAGCACTATTTACCATAGCAAAGATATGGAACCAACCTAGATGTCCCTCAGTTGATGAATGGATCAACAAGATGTGGTATTTGTACACAATGGAATTCTATGCTGCTGTCAGAAAGAATGACCTCGCCCCATTTGTTAGGAAATGGAAAGACTTGGAAAAAATCATATTAAGTGAAGTAAGCCAGACTCAAAGGAACTTAGCCTCAATGGTTTCCCTCATTTGCCATAATCAGTAGAAACCTTGGGCTCTCCTAGCAGAGATTTGCAATAGAGCAAAACCTAGATATTTAAGGCCATATAGTATGATGCTAAATGAAAGGACCTCTAGGGTATAGAAACAAAAGGCATAATATAAATGATTGTTGTCCTTAATGTACTATGTTATCTCTCATCTCTTTTGCTGTCCCTTGGTTATCTCATATTGTTACAGTATCCCACTTTGTTATCTGATATATCGGATATATTTGTATTTGGTTATTTGAAATTGGATAGGGAAGGGGGGAAAAAAGATGAGGGGTGGGGGTGGGGGGGAGGGAAATGGGGACCAAGACATGTGAAAGGGTATCAATGTATGTGAATTAATGCACTTCCTATCTGGTGAATATAATGTAACCCTTCTATTAATTACAATAAAAAATATGAAAAAATTACCAAGTTTCAATACTATTCTTGAAAGGCAGCACAGAATACTGCATTTCTGCTTTTTCCACTTCTTTTTTTTTCCTCTTATCAAAATTTTTCACATATAAAATATTTACCCTTGTTAACCTTTGAATGATAGCCAGGCTACATCAAGACTGTGATTCAAATGCTGCTAACCCAATCAAAGTTTTGAGGACAACAAATAAACACAATTGACCATCAACAGCTTAAATCCATACAGTAAGTATCCAATATAAACGGAATAATTTTGCAATACTACAACAAAGAAAGAGAATTATAGACCCATTTCTTTGATGAATATTGATACAAAACTTCTCAACAAAATACTGGCCAACTGTCTACAACAACTCATCAAAAAATTATACACTATGATCAAACAGGATTCATCACAGGGAGGCAAAGCTGGTTCAACATACACAAATCAATTAATATAATTCAACACATCAACAGGAGCAGGGACAAAAATCACATGATTGTCTCAATAGATGCAGAAAAGGCATTTGACAAGATCCAACACCGCTTTATGCTAAAAGCTCTGGAGAAACTAGGAATCGATGGAACATTCCTCCATATAATAAAGGCTGTGTATGACAAACCCACAGCTAGTATTATACTTAATGGCAAAAAGCTAAAGCCATTCCCTCTAAAATCAGGAAGGAGACAAAGATGCCCACTCTCTCCACTACTCTTTAACATAGTATTAGAATTCCTAGCCAGTGCAATAAGGCAAGAAGCAAGTATAAAGGGGATCCATGTATGGAAAGAGGAAGTGAAACTTTCCCTCTTTGCAGATAACATAATTCTGTATTTAAAGAACCCTATAGACACCACTCCCAAGATTCTTGAGCTGATTCAAAACTTTGGAAGGATAGCAGGGTATAAAATTAACCCTCAAAAACAACTGCCTTCCTCTACTCCAACAGTGAGAGGAATGAAGCAACAATCAGGAAAGCAACTCCTTTTGCAATAGCCTCAAAGAAAATAAAGTACCTAGGAATAAACTTAAGTAAGAATGTAAAGGACCTTTTTGATGAAAACTTTAAAACCCTGAAAAAGGAAATTAGAGCAGAACTGAAGAAATGGAAAAACTTCCCATGCTCCTGGATTGGAAGAATCAACATCATGAAAATGACAATTTTGCCAAGGGCTATCTACAAATTCAAAACAATACCCATCAATATCCCAAAGTCATTCTTTAAAGAAATAGAAGAGGCAATCCAAAATTTCATATGGAATAATAAAAGACCCCGTATAGCCAAAACACTTCTTAGCAGAAAGAACAGCGCTGGAGGAATTTCAATACCAAACTTTAGACTCTATTACAGAGTTATAGTGACCAAAAAAGCTTGGTACTGGCACAAGAACAGGCCTGAAGACCAATGGAATAGAACTGAGGACCCAGATATTAAACCACAGCCCTACGGCCACCTAACCTTTGATAAGGGAGCCAAAAAAATAGAATGGAAGAAAGACAGCCTCTTCAACAAATGGTGCTGGCAGAACTGGTTAAGCACCTGTAGAAAACTAAATTTGGATCCTTCTTTGTCGCCCTGCAGTAGAATTAACTCCAAATGGATCAAAGACCTGGTGGTAAAAGCTGACACTCTGAAAACTTTACAAGAAGGAATAGGAGATAAACTAGGCCTCGTTGGCACAGGTCAAAATTTTCTTAATAAAGACCAAGAAACACAACAAATCAGAGAAAGGCTGGATAAGTGGGACTGCATTAAACTGCAAAACTTCTCTATGGCAAAGGACATAGCTAGCAAATTAACTAGAAAGCCTGCAGAGTGGGAGAAGATCTTCACTAACCATACAAGGGACAACGGCCTCATATCTAAAATATATCAACAGGTCAAAAAATTGCATCACTCCTAAACTAATCTCCAAAGAAACAACCATCCCATTAAAAGATGGGCCAAAGACTTAAAGAGAGTCTTCTCTGAAGAAGGAATAAAAATGACCTATAGACACATGAAGAAATGCTCGACATCTCTTGTCATAAAAGAAATGCAAATCAAAACAACTCTAAGATTCCACCTCACTCCAGTTAGAATGGCCAGGATCAGGAAAACTAATAACAACAGATGCTGGAGGGGATGTGGCCAGGAGGGATCACTACTACACTGTTGGTGGGAGTGCAAACTCATTCAACCACTATGCAAAGAAGTATGGCAGTTCCTCAAAAGATTAAACATAGAACTCCCCTATGACCCAGCAATTCCACTACTAGGCATTTACCCAATCATCCAGAAACAAGGACATACTAAATCCACTACCACAACGATGTTCATTGCAGCACTATTTACCATAGCAAAGATATGGAACGAAACCAGATGCCCCTCAATTGATGAGTGGATCAACAAGATGTGGTATTTATACACAATGTAATTCTATGCTGCCATTAAAAAGAACGACATCGCCCCATTTGTAAGGAAATGGAAAGACTTAGAAAACAATCATATTAAGTGAAGTAAGCCAGACTCAAAGGAACATAGGCTGAATGGTTTCCCTCATTTGTCATAATCAGTAGAATCCTTGGGCTCTCATAGCAGAGATTTACAATAGAACAAAATCTAGATACATAAGGCTATATAGTATGATGCTAAATGTTAGGACCTCCAGGATATAGAAACAAAAGCCATAATATGAGTGATTGTTGTCCTTAATGTACTATGTTATCGCTCATCTCTTTGGCTGTCCCTTGGCTGTCTCATATTGTTGCAATATTTCACCTTGTCATCTGATATATTTTATATGG